>NW_006789896.1:4564166-4592072 GCF_000442215.2 Lipotes vexillifer | reverse complement strand
ACAAAAAAAAAAAAAAAAAAAAAAAAAAAAAAAAAATAATACCGTGGATTGCCATTATCTTACAGTAATTATGATTATTATACCCTGTATTTATATAGCTCTCTCTCTCTCTCTAAGGGGCTCATAGTCATTTGTAAGCAGTGAGCCTTATCCTGCTGCTAAATAGAAAATAAATTGCTTATCTCTTGGAAGAGAATTAACTCTTTCAGGGCACCAGGGTACCATTTAGTGAATTAGTAATCCTCTAAATGGCACTCTAGTTACATACGATCCCCCGTATAAACTGGAAAATGAACGTGTTCCCAGTGCTTAAAAGAAATCAGGGCATGCCTAACAGAAATCAGACAGCAAGCTTAAAATATATGTAATGTACTTATCTCGCTCCTCTAATAACTTTGTGTTCATTCTCATGGAAATCTGTTTGTTACTAAAGATGAATCTATTTGCTAAAAGCTGGCACTTCTGATCTTTTAATCTACTAATATGAGAGCAATAAAGGGAAGGAGATGGATGACAGAAGTAGAGTGGTGGTGTCTGTACACACGGGATCAGTGATCATTTGTTCAGCTAAGCAGATTTTGAGAAACTGATGATTTTTTGCAAAACAATTTGGAAGGCCAACCTTGACAGTTCCCTTAGGTCCTGAAGATGTGCGTCTACTACCAGAATAGTGGTTAGTGAATTAGCCTCATGGATCTCCTTGGAACCATTGCTAAGGTAGGTAGGGGCCCAACCATCAATCAACAGTAGCTTTAGAAATTCAACTCTCAGTCAGTCGGAAATGAAGTTGAGGCCAATTAACACAAACTCAGAGATGCCGGAAATGTTCCATCGTGGGTGTAGAGAAATAGGAATAGTTAATTGGTACTGAACTCTGGACCATTTTTTTTAAAAGTTCGACTGCAGTCTTTCTCTGTCATCTTCACTTTTTCTCTCTTGTACTTCAAGACATGCTGTCTTGAAGACATTGCTCGCCAGATTACGATCTGATCTCCTTATCCCATTTGAAAATTTTGGAATTCACTTTTTGACCCAAATGCCTCTTGGACATACTTGCTCATCGAGGTGTTGCTACACTGAATTCTGATTGTAATTCAGTAACATGTTATTGATCATTGAGACTTTCGGTTTATGTGCAATGAGATAGAATTTGGAAACTGGTGGTGTCTTACTGACTTTCTGATTTGCGTTGCTGGGAAGCTCGTTGGATGGTCAGATGGGCTGCTGCCAGGCAGTCTGGCAGTTCAGTAAACAGTCTGTGATTATCCCTCTGATTGTGCAGCATATCCATCAGTGTCCTCTCACTTAGATCCCACGCACTGAGGAATGCATTGGGCTGCTAACTACCATTCTTGTTCCTCTCCTTCAATCCCGTGTCCAGGAGTTATAGCCTCTCTCTGAAGCCTCATCCCCCCCTTTGGATTTTTCTTTCCTCTCCCTGCCCCACGGACAGCCAGCTGCCAGGGGCCTCTTTATACAAACCTCAGCTTTTCAAGGTAAATATGCCACGTAAGTCCAATTTCAGCAATCCACATACCTCTGAGCGCCTCAAACTCCAAGGAGTATCCTTAAAGAGAAGAATCAGCAGCTGCTAAAAAGAAATCAAAGCAGATCAGCAAAATGTCTTCAAAGGGGGAAGGACAGATGAGCCACATAGACTAATGGCCTTCATTTTCCAGTAAGCAACATGACTGGTGGCAAAAATAAACACTAATGGGGAAAGTGATATTCAGTCTAATTGTATAATTGAAGCTCGCTTTCTATACATCACACAGGGATTGAAGTAATGTAGTATTAGGAACTAGCTCAGTGGTCTTCCTCCTTCATACCTGTGCATTTTGCATTTAGTTGCAGTCTGGCAGAAGCAAAAAGTCCAAAAGCACCAGGTTTGAGGATTCTATCACCCCTAAATTCCTAATACTCACCGTCTCAAGGTGAAGGTCAGTTGCAATAGCGCGCCGAGCTCAAAGGTGGCCGAGTGAGAGGAACGATGCTGGCATGAGAAACAGAGCCACTAATTCATCTCCCAGCTGACCCTTTTCATATTCCAAACCGCGTATAATCATCAGGCAGTCTGTTGAACCGAGGAGCCTGGTCAGCAGTGCCCTTCTGCTGACTGACTTTTCAAACTTTCTAGCAAGTAAGGAGGCAGATAGATTTCTTACCCCACCTCTACTGCTGATACTAGACCCTCAGAGACTTTGCCAAGGATGTGAAAGCTGGACTCCATTCATTTCCTTCGGTTTTGAGAGGAGGGCAAAAGCTTCAGAGGTTATATCCTATGATGGTATAAAACAGGTGTGCTTTTCTTGTCCAAATCCCCATCCCTTCCTTTTTGGCATTCTGTTGCTCACAGATTTGCACCGTCCTCAGCTAACCCGGCCACTGGGCTTCAGTGCTCTGAGCCTCTGTCACCTTTGTCTCTGATTCTGGCTGCCACTTCCTTTGCTGTTTGTGACTCGGATTTCCTCTAGAGTGGAAAACACCATCACGCCCTAGGCAGGTAGGAAGTTTCCGTGAAGAGGACGTTTGTGCTGCAGTTGTTGCTCCAGTGCAACAGATGTGCTGCGGTACATTTTATTTTCAAATTTTCCAGAGGGAACTGGAAATATGGAAAGAATTTGAGTTTCTGAAAATGCTAATTTAACACAAATGTAGTAATCATAACTAAGAGTGATCATTAATGCATTATTATTTTTCTACTTTATAATCCAGGAATTTTTTTAATTCCTGACTTTTGTACAACCCAGAGGCAATGCACACATGAATAATATGATTTGCATTTGATATTATTATTTTTCCTACCAACATAGAATATCACTAATCCACTAGAACCTAAAATACATTTGGATGATTATTTCTTTCATCTACTTACGTTCATTTTATAATCTGCTTCAGACCCTCTTCTCTCATGACTTTTGTGGCTTTGTTCAAATGGCCAAGACTGCCTTTGAGCCATTATGAGTTCATACTGATTGATGGACTTATCCTAGGGACCGCTTTATCAGCATCTACCCTTCTGCAGGGAAAACACCTTTACCAGGGAAGATCCAATTTTTATTTCCCCCTGTTTGTTGTTAATCTGACTTTGTGATAATGTCATCCAGCCTTATTCTGTACTTTTTCTTGATGAGCTGGAATTATCTGGAGCTGAGAGTTGCAGGCATGGGAGTGATAAACTAGGACCGGAAAATTAGGCAAATACTCTTTTGACATTCCCCTGCCTCAGACATAAAACTGATGGACCTGTGTTCGTCACTTCTCAGGTTTAGGGCAATCCCATACCACTTGTCGTTCAAATCAAGTTCTGTTAGATCATCTAACTCAAGAAAAGGAAGCCAGATAAAAAGTTGTACATCTATGTTGAAAGAGAATATTGCCCTTAGTTTCAGCTTTCTTGGGTGCCCATTGGTTTAAGAAAGAAGCATAATATTGAGAAAGACTACAGAAGGATTTGCAAGGACCACTTTGGTTTGCAAATATTTGAAAAATTAACAGGCGTTAATGCTGAGTGGGTAAAGCATTGCAAGTAGAGCATAGCCAGGAAGAAGTTAGACCTGACTTTCTTTTGATTACTACTTTCCACTTGGAAGCAATTTTATCTAAAAACTGGTAAAAGCACAGACTTGTTGGTGAAATACTAATACCAGACTATCTCATTTATTCAGAAATGACGTCCAGCAATATTGACTATTTAGAACAAAATAAAAAACTCAAAATAATGGTGGGGGGAGCCTTCTACAGAAAAAAAAAAAAAAAAAAAAACAATAATACTGCCTACAGTTTATAATGGACATAAGAAACTATAAGCTTTAAAATCACAATCTTTAAAAACAAAACCGAAGAAAAAAAAAAAAAAACTCAAAAAAATGGGGGGGGGGGCCTTCTAAAAAAAAAAAAAAAAAAAAAAAAGTATGACACAACATACACATGTGATTCCTGACTAGGTAAAAATCTTTCATATATTCTTACTTAATATATTTTAGAGCTATTTCATTAAAACATTTAAAGTGAAAACAATGATTAGGTGCTTGCTGGTATAAGCTTCAATTTCTCACCATGTTCATACACCCCTCAATACCATATCAGATATAAAGGCACTATTGTGCAAAATCCCTTTCCTAAAATTAGTGTATTCATTTCTACAACACTTTTTGTAGTTTGCAAGTTAAAGATGGTCTCCAGGAAGGGAACTGAGTGTCTTGCTCTTGCTTTTGTTACCGGTAAATTGTGTGACCTTGAACCTGTCATTTAATCTCTCTGGCCCTCAGTTTTTTCACCTGCAAAATAAGGTATTACTTCAAAATTAAGCTTCTACAATTTGTGAGAAGCCACGTGATTCTTATGCAGTTGATCATATCAGGCAACTGGTAGATTGCAGGCTTCCCCAGAGGCTGTTTGGCCAAGAGACTGAGGAAGCTGCAATCTAAGAGAAGCTGGACCAGCGTGAATGATTATAAGGCATCTGGGGTGGGGAAGTGTGAGCTGGGGTCGGGGGGGTACGGAAGCTTGGGCCAGCCTCCCCAAAGCTCTTGTATGAACCTGAAGACTTGTTTTCAGTGAAGCACTGTGCCATCTCCTGAAAGATGGTTAGATCACGTAGATGTCCACCTACCGGAGCCTGAAAACAAGCAGGAGGGAGCCATTCCCCCACCTCAGCCAGGATATCACTGGGCTTCATGGCGTTGATGCCCTTAGAGGACACAGTGAGCCAGCACTCGGGACCCTGAGAGCCCCAGCAGCAGCGGCGGGGGGTAGTCATTGCCCAGCACGCTGGGCCGTGGGAGGACTCACCACCCATTTGGGGAGCAACAGCAGATACACCCGGCGTGAACGTGGGTGCTGGGAGGTGCCCTCAGGGTCTGCAGGGCCAGCGCAGACCGATGCGCCGGAACAGCCCACAAGGCAGACGATAGATCCCTGCGGTAGCTGCAGCCACTTATTTGTGAGCACCTGTGAGAGCCAACATAGCGACAGGAGACTTGAGCAGAGGCTGAGGTTCTATGACAGCCGTGGGTGTGCGGGCCTGGTGGACACAGCTCATGACTGTGACTTTACCTCGGTGGTTCTCATCTAGGGCAGTTTTGCCTTTCAGGGACATTTGACAGTGCCTGGAGGCATTTTTGGCTGTCACACCTGTGGGGAAGGGAGTGCTGCCGGCATCTTTCGGGTAGAGGACACAAACGCTACAGTGTGCAAGACAGCTCCCCTCTTCTGCCAGAGAATGATCTGGTCCGAAATATCAGTAGTACTGAGGCTGAGAAACCCCACAAGACTTCATGCAGCTGTGACAAAGAAAACCACAAATTCCACCCCTGGGCACCAGGAACTTGACTATGTGTCATGTGGCCAACCAATGTAACAAGGAGGATGATCCTATGATCGTGGTAACATAAATAACCTCCCTAATACTAGCCAACCATGTATTGAGTCTTCTCCCTGCAGGACTGTTATAAGCCTTTCACAGATACCCACTCATTTAATTCCCATCACAACTCTAAGAAATAAGTATGATTCTTATCTGCAACTTACAGATGATTTAAATAGCCAAGCTGCCAATCTACCAGAAAGTGTCAGCCATACTCGTTGTTTGGCCAATTTGAGTGGTCACCTGGGGCACGTGGTCCATTAGGGAGGGAATGCTGAAGTCATTGGCCTTGCATCTCTGCCACTTGCCCCCGTAACTGGAAAACAGAAGGCCAGACCAGTACTCCCAGACACCTGCCCTGCTTCTCGATATCAGCCCCAATTATGTGATCAGACCACCTCTAATACCATATTATTATTTTCTGGGGTGCAGAGGCAGAAATTACAAAACTACAGGCAACACAGCATAAGGTCATGTGGAAAGAATCCAGTGATTCAAAGTATCTATTAAAATAGCTCATGAAGCCCCCAAATCTGTTTTTGCCTCAATTATTCAAACACATGCAGATTGATTTTAAATTACCCAGATTACTGGGGCAGGGTAGCCTTGCCCTGTTTCCATAGGGTTTTAGTAGATAAATTTAATGAGATGGACTATTCAGTCCTCTTGCCCACGGTTCCGTGGCCTTGTTTTCTGTAGAGGGATGCACAGCCCTCCCATTCACCTTTTATCGCAGTCAATCGTCCTGTATTTACCGAGGGCCCCAGGAGTGGGGCACGAGAGGTGTAGATCATTCAATTTGTCGCAGTGCATATTTTCAATATTATGATAAGAAGACAAGGGACTCTGCATTTTGTCAACTTGCAAGGCCAAGATCGATCAGCAAATAGATGGGCCTCCCCGTGTTCTGAATTAAAGTGTGTGTTTTGGCGGTTTATTGACAGTTGATAAGTACTGACCACTAGTCCTGATAGAGTTACAAAGGTCAGGTCGAGGCAGGTCAGAGCCACAAAGAACGCCGCCTGCTCTTGGAGCCCACTGCCCTCCCAGAAGGGAAGTGCAGGTCAATAACTAAGCCACCTGTGGGGTCTGGAGGCTTTTTCATTCTTTCTGCTCCTGGCTGTGCTGTGACTTAACCCCCATGCAGCCCTGTCTTCTCTGGCTTTTACCCTGAATGCTGCTGTCCTGGGGGCCCCCCAGTTACCAAGGGAGCTAGGACTCCACCAGTCAGGCAAGGCAGCACCGTGCCCCTCGGCTCTGCAGCAGGGATGCCCTTCCGATAGGGGTTGCCAGCCCGGGGCGCACTTCTGCTCCATGACCTCAGAGACTTAAGGACACACAGAGGCAAAAGAGGTGGCTGCCTTTATGGCTCCCCCAGGAGTGCCGGCCCTCCTGTGCACATGCAAGCCACTCTCGGCAAGCAGAAGTTTAATTAAAAGCCTCTCAGAATGCCTCTCCAGCTGGGGTGGGCCTCGGTCAAGGCGGGGGCCTGATCAAGCAGATGTGAAAACATACAGATGAGAGGTCTTGTTCCCAGGAGATGTCATCTGGTCCGCCTCACTCGGTGCCTTGCTGCGGAGGAGAGGAGGGGGCTGTGCCTGTGTGTTTGATGCAGTATTCACTGCCTACCTGAAAGATGCAAATGATATTCAAATTGGGTTCCAGTGTACAGGCTGCTTGCATATACCCCACAGCAACCCTCTAGCAAGTGACTAATGGGAACATGTGTTCCCTCTATTTTTATAAGACTGGGAGAACAAGGGGTTGGAGGGCTGAGCTTGTGGGGTTTGAAATGTCTCTCTTCAGGGGACGTGCTGCCGTCTGGAATGATAGTAATATCCAGTGGCAGCTCCGTGGCAGTGGTCCCGACCTGCCTAGATGCTCCACTCCATGGAGACCCTTGAGATGAAGAAGCGGCCCTGCCTGGTCCTTCTCTCCAGCCACAAGGAGAGGGACCCCGAAACACGACAGGGCTTGTGGGACGGTGGCAGGGCCCCCAAGCCTCTCCTTCCTGAGAGCTTGCCCAGGTGTGAGTCTCTGCAGGACTCTTGTCTCAGCCATCACTGCTGGGGTGATCGTCCTCTACATCGGTATTGTTGGTACAACAATGATCTGCACTTTTAATTAGATGATTCATGACTGTTTCTCATAAGGTCGGATGGGGGGAGCTATGATTGGCCAAAGCCTCTTGTAGCCTCTTACAGCCCAAACTGGAAAAATTCCGAACAATGATTCCATCCAGGACAGTCTTAGTATCACAAATCCATTTCTGCTGCTCAGTCCCTGTTGCTGATAGTGTTGTGAAGGCAGTCGTGGTCCTCCCTCATCCTTTGTTCACACCTCAATCCAGTGAACAGGAATCATATGGCAAAGAAGGCAAACCAAGTGTCAAACGGGATCTTTTGTTTGAAAAATGATCTCTCATTGTGTGAATAACAGGGTGCAAGAATCTTGAGATGCTAGAATTCAGAGGGATTGGCACAGACAGACTGGACCAGTGACCATTGACTAGAACTCAAAAAAGTCTTTTGTGAGGGAAAGAAGTGGTTAGGGCTGTGGATTCCTCACCCCTTCACAAACAGTCTAGCTCCAGTTGATTTGTTTTATGTTGCGTACTTCTGCATCCAGACTATAAAATGGAGTTATGTGCTAACTTCAGTCAACTAATAGGGGCTACCTAAATTGCTATGATGAGGACCCTAAGGCCAACTCCATGATCTTCGAAAAAGAGAGCTGTAATCGTCAGGACTGCAGAGTAATGCACATTAACCATGCATTTGCTATCCCTAGCATCAACCTGCTTTAAAGAAAGGATTCTGAGATTTTTAAAAGTTTAAAGACCATCAAACTCTATTTTCTTGCATCTAGATAGGAATCTTCATCCAAACCTAGGCACAGATACATTTTGATTTTAATGACAAACATCACAAACACTCAAGGTAACCCATTATCAGCTCAGCATTTCTTCACAGAAACCAAGCAGCTGCCTTCATAAAACTCAAACCTCAACCTTCCCCTTGCCAAATGGGGCAAAATCTTGGAGATGAGATTAGGATCCCAAGGTCTAGTTGCTTCTCCCTATGTGGAGAACCATCTCCAAGGACACCATTGAAGGTCCCAGCTTGTCTTATCAAGGCTGTTGGGTGTCTCCTCACACTGGGTTGTCAGGATTCTTAGAGGTCAGGTGCTTTATCCATTTCAAGTATCTTAAAGGGTCTCTCCTTGACAAAACTTCTAGGATTTTCTCTCCCAAGGAACTAAATCATGGAATTGTATATAAAAGATACTTATCACACCATTATTTTAAATAATTAAAAAAACTGGGATTAACAAAATCTAACAGTAAGTAATTGGATTTATAAATAATAAAACATTTATGGATTTTATGTATATGGAATATTATGAGGTTTGTAAAGTCCTCGCTTTTCTAAGAAGATGAATGTTTCTGAAGACTATGAAGTGAAATAAACAGGATATAAAAGTTACATAAAATAGGATCCCAAATCACTGTATATATGTATAGGTATATAACTGAAGGGGAGAAGTATATACACATATGTAATAAAAAGGATGGAAGAATACACCCAACGTTGATGGAGGCTATTTTTGAGGGTGGTATTGTGGGTGAGTTTGGGGCTTTTTGTAACTTTTCTCTATTTTACAAATTACTTTTATAGTCAGGAAATGTTTACCAAAAAAAAAAAAAGCCTAGGCTGCCATAAATATTAAGGTATTTTATTTTTAAGGGTACCTCTGTAACAAGGTCCCTAGAAGGAGGCTGCCTTAGAGAACACCTGTAAAGGGAAAGTGAAGTCAATTTTCTAGTAATATCCACTTGGGGGTAATATGCAAGTTGCATCATTCATGTTAAAAGGAAACCCACGCTTTCTCTGCAGTGAGGTGTTTGGCCTTCTTTATCAGGAAACTTGCTTCAAATTTCCATTTGTCTTTGCTTGTGTGTAGACACTCAAAATCCATGCCTTATCATGCTCTAAAGCAGCCATCCCTGTGACCTGCTAAACTGGCCCATTGAGTCCCTATCACCTATCAGCAATGTGCTGGGAACTGGAAATACAAAGATAATTACAGCATCATCCCTTCCTTGGAGGGACATTTTTTGGACTAAGGGGGACATAAAAATGTAAACAATTAAAGGTTAATACCAGGTGTCACTTGTTACTTCTGGCAGACATTGTCCTAGGACAACACCCATATATGTCACTTCACATGTTCAAATGAAACTGCATCATAGGCCCAATCTCCCCATTTGTGAGATGGACATGGTAACACCTTGGTAAGTGATGGGGTGGTAGAGCCTGACCCCCCTGGTTTAACTCTTGAGCCAAATCGATGTTGGAATAGAAGGTGAAACCCTTGATTCTCCCTGAAGAACATAAGCTACAAGTGGAAGGGGATGTTTTGGTTTTGGTTTTGGCTTTTTGGTCCATTTTGTCTCCTGCTGTATCCCTGGCACCTAGAACAGTGATCGCCTGGCAAGAGTGGAGGGTGGATACCCTGTAGCCAGAGTGGGGTTGCCAGATTTAGCAGATAAAATAAAGGACACCCAGTTAAATTGAAATTTTAGACAAACGGTGGATACTTTTTAGTGTAAAGAGTATGTCCCATGCAATATTTAGGATATACTTATACTTTAAAATTATTCTTTGTTAGCTGAAATTCAAACTGTACTAGGCATCTTGGGACACCTGGCAACCCTGAGCCGTGACAACCAATGGCAGCCTGGTGCTGAGTTAAGTTAATAGTGGATCAGAAGATGCTCACCGATTACACAAGACTGACAAGGCAGTGTCAGGAGCAAAACTCAGAGGGGTGAGGATGCTCGGTTTATTCAGGGAACTGCGGGTAGCAGGCTAGACTGGGGAGCAGCGTTCTCAATGGCAGGTGTGGGCCAACGTGGTATTTTTTTTGGCATTCTAATTGTAATTAGTTATGGACATTCGAAATCTGGCCAATTTCACATTTAAATTATATATATAGTCTTTTTTTTTGGGGGGGGGGGCTTGTGGGTAGGAATCTGCATGTCTTTATTTCCAAACAACAGCAAGTAGTAGCTGCCCCTTCTGTCCCGTTGGTAGCGGGTGTGGTGGGTGGAGGCTGGGCTCTCCCATTAGCTGCACTCTCCTATAGCACTTGCTTTGGACATGTATTCTCTCCTCCCAGACCATACAAGCTTCCGTGTTTGCTACCTCTGTCGGGCAGTGATTGGGATAACTGCTACCCCCGTGGAGGGTGACTGGGGGGAATTGCCACCCCAGTGTCGGGTGACTGACAAGAGATGAGAAAGGAAAGAAGGCAGTGTCCAGGTTGTCAAGGGCCCGTAATCCATGCTGAGGAGTTTCCTTCTGCAGACAGAGGGATCAAATGGGGGTTCTGTAAACCAGGCAAGTGGCATACTCACATGTCCTTTAGAATGTAACTCTGGCGGCCTTGTGGAGGATGGATTGGAGCAGATGGTGACTGGATATGCGGGCCAGTGCAGTTGATAGGGGCCTTGAGGATGCAGAGGGGGCACGCGTAGAGGACAACTTAAATAGCCATTAACTGTCTTCAGAGCCTTGCAGAAGGGCCCACATGCTTCCAGAGCATTGGATTCTCTTCTTGAGCCAGGGATAACCTTGTGGGTTTAAATAGAGAGTACGGGAGGTATAGGAGATGATGACGTGAAGTGATCCACATCTCTTCAATCTGTCTGACTGTCTGTCTATTAATTTATTTATGGTGGGTGCAGGAGGAAGAGGCAACAGATGGAGTCAGAGATGGACGTGACCCCCATTTGCCCTGCTAACTCCCCTTGGCTTAAGGAAACATAGCTGTTCCCGTGCCCTGTGTGTCTGAGTGACCTGGGCTGTCACGGGTTGCTGGGGGCAGATGCATTCGTAATGCAAGAGGCGAATTCACTGTTGGGGGTGGGAGGGAGGGTGTGGCGTGTTCACCGGGTCAGGAGGGAGGAGGGAGGCGTTTTGATGTCCAGTAATAAGATTGTCAGGGCCCATTCCCGGCCTGAACGGACTGAGGAAGGCTGCCAGGATGGCGAGCTCACTCTTCTTAATTAGCACTAATGCAGTTGAGGCTGTTTTCTTAGCCTGACCAAAGGGAATAGTAATTAATATGGTGGGGGAGACAGACGGAGAGTTCAAGGCCGGCATGTGTGCCCCCGACCCTGGGGTCACTGGGGCAGGGGAGCCTGGCAGACAATAGCCTGGCTCCCACAGGCCTGGACAAAGGCCGGGCCTAGTTCTCAAACCTCCGCTCACTGCAGCCTTCCCATTAATGCAAAATTCTGTCTTTCCACTTCTGGAAAACGGACTGGCTTATTAGGCTTCCCAGCTAAGGCGTTTGGATGTGTGTGTCTACGTATGTGTGAGTATGTGTTTTAAGGGATAATTGTTCTCCCACTTAAACTGCTACACAAAGCCTGGGGAGGTCCTCGTTCCCAATGCTAGTATGTGGCTCTGGCTTCGGGGCTGTGTGTGCTGGATTTACGCCCCCAACAAGCAGAACACAGGTTCCACGGTGTCCATTTCACCCTGAAGTTTGTACAGCATCCTGGGCCTGGGAGCTTAGAACTGAGTATGGCCTTTTGCAAACTGGGAAAAGCAGGGAGCTGGAGCCCAAATGCTTCTGTGGCCAGCAGGCTGGACAGCGGGCAGGCTGGTCCCTGTGTAGCAAGGGCTAAAAGTGATGATCCCACCTTCCAGGGAATCCCGGAAGACACGTGGAATGCGGGTCGGTGGAATGATGGTGCATGGGGTCTAAGCAGTTGTCTCCCTCATTAAGGATGACCTCACCACTCCGAATGACAGGTAGACAAGCAGCGCTATGGATAAATGAAGATACATTGGACTCTCGGTGCCTCTTCCCTGTTTTGAGATGCTGATCTGCCCAGAGATGAATTTGGTTCTTTTAGATTTTGCCCTCGACTTTCCTTAGGCTGGTTCTTTTATTTTTTCTTCTTTAATTAAATATTGCTGCCTAACTCTTTCAGGTCAGCGGCAATGTCACAAGCATCAGCCATGAATCATGGCCGAGCTGGCACCTTAAAAATAGCGTCGTCAGGGCAGCGAGTACAGGCCAGACACCCACGCACAATGGCTGGACCCCGTAAATTATACTAAAAGTCTAATCAGAATAATCAACACGCTGACATCTTTATGCATGTGGGAAGGATGCGGGGAAGAGAAAGGCGCTGCCTTGGATCACTCTGAGATTTCACTTGCAGCAGATTCTGGTGCTTTTTGAGTATACAGAGAGAATCTTCAAGGGGTATCTGTTGAGTACTTTGTGACCTCTTTCCTCACATTTACATTTTGTGATAAAAACAGATATAATGAGTGTCTCCCAAGAGTGTGTTGGTTTATATGCAGCTCATGCGGCAGAGTCATATATTTTTTCCTGCAAGCATCCCCCCACACACATATTTCTTCATCAGTACAGGTGCCCATGAATGGCTCTCACTCTTATACACACATACACACACACTTACACACACACACACACACACACACACACACACACACACACACATCCTATGGATATGATTTGAAGACATTCATGGAAGCTTCTGGCTGCAGACTCCATTCAAACTCTTTTTTTATAAGAATGGTTTTCATAATTCTGACCCAGATTCTTTACTAGTCCCCCTTAATGTGATTTCATAAGGCCAGACAGGACAGCCACTGTCCAGCCAAGGCCATTTATCACCCTTCATACTCCATTTTAGTTTTTGACTTTTCTTTTTCCCTCCTGGATTCCTTTCTCTGTCTATCTCAGACTCTACCTCACTTGGGCTTCATGTTTCTCTAGTTGGCCCAAAGAAAAAAAAACATCCTCTCCCAAATCTTGGGGTTTTTTGCCTCTAATGGAAGGTCGGGCGGCTCTGGGCCATACATATGCAGAAAGAGCGTTTCCCGGTGATCAATTGGCCCTACCAGGTCATAGGCACAGAGAGCCCGTTTGTCACCAGCTCACCTCTGGCCATCACAGCCAGGCTGCCCACAGCTTGTGGGTGGCCCAGTGCACACCAGCTGGAACTAGCCAGTTAGTGCCCATTGAGGTGTGGCCAGCCAGGGACCAAGGGTGAATGCTATGGATTGGCTGGAATCAAGGAGGGGTTGGGAAACAAAATAAAGAAAGAAAGAAGAAAAAAGTGAAAAAAAAAGAATCACAGTTGACAGATGAGAAGCAGAAATACTTTCTTAAAAGGTAACGAAGTAGGTTCTGTTTTGCTTGGCTGGATTTCTCAAACATTTATGGAGCACCTAACAAATGCCAAGAATGAACGAGGTGTGTTTTTTTTTTTTTTTCTTTATCTGGTACTAGAGACTGTTGATGCTATTTGAAGTACTTTGATAGCTTTTTGCCCATCTGATTTTTACAGTGATCTCAAGAGAAGATATGACAGATAGTCACATGCTAATTTTTCAGATGGGTAAGCTGAGCCAGGGTCCCTCTGATTTACTCAGGGCCATGCTGGGAGCAGTGATGATACCTCTTCCTCTAATGCTTCTTTTGCTGTATCACACACTGGAGAGTATCTACCAGGATGACCTGATTCTGTCATGCCCTTGGGTCCTCCAGCATATCCTGACCATGGGACACCTCTTAAACCCTTTGACTACTCGTCATAAAAACGTGGGCTCTGATTTGGGTTTTGGCTTTTTTACACATCAGCTGTAGGACCTTGGGCAAGTCACTTTTCCTTTTGCATCCTCAGTGTCTCCATCTGTAAAATGGGCTTCATACCCTTAGAATTGTGGTGATTGTATGACATCATAAAACTTGGGGCCTTGTGCCTGGCACAGATTAAGCAGTTAGTAGATTGCTAGGTGTGTCAGATACATATATATTTACATATAAACGTTCTGTCCAGGCTGGTCGTTCCGGGCGCCTCCAAGTGGCCCCAGCGTGGGTGTGCATTCCCGAGCCACAGTCTGACCCAGCACTGAGCACGGGGACGAATGCCGCACAGTGCAGTTCCCAGAGATAGGCTTCCTCAGCTTCTCCCTGTCCATCCTCCCATCACCAGCCCTTCTTACCCTTTGTTACAATAATCCCTACAGCAAAGCATTTGTTCACTAAGCACTTGTTGATAATTACTACTGGGAAGCACTGTGTTAGGTGCTATGGGGCAGGCAGGCAAGGTGGGAAGAGGGGCAGGGCGGTGAGAGAGACCAAGGATGGGAGAGGGTGGCGACAGGCAGGACACAGTCTTGAAACCCCAATTATGAGACCACCATCGATGTGTCCTGGTTAAGAAAGCTCCAGATAAGGAAGTCCAGCCCAGTGACACAATTTCAGGAAAGGGAGATTCTTATAGAATTGTATACATTGGCTAAAGAAAAAAGATGACTGACTCGTGGCCAGTAGTTCACACTACTTGACAGACAAGCTGGTTAGCGAGTTCCTCGAAACAGCGAGCCACCTTGGCGAATTTGATTGTAATTCTGTGTACAAAAATATCGACAGCTCGGATTGTTGGGCCAGTCTGCTTATGAGCACATGTGTGGGAAGTACAAGAAGAACAATTTCTAAGGTACCAGAGGCCCCCAAAGAGGGAGAGTGTTTATTGAGCATCTTCTATGTGTGAAGCAATGTGTTGAGTGCTTTACATGACTGATGCTCAAGTTATACAGTAATTCTGGGCCGGGGGGCGCGGGTAAGCACTATTATCTCTACAAATAAGGAAACTGAGACACTGGGTGACTAGTGAATGACTAGTAAGTGGCCTGAATCCATTCTATTAGTTGGGATGTTTTTGGATGAAAGTGGTAAAAATCTATGTCTAATTGGCTTCAATAATAAAAAGTATGGTCTCACCTCACAAGTTTAGCAGTAGCAGGGGTGCTGTCTGATTGGTAGAGTCCATGGTTCAAAGATGTCATTGGTGAACTTCTTCAGTCTCTCCTGAATAATGCCGTCCTTATGTTAGCTTGCCCTTACTTCAGGTCCCCTCGAGCACCATCTGGGCACAGAAATTCCAGTTGTCACACTGAGACCCAATATGGTCCAGAGGTAAAAAAAAAAAAAAAAAAGCATTGATTTCTAGGTCTCTTAATAGCAAACCTTTTCGCAGAAGCCCCCAGCAGAAGTTCTTTCCTCTCACTTAGGTCAGGTTTGGTTCACGTGACCAGACCTAACCCAATCACTGACACGTGAATGGGATGCCCAAAACGGCCCAGACTGGTCAGAGGACGTTAGGACACAGGGATATGCACGGAAGGAGGACCATGTGATGGCACAGGGAGAAGATGGCCATCTGCAAGCCAGGGAGAGAGGCCTTAGTAGAAACTAACCCCGCTAATACGACCTTGGACTTCTAGGCTCCAGAACTATGAGAAAATTTCTGTTGTTCACGCCATCCAGTCTATGCCACTTTGCTATGGCAGCCCTGGCCAACTAATACAGGAGGAATGTCAGTTTTTGT
The DNA here is from genome assembly GCF_000442215.2 of Lipotes vexillifer. NCBI lineage: Eukaryota > Metazoa > Chordata > Mammalia > Artiodactyla > Lipotidae > Lipotes > Lipotes vexillifer. The sequence continues at coordinate 4,576,260 of NW_006789896.1, read as the reverse complement.
CGTTTTCCTTCCATCCATGGCATTCACTGGTGATTGGGAATGACAGGGAAGGTAGAGGGAGTTAGGAGCCTGACTACTGAGAAACAGAGGGAAGATGTAGAGGACAGACTAAAGAGTATTAGGTAGACAACGTGGATGTGCTTTGGCAATTGGATGCATCACGCAGTAAGATCAGACCTAAGCCTGGTGCCTGGAACGTTCACAGCGCCACAGACCTACTGTGAGGTTCAAAGGGAAAGTTGCTTTGGGTGGAACTATGAATTTGAATTGGGGAATGGTCTCTTTACTCTTTGGTAACTATAGAATAAATAATTCCTGTGTTTTCTCTGTGCCAGTTACTACGCCAGGGCAATGAGGAGGGATAGATGGTGTGACCCCTGCTTTCAGGGAACTAGTATTTACTAAAGGAGAATGAGTTTAGCATGAGCAGTAGGGGGAAGGTTAGCATCAGAAATCTGGTTGCCAACCTCCAATACTCTACTGTCAGAAAGTTTGTGGTACGCTGGAGTTGTTACTCTTTGTAAAGACAAGTGGCCCCATTCAAGGGTCAAGCAGAGGAAAAACCTCTGCAGAGCTCCTCTCCCAGATACAAAAAAAGCCATCTTCTTAAAACACTGTTTTATTTCCATAAATTATTTCCTTGTGCTTCCTAAATAGAGAAAAAAAGATCTTTGGATTTGAAGTAGAAGTAGGTGGAAAGCAAGGGCTTCCAGGAAACAAAGTACATTCCCTGTTTGCCCCTGCAGCATGGGGGAAGAAATGTATTTTTCTGACAAGGAAACAGCAGGCAGCTGGTGGGTCTTACTGCACATCTGTAATTAGTCCCAGGATCTCACTGGTTTTCCTGGTGGATTCAGGAGATTATTCGTGTTGAAGGAATCTGGGTTGGTGTCATTTGTGGCTCTTCTGAAGTTCTACCAAACCTAGAGCTTTACTTACCTGGAATAAATCAAGGCAGAGCATTGCCTCAAGTCTTGCCCTGGGTGTGTGTCCTCCTAGAGAGGAGGCCAGATCCTGCCCGGTGTCCCTCCCCTGCCAAGCTGAGGCCTCGGACAGATAAAACTATGGTGGCCCATCTATTAACAAACCTGGGGTATCCAGAGTCCCACCCAAATGCGAATTCTATATCGGTCAAATCCAAAGTGGGGGGGGGGGGGCGGCGGGATTTATGGTAGATCCATAAAGATGACAATTTGTTTGGACTCTCCTGCCTAGAATTTCTTGTCTTTTTTTTCTGTCGATTTTTATTGGCATAAAACGTTTCACGTTTACTTTTGCTGATTTATCACTACGACAGGGATGTTTGGATGATGACTGTAGATGAAATATGTACGCATCCTAAAGATATTTGTGTAATTTAGCAAAATTATTTTGCAGGTTTGTTCAAAAGAATCTGCTTGGTTCATGTCTTGCTAACACCGCAAAACGTTTTACTAATCGCACCTTAATGTGGGAACGAACACACATTACTTAAACACACCAAATATGTGAACATATAAATAGTGTTTAAAATATCTCTCACACAATGAATTATGATCACTATGTTAAAATACCAATTTCTACAGAAAACTGATTTAAGAAAAATAGCTAATCACAGGACCCTGTGAAAGCAGTATTCTTTCAGTATGTTCAAGCCAGGAGATTTAGACTATTGTTTAATTTTGTGTTCCATTATTTTTTTTTCCCCCATTCATTTGCTGAACAGTCATCTTCTAAAACATCCCACTTCTGCGGTCGTATCAACTGGCATGATACCAAAAAGATGTAAATGATTTAATTGAATTAGCTTAATTAGGTAAATTAACAGTTAAGCGTATCACACACAAGCTTGTTCTGTTTATACTATGTTACGGAGATAATTTAGTGAGGAAGGAGAATGGGCATGACCAAAATTCCAATGCAGTGAGCCAGATTAGCTGGCAAAGGAGAAAATACAAAGATAACAGTCTCTGGAATTAAATCTGGGTAAATAATTTATGCACTGGATTCATTATGTAGTTTGAATTGTAGACAACAACCAGCTGATAGTCAACGAGTGTGCAGAAACATTGCTACGGAGCAAAAGTGTGAAGACAACCAAAGTGCTTCTGACCTTTCCAGAAGCATACCCCCAGGAAAATTTCAACATTCCTTGGGAATTCAAACAAATTGAGGCAACGAAAGTCAGTCTGGCTAGCCATAGATCTGTATTAAAGCAGAACAAAACAAGCAAGCGTTGTTTGATTGTTTTCAAGTACGTGCGATTAAGTAAAATAAAACAGCGTTTCTCAACCCTGGGCACTATTGACATCTTTGTTAGGGGTGAGGAGACTGTCCTGTGCATTGTAGGTTGTTTAGCAGCATCCCTGGGGTCCACCCACTAGATGCCAGTAGCACCCCTCTGCCCCCAGCTGTGACAACCAAAATGTTTCCAGACAGTGTCAAATGTTCCCTGGGTAAGGGGACAAAAATCACCCTGGCTGAGAACCACTGAAATAAAACAACTGAATATGATCTAATATGGATCTTTAGGAATACTGCTTTAGTGAATTATTCACAAAGAATTATAACATTTGTAGCGCTTACATAGGATATTATACAAAATGTTAAAAATATGTATTTGAAACAGCCTGTTCTCTCTCATCCATCCATTCATTCATTCATTTGGCAAGCAGGTATTAAGCTCTGAGCACAGAGTGTCAGTGAATACAGGGTATCAACACCTTCATGGGCAAAGGAGCAGCTGGCAGACCTGGGAATGAAGAAGCGAGTAGATGCTGGCAGGTGTGGGAGGCCGAGGAAACCATGTGTCTTTGCAAGAACGCCTCAGCCTTGGGTAACTTGCTTTTAGCTTTATGGGAAGAATACAGGGCCAGAAAGGAGGGCAGGTGCCACCACCGTCCTCGAAAGTTGGCTAAAATGCTAGCTGACCTGGTGGCAATGTGAGAAATTGGATGGTTTTAAGCAAGGGAGTATTACGCGTAGTCAGCGTTGACTTAGAAACAGCAAAGGTTTTAAAGTCACAGCCACACAGGTGAAATCCTGACTTTGCCACTCACCAACTGGGTTACCCAGGCAAAGTGCAGATCTCTGAGTCTCATACCCTCTCTATAGATGGAAATAATAATAGTTACCTCATTGCAAATCTTAAATGAGGCTGACTTTATCAAGCACCTGCCATGGAATCTGCCCCATAAAAGCCACCCAATAATGATCAGTTCTGTTTTCCTTCGTTACCCAGTCCATCCCACTTAGATTTTTCACATGAAGAATGCAATGGAAAGCATACATTTATGAGGTTTGCATTACCCAACATCTGGGTTGTATTGTTGAACGCAGCTGAAGTTGTCCAAACCTTGCCACTGGGTTTTGTTTATTCTAAAGCTAAGTGTTTAAATCCCTTAAATTGGTAACGTCAGTTTGATGTTCACGTTAATGTTCCATGAGATTTTAGGATCTGGAATCTGGAGGTGCCTTTCTCTACCACGTCCACAGATCTGGAGCCAAATGTAGCTGTTATTACCACGGGAATCGGGGAGAACACAGAAAAGCACCCATTGGAAGAAATGCTCCTTTTCTATACAAAGGAATTGAAGTGTTTTGCTAAGCAAGTTTCTGGCAACATGTCTTGAGTGCCAGCATTTTCATTCTGTTGGAAAAGAGCAACAACCAAACAGAGGAGAAGGGAGACCTGTTTTGCATTTGGAAATACCAACAAAACCGCATTCCCACCCCTTCTGCTTTGTATATATAATGGGATGCAGGACTAAGCTATTTTCTTTGGGATCTGGCATGTCTCTTTCTCATACACACACTCTGCAGTGATACATCTACAAATGAACAGAACATTTCCAAGAACACATTTCACTGTCATTAACATATATACACAGTGTGGTAAACACCGAGGACAAAGATGTCCTCTCCCCCACCCCAACCCCTGGCTGGGTGCTCCCTTCCCATCCTGTCCTGTGATAATGCGATTCCCCTTTTCAGGCGATTCAGCCAGGTGAGCCTCTGGGAGTGAAGTCTTCAGGGTGGCTGGTCTCAGACACCCAGCCATCCCTAAAGGCACTTGACATCCCTGCCTGCTCTGCTGGCCACCATCTGCAGCTGATGAGGATGTCAGAAGCTTCTTTAATCCCTTCCACACCCAGGGGCTTGTTCTCAGACGTTTAACTTGTATACGTTATGGCTATAACAGCATACAAGTTCACAATAACCCAAGAGGAAAATGGCAAATTCTCAGGGGCCTCAGGTTGTAGAAGGCTCTAGAAGTAATAGTCAGGTGCTGTGCTACATCTCTAGCCCATTACCCACTCCCTTTCCTCTCCCTGCCTCCACTAGCCTTTTCTCTCCTCTCTTTTTAAAAAAATTATGTTGAAATCATTTTAGACATAATGGAAAAGCTCTGGAAATAGTTCTGAGTTTCCATATATGCTTCACCCAGCTTCCCCTAATGTTAACATCATGTGTAACCATAGTACAGTTATCAAAACTCAGAAGTTAATATCAGCACAGTGTTATCAACTAAACTGCAGTCTTTTTTGGTTTTCACCCGTTTTTCCACTAATGTTCTTTTTCTGGTCCAGGATCAAATTCAGGGTCCTACATTGCCTTTACTTGTCATTCTCTTGCGTCTGTTCCAAACTGTGCAGGTCCTCAGTCTTCCCTTGTCTTTCATGACTTTGACACTTTGGTAAAGTACTGGCCAGTTATTTCATAGACCATCCTTCTACTGCTGTGTGTCTGATGTTTTCTCATGATCAGAATGAGGACATACATTTTGCCTAAGGTACCCCAGGGGTGATGTGCTCTTCTCTGTGTGTCACATCATGGGGCACACGATGCTCCCCTGTCTTATTATTAACTTCAGTCGCTTGGTTAAGATGGTGTTTGCTGAGTTTTCCTACCATAGAGTCACTATTTTTCCCTTTATGATTAATAAATATCTTGGAGGAAATACCTTGCGACTATGCACATGTCCTGCTTCTCCTCAAACTTCTGTCTGTTAGTTTTAACATCCATGGAAGCGTAGACTTTGCCTGCAACAATGGCCACTATGGTGTCCTAATGGCAATTTCCTACTTCTCTCATGCCTTCTACGTGTGACTCTCCACAGAATTTGCGTCCTCACCTTGTAGGGTTTGGCCTAGCCTCATGCTCTGGTCCTTAAATAGGGCCCTACAGATATTTTCTTTAATAGAAAGAAAAAAGAGGACAAAAAAGACAAAATGGGATAAAAGAGCCCAGAAAGGTTCTGGTCCAAGCTCACCATGTGACTTGAAACAAGTCACTGTTCTTTCTTTGAGCTTCAGTTTTCTGTTCTCAAAATGCCATCTCTAAGCCCCTCTAGCTCTCAAATGCTACTGTTCTGTGACAGGAGGTCAGTTGTGACAGAATGTACAGCTGGTATCACCAAACGGCTCAACAGTAAGATGAGCGCCGGGTGGCAACAGCCACAGACAGGGGATTCAAGGAGAAGGGGGGCGGGCGGGGGGAAATGGTCCATGAATCTTTTACAAGCACTAGTGATACTGACATTAATAATACTTTCTGCACCGAGAAGCGCATTGGAGGGGATGCTAAGGTTTGGGAAGAAGGCAGCCCCATTTGGGACGAGGTCTTTTATCTCTGCCTGGCCCTTGAAACAGATGAATCAGCCCTTTCTCCTCAGATTGAAGAATTCATAGTGTGTGTTTCCACTGTCGGTTTCATTACTTTGCCTCAGGCTTAATATCCACTTAAGGCTGAATGGTTGCAGAATTACACTGGATGTAAAATATAGTTTTTAGCTGGATAGTTTAAGAGCTGAAGTTTTACTCTTATCCTCTCTGTAAAGCTCACAAAACGTCCAGACATCAAGACTAAAAAATTCTCTTAATATCTTATAAGCTAAGTCTGTTTCTCTGATTTCCAACCCATAGCCAATTTGTACTGATATTTTAAGTATGCAGTTAAAGAGTGCAGTTTATTCTGCCTATCTTTTAGATACATCAGACATCATTTAAAAATACAAAGACTGAGGGAGAAACATTTGTAACTATAAATGGGAGGGTTGGCTCCCAGAGTTAACTGTGAATACCGAATGGGACAAGAAACCCAGGAGTTGATCATGGGCAGTGGTCTCTGTTACAGAGAGAGAAGACTCCAGAGATAAGGAGAATCCAGTTTAGTCCCCTACTCTTTTTATTTGTGCCAGCGCTTGTTAAATTCCTTTTCCCAACTAGTCTCTTGTCAGAACTGCTAGCAAATAGAGGAGTGCATTGGTTTGAGATCGTATCCCTTAATTCCCCATTTTTAATAAGGAACTTTTGAAATTTTACTCTAAAATTGCTTTCAGTGTACATAATTTGGAAGATCACAGGGAAAGTGAGGGTGGGAGAATGAGTAGCCAGTTTGTCACAGATTACTGTGGAGTTTCTGTGTTATTGATTAAACTATGAGTTTACTCTGTTACTAGACAGGGACACATATCTGTTAGTCACTGCTGTATCTTGAATGCCAAGCATGGTGTCTGGCATATGGTCGGTGCTCAGTGAAGCCCTGATATATGAATAAATGGTTGATTGTAGAAAATATCTCTGTGTGAGTTGCATCCTGAGCTATGGTCCCTTTCATTTACCTTTGAGGTGATGGTTGTAGGTGGGAGGTGATCTCACAGGAATAACTGCACATAGGGGTCTATACCTTATATCCATATAACACTTTGTAACCATTGTCAAAATGCATTTTTGGAAAGTTAATAGATACTATTCAATCAAAAGATTCTGTGGTCAAAATTTGAACTGTAAAGGTTAAGCAGTTTGCTTTTTGTTTTGAACTATAGAACTTAACAGAGCCTTTGATACTTTGAGTGGGTGTTGGGACTTACCAAGAAGGCCATGGAACATTAGACTTAGGAATATTTCTTTTCTTTCTTGTAGCATCTTCCATGTAATTATCAAATGAACATAGTTTGAGAAACACTGATAATATACAGAGCATTTAATTTGGGTAAATCATCCTAGACGTTTGTTTTCTATCTTTTCCATATTTGACTTTGGACTAGTTACTCGTGTGTGAATCAAATGTATAACATGCCCTATAGGCGCTCAAATACTTGTTCAGTGAATGAGTGAATGAATGAGATTGGAATCATATATCAGCATATTAGAATCTATATCAGAATAATACTGTTATATACATGACACAGGAATTAACATCATCATTATCAATATCTAAGTGAGTTGTTGAGACTTCCCCAAACCGTGAATATTCTCCCATGTAACCATTTCATTTGCCAATCCCATTGATGCTCCCCCCCCTCTCCCCAGTAAAGCTACTGGATACATTTTGCTAATTGCCGTAGCTTTTCAAAGAGCCTTTCTACATCTGGTCTTGCTGCTTTCCAATCCATCATGCCTGGGCTTTACATACTGTCGACTGAAAAAAAATGCACAGCTCGAGAGTTGTGAGTTAAGTTTTAGTTGAGGCAAAATGAGGACTATAGCTGGGGAGACAGCCTCTCAGACAGCTCCTGCTCCAGAGAGTTAGGGGTCGGGGGAGGGGAGAGGTCAGTATCCGTAAGATTTTTTTTTTTTTTTTTTCCCCCCGGTACACGGGCCTCTCACTGTTGGGGCCTCTCCCGCTGCGGAGCACAGGTTCCGGACGCGCAGGCTCAGCGGCCATGGCTCCCGGGCCCAGCTGCTCCACGGCATGTGGGATCCTCCCGGACCAGGGCAGGAACCCACGTCCCCCGCATCGGCAGGTGGACTCTCAACCACTGCGCCACCAGGGGAGCCCATTATCCATAAGATTTTAGTGAAGGGGGATTCGTGCAATCAAGCACACATTTTGACAGGGGCTTGCTGCAAGTCATGAGGAGCACATGTCACCGTTAATGATTTTAGTGCTTTTCTAGACATGAGGAGATGCAAGGATTTGGGCTCGTAAAATCTTCTCCTGAAAATATCTGTCTGAAGGCCTGTTCTGCCAGTTTTCCCCAGAGCACAGAGTGCCTCATTCCCTATCTTCACCCTGAACTCCTTTCAGGGTGTGTTGAAGGTCAGCAGCTGCAGTGGCTAGTGATCCTTGTAGAGGCAGATGGCAAGCGCCAGGTTTTAGTTGGCAATGCCCATGTGTCAGTCAGCTGAGTCATGCTCTCAGCTCGGTGCCCAAGGCCTCAGACATGGCCCCAGCTCTCCCACCAGCCTAATCTCCCCCATCTGTATTGGCTACACTCCACACCAACCAGCCTCCCGCAGTTTCCTGAGGACACTTAGAAATTTCTCCTTCCCATGCTGCTTTTTGTGTTGCTTCCTCGGTCTGGAATGCCTGGGGAATCCCACGTCATTTGTGCAAAGACCTCTTGAAATACTACCTAGTTTCTCATTTTCATTTCAAACCACCTCCTTGATGAGACTATCTCGAGCCCTGCTGGTCTCTGAGCTCCTTGGCATTCTCTTACATCAATCAGTTACCTAGTATTCACGTTCTTTTGTTGGCCTCTTTTCTACCTCACTCCACCCTCACCGCCCCTCACACACTGAATTGTAAACCTCCGTGAGGTAGCATTTTATTCTTTTTTTGTTTTCAATACCTAGCACTGCTCCTTGCACACAGTGGGCCCTCAGCTAACATTTGGTGAGATGAGCACTCCTCTTAAGAGCCACAAGTGCATCTGTATGATTGCTTTTCAATAGAGCAGCACAGAGAGACACGGGTCTCGCCCTAAGAAAGCTGAAGTTCCAAGTGGGAAGCCCCAGTTATTTTCTAGAATATAGAAACATCAAATTTACTAAAGGGCTATATTGCAGAAGTTCATTCGTCAGTCTGTTGTTTGGAACCTGGGTTAAACTTTTCCTTAGAAACAGTATTGTGCGCGGTGGTTGTCTCCCAGCCCACAAAAGCCTATTTAACTTGTAATGTGTCTAAAGTCTGGTACTAATAGCAGCCCCAGGGGTTCAGGGGCCGCTTCTCTCAGGCCATTGCCAGTCTTAACACTACAGACCTTGCCCTGAGGCAAAGTATGAGGCAGGGGTGGAATGGGATCAGGGGCACAGTCTCCAGCAGCTGTGGATGATGGAGGGGAAGGAGGGAGGAGGGGAGGGAAGGAGGAAAACAGAAGGAAAGCAGCTGGGATAACTGAGCTAGGGCTTCTGGTCAGCGATGGTCCTTCTTGTGTGATGGGTACAACGCGAGCCGAGTACATGCATGAGACTTTATGGGATAAGTACATTCTCTGACATTTACTTCTGTTAGAAAGTCTTTTGAAGGCTGCCTGCCTATGCCTGTTTCAGGGGTTTTTGATCTTTCTTCCTTTAGTTTTCACCACAGGAGAAACTAAGTGTATTAACAAAGAAACCAAGGAAAGACTTATTTCAACACATGGAGGCAACCGCTATGATATTGACTAGAGGCCACAAACTTACAGCCCAGGGCGCTGGGCAGGCCATGGAAATGCCTGCTGCTGATGAGGAGTAAGAAGGTGGGGTCTGCGGCGACCTGCAGTGTACGTGCTCCATCTAAAGGAAGCAGCTTCCACGTAGCTCCAGTCGAGTGCTTGCCCTGGGTTCAAAATAGACAACTTTTTCAAGAGAACCCATCAATCTCACTTTTTATGTACAAGTCCCTGAATTTTATATGTTAACAGTTAATTTAAAAAAAATTTTAACAAACACACACACACACGTACACACACACTTATGGGTCCCACCCATGAAATCTTTCCTGTACACAGTCGTATTTCACTTAATGTGGTCCTGAAAAAAACAAACAAAAAAAGAATTATAAATAGAATTTTTGTAAGTAGAATCATATATTCCCATTTGATGGACATTAAAATTTCAGAGATGTGTTCCCACAGAAAAAAAGATTTCTGTTCAACAACACACTTGAAAAATCACACTTCGGGAATAGTTTATGAACATCTTTTGATGGGCGAGTGCCAATTTCTGATAAAATTTTTACAGTAATGCACCAATCTCTATTAAATGTAATTGCCAACACCTCTAAAACCCAGGGTAAAATAACTCAGAAAACAGGAAATTTTTGACCAAGGACTGGGATGCTTTTAGATGGAAACTCATGTCAGCAGTTCCAAAGTCAACTCTAGCACTTGGCCATTCCCATTCTCTGCAGAGTCCATATCACAGGACTCTGTCTTTACAATTCTTAGTCTTTCTGCAGTAGCCCCTCGGGTCCCTCACCCAGAGTTCAGGGGCCTAAAAGTTCTCTGGCTATAGTCTATTCACCCTTTGATAGCATCCTATCAGCATGAAACCTGTTTGCTGGTGGCCATCAACAGTGTATTCTGAAGACCTCAATGCCATGGGCAGCGCCATTAAAGAGAGCAGCCATATCCATCCCACACAACAGAGCTCTATGCTTATCTGAGCGGTGGACAACTGGCAATCAAAAGCCTGGCATCTTGCCTTTTAGGTGTGAGATTCTGATTCTAGAGCTGCCACTGAGAGACTGAGCAAGTCCCTTATACTCTCTATGCTTTAGTGTCCACATCACCAAAAATGTACCTACCCCATGGGTTGTTATAGGAGTGAGATGAGATAACACCTGTGCATAGCACACAATTTTGCACTCAATGGCTGGTAACCATTGTGATCATTCTTTCTTAGTAGTACCATTAGCATCGTCAGAGGATGCGGCCTTTCCCGTTTGGTTCTTCCTCTGCCCACCAGCTTTTGTCCCTGAAGATCACACCAGTCCAGGCGCAGAAGATGGGTCAGCACCCACCTGTACTGTAGGTACAAACTGGAGAGACTGCTCCTTAAAGTGAGAGGTACAAGTGTGTTCCATGAGTGCAGATTTCCTACCACCTTATCCAGGTCGTAGTTGTCCCCAGACCGAACGTAGCTATTTTTTCTTGTCTTTGGCTGTATCCAGCATTAATGATTCAGCCCCGCTGTGTCTTCTCCATCCTCAGATACATCTCTGGTCTCTCCAGGGAACAAGAAGCTTTTAAAGGGCAAAGCATGTTCCCTGTCTTGCTGTCTGCATTGCCAAGCTTGGCACTATAAACAAAAAGGTACTTAATGAGTTGCTTTTTTAGCAAAGAAACCACTCATTCGGGGTGAAATATTCATCTAGGCGATGAGTTAACATTTTCATTTTACTGTAGCTGGCTTCGACCAAATGAATGAATCCCTGTACTGAATGCCGGGGAAGAGCTATTTAAAGGAACAGCGGGAATCCCTTACACAAAGCCAGGTTGAAATGAATGGGGAGAGAGCCAACCTTTTTTGGGAACCCCTAGGGCTTGTGTCTGTAAATTTTGTTCCAGTCTGGCGGATGAGGGCCCCTCTGGTTGTCTCGGCTGGAATTTGATGCAGCATGTGGCCCTTGCCCAGGGACGGTCTGGAGAGCAAGTGGGCCCCGTGTGAGGTCACACCTGTCTCCATTTCTGAGCAGGGACTGAGCCGTTTATCAGACAACGACACACGGCAGCGTCTAGGCCACAAGCCTGGTCCTGTGGGCCACCCAATGGGAATGTCAAGGCCACTGCTGCCCTGACTTAAAGCCTGAAGGGCACCAAGATCAGCTAGTTGGAAACTGGATTTCCAAAGCTCTGCCTGGCTTGTGTTCCTCTCATTCCCAAAGGAGTGAGCATTCCCAGCCCTGAGGTTCCAACCACAGCGCTGCTGCCTGCTGGGATTCTGACTTGCTGTTAGTTCTTGGCTGGACTCACTGGGGGTGAAAAGGAAGGGCAGATGTGTCAGTGAGGAACCAGTAGCAGCTGCATCTGCTGCTGCTTAGAGTTACTGGCATCCAAACCCCCTCGTCTGTCCTCAAGACACTGACAGGAACTCAGGCTGGTCCTGGGTGGTTTCTTCCTCCTGAGTGTACCCTCTCTAGTCACCTCCGCTCCAAGACCATTGCCTCCGCATAGACATTTTGATGGCAGATACTCCAGTAGACTTCGCTGTCCTCTGGGTGTGCTCTGATATCACTTAATGCAGAAATGCCTACAGGGAGCTTGCAATGAATAACAGCCTCTTAGGTCCCAGGCCAAATCCCTCCACCCAAGCAGAAAAACCTGCTCCACAGGTTTCCACAAAGTCCTTCACACCCTCCGCCCCCCCCCCCCCACCACCTGCCCCCACCCCTTCATGGGCGCTAC
>NW_006789896.1:4547361-4564102 GCF_000442215.2 Lipotes vexillifer | reverse complement strand
CCCCCCCCCCCCAGAACCTTCCCACTCCCATCCTTGGCTGCCTCCCCAGTGACGCAAGCCTCCCATTTCCATCAGAGGAGAGGGTAGGCGCGCTTTCCTCAACTGCTCTTTGCTTTCCCCTAGCCTGTGGGAATCAGAGGTTGGGGTAGGAATTGATAAAAGCGAGCATTTTGCCATAAAAAGAATGTAAGAGGGCAACGGAAGGCCATCCGTGCGATTCCCCAGGCTGTCTGTCTTTGAAAAGGAAGATCTGGCCAAACCTACAGAACTTGCTGCCTCTGGAGTTTACTCTTTATTTCACTCTGTACAGCACGTCCTTGTGTATGAATTAAAGATTAAAGGCAACTTAACCTGCATTTTGCTATATCTCTATATACAGGAGAGAAAAGGAGGGAGGGAGTGCATGTGTTTGGCATGGCCTCCTGGTTCTAACACCAGACCAGGCGATGGGAGACTGAAGATGGAAAGGTTGGGGGCTTCTTCCTGACCCTGCCACTCCTTCATGCAATGACCCCTGGCAAGTCATTGAACTGGTCTGTGCCTCCATTTCATCAACCATAGAATGAGTATAATGACACCTACTTGGACTCCTGTTGTGTCCTCTGCCACACTCTGTGGGTCTCAGAGTGATGATGACATCATTATAGCATTGGCCATTAAACAAACACAGGATGCAAGGTGCAAATCACCTTTCAGGGGAAAAATCAGCATTTGGGCCCTTCTTTCATTTTGAAATGCAACCAATTTTGAATGGTTCACAGCTGAACTATATAATCCCAGTGTTTCTAGTCACCAAACAAGTGAACTACCTTTGCAGTCCCTTAGACCAGGGTTTCTCACCTCAGCACAACTGACATTTGGGGCTGGATCATTCTTTGTGGTGGGAGCTGTCCTGTGCATTGTTGGATGTTTAGCAGCGTCCCTGGCCCCTACCCACTAGATGTCAGGAGCACCCCCAAGTTGTGCCTAAAACATTGCCAGACACCTGCTACAGGACAGAAGTGCCCTCCATTGAGGACACTGCCTTAGAATCAACCACCCTTGGAGAAAGCACCACCGAAAACCACGATCCAATTAATTGTTACCATAAGAAACTGAAACACAAATGCACAGGCTAATTCAGTGCCTTATTCAGGAACTGGAATGTCATCAGATAGCATAAACCAGTCCCAGAAAAAGTTCCAGAAGATAAGGCTATGAAAAGAAAATACATTCCCAAGCCATTCTCTGTTATTTTTCAGGCATTCTTCACGCCACTAATGTCCTATTAGTGCAAATCATGCGTCGTTGACCTGATAGAGACTACCCTACAGCCCTAGACTTGTAGTAACATCTGCCGGACACTCAGAATTTTTCAGGCACAGGCAGGATGTGAACAGGAAAGTATTTAACAGATGCATATGGGCTAGGTGTGCCCATTTGGCTCTGGATCTGTAGTTAAGTGTCTCTGTAACAAGTGTTCAACCGAATTTATTGCATTCTACATGAACGTATGAGCCTGGAGGAGCTATATTAAGCTATCGATATCTGCCAAAATGGATATGTCTTTAGGATGAGATTTCTTAAATATCAAGCAGCAAAAAAGGCAGGAAGAGACCCTAAGTGTAGACACTATTTTCTGTGCTCATCTGCAATTACCCTTCAGGTCCAGCAGGGTTGCAGCTGGGCCTGCTCTGGCTGTAATTCTGTGCCAGCTCCTCTGACTGCAGAGACCCCAAGGACGGGTTTTGAGGATGTGTACAGTGGTACCTCCATCATTTACCAAGGACCAGAGAATCCATACGGCCAAGAAGTCTGTCTCCCAAACCAGAATCACTAGCAATGTGTCGGTACCAGAAAGAACCAGCTCTTGGTAACTATACAGGGTTGATTCCGAGAGGGAGGAATTCATTCAGGGTGCTTTTTGAGACTGGCGCTCAGCAAGGCATCTGACAGCGCATCCTGAGGCCAGCTTTCCCATCCAGATGTTTTTGCTCCGCTGCCACCTCCTAGAGAACAAGGAATGTGCGTCCCCTCCACCCCCTCCCCAGGGTCGTACACCCCTGAGAGCATCTACACTGGATGCCTCTTGGAAAGCACATTCCTAGGAGGAATTGTTTGTGTGGCACTCTCCAACCTCCCCTGGAGCCAAGAAAAGATTTACATTTGGCTGTCGGTGTGCAACAGGTCCCAGTCATTTCCTCTCCTTTCAAGAAGATTCCCAATGAACATAAATCTCACCCCAGCTCTGACAGCCTCCAGTCATCTGTTTACCAAAATAAACTTAAAGCATACATTGAAAACTAATTCCTAGTGAAATATGCATCCCCATGGCATTCAAGTCTGGTATTTAATGTCTTTTTTATGGTTAATAATGCATCAAAAGCATCCCCAGTCTGAAGCTGTTATTACATCACATACATGATGTGCAGGGCCCATTTCAATGACTAAAAAACTTGGAGTCAGTTTTTATTTTCTTTAAAAAAAATACTAATGTATAATTACAATGGCCTGTTTCCCTCTATCTGTATTTCTTTTTAATAAATCTGCTGCTTGATGAGATCAATCCACTGAAAATAGCTAGAGAGGTTCTTTGCTGTATACAGATAAAGAGATGTGCTATATAAACAACTCCACAATCCCCTCATTAGAGCTGGGTTCTATTTGGAGAGCACCCCAGTCTTCTTTTTTATTTTATGTTGCTTTATTTTTTTAAAAAATCATCCAGGATTACATAAAAGAGTACAGTTAAGCCTCATCCTTCCTGGTAGACATAGAAAAATAGAATATTTGAATCAAAACATTGGCTTTCATTTCAATGCTGGCTCCCTAAAGTTAAAAAAAAAAAAAAATCAGGAAAGCTCCATTTGCCTTCTGTTAACAGCAAAGTGAACGTTGCTCTAAATGTCTTTCCTTATTTTCTATCTGTTTGGCCACTAATGCTGAGGACAGCATGGATGGGAGGAAAGATGAGGATTGAAAGTTTCCTCCCTGAGGTATCTAGAGGCTCCTATCACCCTGGAAGTGCAGGAGCCGCAAGTCCCATCACGGCCATCTGTAATGACCACATTCATGCCCATGAGTGATTTCTTTGCCACCCTGGACCATTTCTGATGGCCTGAGGATGATGCAACTCTGTGAGAGCAGCCAGCTTATAACTGCTTGGGCACTGGGCAGTGTCTGCTTGCCTTGATTTGTGGCTCCAAGGACCAAGTGAGGTAATTCGATAATGTATGCAAAGTGTTTAGGGTGGGCATGCACCTGGGAGACACTCACGAAATGGCAACAGTTAGGACTTGGAGTGGTGGAACAAGCAGTGGCTGTGGCTCAGATGCTCCCGGGCTAGATGGGACATTGCTGGACTCGGTGACTTAGTTTCCTTGTGTGTAAAATGGAGGTAATAGTTGCTCAGAGAGTAGATCTTAAATGTTCTTATCGCAAAAAAAGAAATGGTAATTATGTGATGTGATGGAGGTGTTAGATGTCCCTAGGTAGTAATCATTTTGTGATACATATTACATGTCAAGTCAACACAGTATACACCTTAAACTTATACTGTATGTCAATTATGTCTCGATAAAGCTGGGGAAAAAATGCGGGGTGGGTGGTGGATAATAGTCCTAACTTACTCTCTTACACAGTTACTGCGATGATGAAAATGAAATAGTATGTATAAATTGTAAGTACCCGATGGCTGGTAGCCCTTAACAATAACACCACCAACAGCAGTACCTGTAATTAGCCCTGTAATTTGCAAACACTTAGGTAATGTGATCTAGTAGTTGCTTTGCAGCCCCTCCTACTTATGATTTCCTAATGATGGAGGATTTGGACCCACAATGCTAAGTTTGAGCCAAGATTCATCCTAGGAGATCTGAAGAAATTTTGCTCTTCTGCAGACGTGGCAAACACATGTTTTAGGAAGCAGGGAAAGAACTAAAGGATGGCTCCTTTCACGACTTGCAGGTCTTAACATTTTGATGGTTAGCTCTGGGAAACAGTTGTAAACCACAGAATATAGGCTGAAATCAAGGCTTCTTTTGCACCTGATGGAGGATACTCTGTCCAGAGACTAAAATCCGGCTTTGTCCAAGGCCAAGCTGAGAGAGTTGGTGGGGGTGGGTAGGAGGGATTGGGGCTACCCCCAGGTGGCCTTAGCTTTTCCCCAGCCCTGGACACTGGCTTCTTGGCTGCTACTGCCTGGCAGAGCACTTCTGAGACTGAATCCTGAGAGGTCCCCCGGCGCAGGAAGCCTTTCTGTTTTTTCCTTTTCTTAGTGCTTTTCGAAGAGCTGAATTGTGGGGTCCCCAAAGGGACTGCTACTTCCTTAATACTCCTCGCAGGAGTTTTTCTTCCATCTTTGGCTGGAAAAGAACGTCCCAAGAACCACAGTCAAAGCAGCAGTAACTGTGCGTGCCACCAGCGCCAAGACGTTTTAGGCAGCCTGTTCTTTTGGCTATTCACCCTTCATCCCTGCCTCACACTTCCTGTAACTCTAGTTCTGGGCCCCCCTCCCAGAGCTGACAGCCTCACAATCTGGAGATAAATGCTGCGAGCTCTCCCTTTCAGAGGCGGTTTAAGAAGTTACCATTTAGACGTGTTCGCCACTGGCTTCCTTTCAGTTCCCCAGCGGCCCCCGCCCGGCCAGTTCAGACCCTTTCTTGGTTTCCCTATTGTTCAACTCCACGGTACTTTTAAAGTGTCAAAGCAAATTTGTGTTTCCAGTAAGAAAGCACCTTTTGCTTTTTGCCTTTTTTTTAATTGCATGTGGCCTTCACGATTCTAATTCCCACGGAAACTTAACTGTGTCCCCAAAAAAAGGCACAGACACGTACACAAACGCAGCCAGCAGGCACTCCTATGCCCCTGCACACCCTCGCAGACACAAAATCGCATACCGTAAAGCCAGCTAATGTTGATGCATCCAGGTTGGAAATGACAGGATATTGTGGAGGGCCAGTCACTTAACGAACCCCTGCGGGACCAGTCTTGGTGACTAACAGTTTCTCTCCAACTCATGAGGCAAGGGAATCGCAGCCCTCAGTGTTTCACTCCGTCATGCTCCCCCCACTGCCCCCTTCTTTCTGCTCTACACAAACAAACCAATTACAGCAAAGGATATAAATGAGACCCCTTTTCTGAAAATGCTCCCTCAACCTTTTTTCTGCCCTTCCTTACTCAACTGCAATCAGCCTGCCCACCATGTGGACTGTATGCACACACACACACATCCACACATACACTCAGATATACACACAAACACGTGGGCATGCATATGCATACTCTGTGTGTCACAGCCTTTGCAAACTTCCTGTTCTTTGGTCCAGCCTGGTTTCATCTGTCCTTATGTCTCCTTAATCTACTGTCAGGAGTAATACAGACTGAGAATTGCTTTTCTTGAATTTCTTTACCTCCTTTTTATACTACAGCCGGCCCCAAACCTTCCCCTCCCTCCATCATACCTCAGGGTAGCTTCCTAATTTATTTTTGGATGGTGCCTTGTGTAACTCCTACTGGTATTCTGTGTCCTCCATCTTAGTTACTGATTGATTAGTTAGCTTAGAGGCTTTGTATAAAGACCTACTCCTGCTTAAATAAAACTATTAAAATGTCAGATTTACAAACTCTTAGCAGGAGTGAGAAGTTTCGTAGTTTTGGAGTTTGAGCCATCCTGAGTAAGATAGCCAGACAGTTATTACCTCTACGTCACTGCTGCTGATACTTTGAGTCCGCAGGCCACTCCTGGTCATGGAGTCAAAACTTTGTTATCATCACAGGGTTCTATGTGCATGTGTAGAAGCCTCCACACAGACATACAAACATTTCAAAAGAGAGACTTTTGTTCCCTCCAGCATGAGGAACAATTACCCAGTTATTTAAGTAGAATGATAGGTGTCCGACAACCTGTAGGCTGGAGACATTTTAGAAATAATAACAACTTGAATTTTTACTGCCCCTTTCCCGTTTACAAATAGCGTCTACCTCTGTTAATTGCCTTGAGCTCAGAGCCAGCCAGCAAGAGAGATTGGCCAGAGCTTCCTCCCTCCACTTTAGGACAGGATCTAGGACCTAGAGCTCATCCACTCCACTGTCTCTGTGTGTCTATCCAGCTGCTTCCCAAGGTCCAAGGAGATGCCAGGGGAACGGAAAGAACCTCTCCAGTCACTTTTCCCTTGTGTAACACACAGAGAGCCTGGCCTGCAAGGGGACCCTGGAGGGTTCTGACCATCCCCTGGGCTTTCTGGGTGTTTTTTTAAGCCAAAATACCTGTGGTTTTTATTGGCTGCATTGTGACTGGAGGCAATGGGGAGAGAGGGAACACCGGGCATTAAAAATGACAAAGCACTTTCATTTGACACAGCCATCGGAGGAATTTGGAAACAAACATATTTTTCTAATGGAATGCAATTTCAACAGCCCTGCCTGTGTACAGAGGAACAGGACAGTGAACTAGCTCGGGATGGCCTCCAACATTCCCAGAGAAAGACAGATGATTGATGTTTTCTCATTGTGGGCTGGGAGGGATTTTTATGCAAAATTCAAAGAAGGAAAGAAATCTCAGTTTCTGTGCTTCTTCCTTTCATGAGGGCCTTCCTGAACTGGAGGCTGACAGACGTGGTGATAGAGCTGCCCCAGAATCATGTGGAGGTGACGGGTTCATTTCTGGGTGGTTAGATGAGCCAGACATAGCCAGGCCTTGTTGCTGTGGAGGATAATGTTCCCTCTGGGGAAGAACACAAGGTAATAAATGGCTTTTGCAGCAATTAAACAGAAGAGCAAAAGGTGAACCTCCAACTCCACGGTGCCATCTCTTTTTCAAGAACAGCAACAAAAATGACCACGAGCCACCAAGTCGGAAGCACCTTTCCCCAGGCAGAGAACGGGGTGGCTGTCTTTTCTTCTCTTGGTGAACTTTCCAGTGCAGCTCCTTATGGGTTTTGCAGATCATGTGCTTGGTAGGAGCTGAGATAGTCCCGTTCCGTCTTGCATTTACTAAAATGCATTTGGAATCACATTATTATAGATTATGTAAGACTGGAACATGGTCGAGATGAAAAAGTAGCCCTTGATACTTGTGAGAGAAGGAAGCCAGGCTGACCCCTCGGAGCTTCTGACTCTTTGTTTTTGTGCAGATCTACTTGCCTGAGGGAACAGTTCAGCTCGTCCTTCCTTTTAATTCCTGTCTTGTGGGAGATGTGAAAACGTGAAGCAAGGAGAGAATATCCCTGCAAACCCCTGTCACTCACCAGCAGCTCTACACACAAGCGCGCACACACACACACCACACACACACGCAGTGGAGTCGAGGTTTTAGATATTTACTTGGACTTGGCAGCTTGCTTATGGGGAATAGGGCTTGGGAAGTGAAATTAAGAAAGACAGAGACTCACTTCTTCTCTGATTAGCTGTGTGGCCTCAGGGAAAGCACTTAACTTCTCTGGGCCTTAGTTTCCTAATCAGAAAAAACAGCGACAACAACAAAGCTTTGGATTTGGTGACGTTTGTGATTCCTTACAGACTCAACGTTCTCTGATTCAGTGAATTCATTTCTAAATGAAAGCCTCACTCAGGAAGGCCCATGGGTTTTGCATGCATGTGTGTGTCCCAGTTGTGCACAGCAGCTGATGCAAGGGCTCTGTTTTGTTCTCCCCTAGCACAGCCTCCATGGGCTTTGCTCTCTGCCGTCCTTCTTCCTCCTCCTGTGCACTTTCGATGGCCCCGTTATATCCAGACAGCTACGTCTTCAGAAAGTCATAATCAGAGTGATGCTGGAATGACACGTCTCTCGACACATCTCTCAAGCCCCGAGCACCAGCTCAAACCAGCACTAGATTGCTGTTGGAGGCTGTCGAGGTAACTGTGGCCCGCTCGAGCGTGCAGGGAGATTGGCTGCATGCTCCAGTGCCCGCAGCCTGTCAATAGTCCTGAATAAACTAATCAACCCATTTGCACCTTCGTGAAAACGCATCTTGGAGCTGATGAAATCGGAGTGGTAGAGACAATACCAACATTGAGTGGGGGAAAAAGAAAGAGAAAGGTTACGAAGAACAAACATGCTGTATTTCCTAAGGAAAAGGGGTGCTGTGTGCCCAGAAACTTGGGGCAGGGCTGATGAAATGTTCCCGAAGTCTAAGAGACTGGAGTTCCCTCTGCCTTCTTGCCGTCGGCCGTGTGTCCACCTCGATGTTTCCACTGATCCCCCCCAAAGGAAGAAACTCCCCAAGTCCCCATTTTTTGCCCAACTACTGTTTAGTAGAAACAGTAGAGTCTCTTACCTTTCTAAGAACCCGTTCCACACAAAGCTGTATACTCAGATGCCAAACCTTTCTTTTGAGTTTTTCCTAGGGCCACTTAAGACCCACTAGCAGGGCTTCCCTGGTGGCGCAGTGGTTAAGAATCCGCCTGCCAGTGCAGGGGACACGGGTTTGAGCCCTGGTCCAGGAAGATCCCACATGCCGCGGAGCAACTAAGCCCGTGCGCTACAGCTACTGAGCCTGCGCTCTAGAGCCCGCGAGCCACAGCTACTGAGCTCGCGTGCCGCAACTACTGAAGCCCGCGTACCTAGAGCCCGTGCTCTGCAACAAGAGAAGCCACAGCAAGGAGAAGCCCGCGCACCCCAACGAAGACCGAGCGCAGCCAAAAACTAATTAATTAATTAAAAAAATAAAAAAGACCCACATAGCACTCACCATCATCTTGTGGTGGCAGGGGAGGAACCCTGGATCGAGGTCGGGATATCACAGGAGGTCCCGGTTGATGCGGCTGTGCCACTGTGTGCTGTAAGTTACGTGCCATGTGGTTCGGCTCCTGTAGGGATGAGGTCCTCTACCTGTGTACAGATGGTGTTGGGGATCCCATCCCACTCCTCTGATAAGGTTGAGTACTACCCCCTCCACACACACACACAGTGGAAAGGGATCAGCTGATAAGCTGACTCTCAAATTTTCTAAAAAGCCTCAGTTTGGAGTATTTGCTGATGTCTGTGGTATAAATGCTCCCACTGTGCCTCCCACAGTAATGGGTGTGGTGTACAACTGGCTCACACCATTCCCCAAAATTTAACCACCAGTTCTCAAGAGCCAACAGGCTAGCCCCAGCACCCCGCTGAAAAGGACTGCCCTGATGTTAACTGGAGTTACCGACAGTGGCATGGCCTTCGTCCTTCCCCTAGAAAGCAGATGCGTTGTTTACCCCAGAGATTAGTGGAGAAATGCTTGATGTCTGCTAGGGCAGTTCTACTTTTGCCTAGACCCCTTCTCTTCTCTCTCCACCCCCTTTCCCTAGGAGGACACGTCTAGGCTCATGACTTTAAATTCCATCTAACTGCTGAATTCTCCCTAAATCATCTCCCTGGAGCCCTAGACTCTTCACTTCAACCTCCAACAAGTGTTGCAAACTTAACACTTTTATAACAGGTGTCTTGATGTCCTCCTCCCAGAATTTTCTCCCTCGGTCTTGCCCAATTTAATCAATGGCACGGCGGCCCCCGCTCCTTCACCCTCCACGTCCAGTCTATCAGCCAAGCCTATTGACTTTCTCTCCAAAGCACATCCTGAGTGCAGCCCTTTCTCCCAAGCCCACCGCTAACATCTTGATCCAAACCACCTCCATTGCTCACTGGACCACTGCAATTATGTCTTCACTATTCCTCTCCATTCTCTTGCAATCTGTTTTCTGCACCACAGCCGATAGCGTAAGACACTGCAGTGGCTTTGTATCGCACCAGGAGTCCCCTCCAGACTCCTCACCCTCACTCTGCCTCCTCTGCACCCTCACCCAGCACTGCCAGTCACTCACTTCAGCCACATTACCCTTCTCGTCTGTTCCTCAGACACAGCAAGTTAGCTGCTGCCTTTGCGTTCAGTTTTCCATCTGCCTGAGTCCCCAGATCTTTGCATGGCTCACTCTCCTTATCATTCAGGTCTCATCATAACTGCCATCTCCTCAAAGAGACCTTCCCTGATGGCCTTCAGCATGTCTGTCTATCCAGAGCGTAACTTCCACGAGGGCAGAGACCGGTGTTAGGCACACATGACAAAGGCAAGGACAGAGAGGCTCCAAGATGGAAGCGAAAGGGCAAAGTTCATGTCTTGCTCATAAGAGAGCTGTTTGGGTCCTTCCTTCATGCTGCTCTCTCCGAGGAGACCACCACCACCTGTGCGAGCAAAGCTGGGTCCCCACAGGTCCGTGCAGTGGGAAAAAGGGGTCAGGGAGGAGGCAACATACCCACTATCTTAAAGTCTAGGTACAGACGTGGCTCACATCTCTTCCATTCTCCTGCCGCTGGTGAGACTCAGCCACATGACCACACCTACCTACCTCCCAGATTAGGAAATGTAGCCTATCCACATGTCCAGGACACCTGGTATGCGAAGAATGAATAAATGAAACCAAAAAAGAGTCTTCTAGTGTTTCTGGTGTAGAAAGTAAACATTTCAAGTGCCCCTGGAAGCGATCAAAGCTGCAAGAGGAGGTTAGGAAGGTAAAACACAGCCTTCTCCAGTGTGGTCCTGTTTGGCACTTGCATCATGGAAAGCATCCGTCAGTAAGCCTGGGATTGACCCAAATCTCCACCCTCTGCTCCCCCTAAGCCTAAACCCATCCTACAGACTAGAAAGCAATGGACAAAGAGGCCCGCTGGGAGGCGAATAGAGAATATTGTGTCTCTTTCATTTTCTTCCAACTCCCTATTGTTTGCTTAGACGCCCTCAGCCACTTTCCCCCAGCTTCAATGGAATACTGCATTCCTCTAAGGCCCTGTCCTATTTATTCCAGGTAGGGTGATGATTACAAAAGAACAAAGGAGAAAAACGGGAATTTTACAGTAAGCCATTGTTTTCTTCTAAGCCTTGTTAAAAGTCTCACTCCACCTGAGATGTACATATCAGCATATTTAAGAAAGACCTATGGGACAGCTGGGAAACCCTGCACAATGTGTGGGAACAGATCTGTAGATGTCTTGTGCTTCTGCACTTAACGGTGGAAAACTGGGGTTTATTAGAAGGATTTCTCTACTCTTCTCTAGTGAGTTTTGTGTATCAGGACCCCTGTTCTGAGCACCTGTGGTGAAGTCCAGTCTTCCGGCCTTTTAAAAATATTAGTCGCATAATCACTTATGAAAGAAAAATAGTCGGTGTCCTTTATGTAGTGATATAGCGGCAGGCTTTATTAATTTCAGAAAAATAATCCATTTGGTAATAGTTACAAAACCATTAACAGTGACTATGTGCCTGGCACTATTCTAGGTGCTGAGAAGAAGGCAACGGACAACTCAGAATTTCTTAAAGAAAAACAGGCATAGCATCATGCAGGGCTTCTCAGCCTTGACCCTGTTGGCATTGGACACCTGATTCTTTGCTGTGAGGGCTATCCTATGCCTTGTAAGATGTTTAGTGGCATCCCTGGCCTCTACCCACTAGATGCCACGAGCACGTCTACCCCCAGGTGTGACAACTAAAAATGCTCCAGACATTGCTAAATGTCACCTGGGGGTAAAATCACCATCATTGAGAACCACTGCCCTAGTGGGGAGGACCATGGTCTTTGAGACCAGATCTGAGTTCAAGTTCTAGCTCTGCCAAGCTTTAGCTTTAAAATCCTAGGGAAATGTCTTTACTTTTCTGGAACTTAGCTTCCTGATCTGTCAAATGGGTTACTAAGAGGATGGCATTAGATAGTGAATATAAGACGCTCAGATCAGCGTTTGACGCACGGAAGTGCTTCTGGAAGTGTTATCTAAAGTGCTATCTAAAGGGTTCAAAGTTTGATTTGCTCTGGGATCATGTAAAAGCCTCAGTCAATATAAAATATAGACAGTTATTTATCATGCCATTTTTGATGATTTCAACAGGGTTTTGTGGACCATTATAAGCATATTTGTATCCATCTATCTCTGTGTAGAACATTGTTTGAAATAGCACACAGGACATTGCGGGTGTTGGTGGCATAGAGATAGAAAATTACTGAAGAGTTCTTGTTCTTAATTAACAATCCCATATTTTCTAGCACTTTCCTTTGCAACAGCTCTTTGATACACTGGATATTGTGGTGGCTCCCAAGAGACTATGTTTTCCTACAGGTATCATTGTCCTCTCTTTCCAGAAATCGGTTCCCAACTTCCTTTGGTTTCTTCATTGTGGCTGGAGATGGGAAATAGCACCAGTAATAAAAGGAACATTCGTGTGAGAATGAATGCGTACTTCCAGTAGAAACCAGATTTCATCTCTAGTGACTTTAAACTTGTGAATAGCACCAATTACTTTAGGTGTGTGTTCATCTCTGCTTCGAATTCAAGATCTTCACTTTGGTAACCAAGGAATTGGCATGTGAACAGCTGGCCACATTGGTAGTGCGGGGTGTGAAGTTTGTATGGAGAAGGAAGGAGGACCAGGAAATGCAGTTATCAAGATGGTGAGATGCTGTCAGCGATCATGGGGGAGATCATTAGAACCAATCATCAGGCTCTTGGGACTGACAAGAATATATTAAGTGACATGCTGATTTCATCAAGGAAATGTTAAGCTTAAGTTGGAGGGGTGGTAGGACAAAGTATGCAGCAAAGTATATTTTTAAAGTTACGTATGGTAGAACGTTATGAAAAGACATTAAAAGGATAATAGAAGTTTTCTGATATTTTAAAGAAAAATTACGGGAACCATAATCAGGTAGCATTTGTGCCCCCAGTTATCTGTATGCCAGTGTACCTTATGTGACTAAGAAACAGCGTGAACTTGAAAGTTCAGTGCCGGTATGGTGAGACTCCATGAGATCTCGAAAACTGAACGGTAAAGTGGGTGACCCTTGAGCCAGTAGGTTAAAATGTGGTAGAGAATGTGTACATCTGGATAAACAGAGAAAGAAGTAGAAGTGATGTCGTTATGGGACTACACTTCAGACCACCCAGTCAGGTCACTTGTCTCATGCTTTGTTATCCATGGTGTGAACTTCACATATGCAAAATGCACCATTCTCAGGGTTTGTCAACTCTCCCCACATTTGCTAAGCATCTCCTTCTGTTAAAAACACACTGATGCGGGGAAACATTCTTGACTTCCTTTGTTCAACATTTCAGCTATTAGAAGGTTGAAAAAGGCAAGAGTAACTGCTAATTCTGGACTGAATTCTAATAAATCTAGAGGAACTGGTGATGAAATCAATTGGTGGGACACATTTCCATCTGAATTTTATTTTTTTAGATTTAATTTGACAAAAGTTACTCATACACGTAACTTTTAGATTCATATAGTCCTACCAGCCTTTAAAAGAAAATACACAATGTTCCCTGAAAGTATCTTACCCACTTTCTACTGCCCAGAGAAAAACTGTCTCAATTCTTTTAACTGATTTCTTAGGAATTTAACTCCACATCTCAAAATTTATATTTTTTTATTCCTATTTCTTGATTTTTACTTCTAGACAGTATCCACTGACTTCCTAGTATGGAAAATGAGGACCTAACTCTCTTTTAATCCCTCTTCAAGAAAACCACATAGAATTCCCATCCTCCCAGTATTGAATTTTTATTAGATCAATTCTCAGCCTAGCTGGGCCGTGTAGTATACTATGATTACTCCTCTTTTCTGGCATAACTCTGTTTTCAGTGGTCTTATTTTTGCTTTGTTTTCTATGTAGTGATCATGGCCATGTCTATAGACTCTCAACCAGTTGTACACCTCTCCTCTCAATATATTCAAATATACTGGATGTTCCATCAATTTCGTCTTCTTACTGAAGTTCTCCCAGAGCTCTCTGACCTACTCCCATCAAGAGTAGTTGATCTATAAGTCTGGAGCCCACCTGTTGCCTCTGGATGTCCCTTCCCATCATCCTGGGGTCTCCTTTCTCCTCTGTGGTGTGTTGGAGCCTCTCTGTTTTCTGCATCCTAGTTCATTTCATTCCCACCCCATAGTAAATATCATTATTAGTTCCATTTTGCAATTTAGCAAAATGGAAGCATGGAGAACTTAAGCAAAATTTTCCAAAGTCATGTGGTTTTAACACAAATAGCAGAGCCAGGTCTCAAATCCAGACTCCATCTGACACCAGGCCTGTGGCCTAATTCCTCACTGAACAGTCAAGGCACAATCTTTGGCAGTCCTGGCCGAGAGATCGGCCAGGTGGTGGGGAGCGCCCACAGGTGGCTAAGGGCGCTGTGTAAGCTGTGCTTCCTATGTTCCAGTCAGGCTGTTGCCACGTTCCTATCTTAAAGCCCTTTTACAGCCCCTGACACACTGTCCCTAATGGCAGCTTCTTGTTTCTGGGATTAGCGGGTACAAAAAAATAGCTTCTGGGCATGTGACACTATTTTCAGGCCTTTAATGTCAGAAATAATGATCGTGTTAAATTGGAGCTCATTACCACGGAATGAGACCTCATCGAGCCCTCTTTTTGGGGGGTTGTTTAATGGGGTTTTTTTTTCCCTTTTTTTTTTTTTTTACCTCACTCTTAGTAGATCTGACATGGTACACCAGGGGGGAAGTGGGTATTTGGAGTGGCAAATTATCAAATAATAAGAAAGATCTCCTTTCATCGATGGAAGGGAAAGGGTCCGTCCTCCATTGTTCTCACCAAACGCTGGCTGTTCCTTTGTTATGGTTTCACGGAAATTTCCTGAGAGCCCCTTAAGCCACTGATACCAGTTGTATCCCCAGCAGCCACAACACGTACTTAAAGCATTATATTCAGCACAGTCTTTCCCATAATGAATCTGACAGTCCCGTTTTATGATTCGTTGAGTAGTTAATTCAAAATACACCGTTCTCTAGAACCAGCTTTCTGGTGGACTCCCTGCTAGGCCTTCTGCACAAGCACAAAGGCTTCATGTGACCCTTCTCAGAGGGCTCCACGGGGCCCGATCAGACCAGGGTGCCACCCTGTGCCTGGGACTCCAGAAAGCGAGCGACCACCCTCTGCTTTCTGCCCTCGAGAAGCTCCTCTGGTGAACAGTCAGAACTATGGTAACCAGAAATGAATGCTCCACTTGACGAGGAACCCGGTGTCCTCATAGCCTTCTAAGCGTGAAAGGACCCTGGCATCCAGGAGCACACAGAAGGGACAGGGAGCTTACACCATACAAGGAACAACGCAGGGACTGGAGACATTTAATCTGGAGAAGCAAATTGCAGAGGTAAGGGTGTGCGTTGTCCCACATACTTGATGTGTTGTTGTCTTAGAAAGGGGATTGTCCCCGTTTCCTGACTGGCCACAAAGGGCAGAATGAGAACCAATGGGTGGAAATTGCAGGACATCGGATTTTCACTTTAGATGAAAAAGAGTCTTCCCACAGAGCTGTTGGGAAACATCACAGGCTTCCCTGTGAGCAACTGTGTGTTTCCTTTTACTAAAAGTGTCGAGAGAGATGGGATGTCCACAGATATTCCAGAGGAGACTCACACACTAGGCTTTAGGCAGGACTAATAATCTAAAATATGCCTTATTATCATAGGGTTCTGTGAGTCTAAGAGCGGAGGGAAAGACCTTTGGGCAGTTGTTTTTAAAACAGGTTTTTTAGATGTAAGTTGGTGCTACTTTAGAGGCCAGCAAGCTTTTTCTTAAAGAGGCAGAGAGTAAATATTTTAGACTTTGTGGACCACATGATCTGTCCTGACAACTCAGCCCTGATATAGTGCAAAAAACAATGCACAAAATAGTCCATACACAAACGAATGAGCGTGTCTGTGTTCCAATAAATCTTCATTGACAAAAAAACAAACAAACAGTGGGCCGAATTTGGCCCATGAGCCTTAGTTTGCCAATGGCTGAGGCAATGCTGAGAAGCCCAAGGAACAAAAAGGCTATGCTAATACTAATACCACAAGCGTGCTTGCGAGTGTCACACTCATGTACAGCACACATATGTCTATCTTTGTGTGTGGGGATGCGTAGTTATGTGAGTGTGGTTTGGGGAGTGGTGAGGAGAGAAAGAGACAGAACACACCTCTGTACAGAGAGCGATAAAGCCTCTAAGACGCGCTGGCCATGGTCTGTGCAGACCAGTGCTCTGTCACAGCAATGTAAAGGCTCCAGCCCCAGAGGTACCCCGGGGGGAGTTGTACACAGTGTCTGAAATTCCTTCTGCCTCACTCTCTTTGCTTTGGGCATCTGCCTTGTGAAGGAAAAGGCCTAACTGAACGTTACTCTGTCCTGAAGGAACAAAAATACAGCTACCCAGATTGGTTTATCAGACCGGCTGGTTATCATATAGGCCTTGAAATGGGGAAGTTGAGCTAGATTGGTGCCTGGTGCAACCAGGAATGGCAAGGAAGTCCTCAACCCCTGAAAGGAAGGTTGGCAGGGAGCAAACGTGCCGAGACAGAGAGAGGGAGAGAGAGGGAGAGAGGGAGAGAGGGAGAGAGAAGATGGAGGAGGGCAGAGATCGGCATTGCCTGCTTGGCAGGTTAGCTTAGGGGTGACCCTGCCCGTGCCTCCACACCCCTGCCCATTTATCTGGGGTAGTCTCAGGGTCATTTATTTTTAAGCAGCTGGTGAGCATTTGCAGAGACTAGTGTATTTAGGGGTCCTTGATCATCTGGCTTTGTTAAGGGTTCAAGATGGTTAAAACACTGCAAATTCTATCTCTTGGAGTCAACATAATTTCCTGGAGGGTTGCTTTTCCCAGATCATTACCCTTTGCTGTTCCTCAGGACCGCCCCTTCCCTCTAAATACACCCCTTTTCCTCACATAACTTTAAAAGCCTCCTAGCCGAGGTGACAGCCCCTACACACACACACACACACACACACACACACACACACACACACA
>NW_006789896.1:4534113-4547229 GCF_000442215.2 Lipotes vexillifer | reverse complement strand
CCACACACACCCCACACACACACACACACACACACACACACACACACACACACACACACACGGGCTTAGACATACAGGTACATCTCCTCAGCATCCAGGAAGCGTCTCGCCGCCATTTGCTGTTGCCTTGTGTTTCCACGGCGGCCATCTTGTCACATCTGAAGAGGGAAAGGACAGCCTCCCCCGTTCCCTCTGAAGTGCACTGTGCAGCGCTGATTTTTTTTCAGTCATCTCTAAATAGAGGTTTCTCTCCCCCTCCTACCAGCTCAGCACCCGAGCGCGCAATGAGCGTGCCCTGCATTTGAAATCTGACATCTCCCTCTCTCACTCATTCACTCTGTCTTCAGCTTGGCAGAGTGCTTAAAAATTGGTATCCCTTTAACTAGGAGAGCTATTCTTCTGTGGGGAGATGACCTTTTACACAGAAGACAGGGCTGTCATAAGTGATCTCTGATATATGGAAGTTTCCTGTGTGTTCCAGCAAGGAACGGTACTGCACTGAAGAGCAGTGGGTGTCTGCATGGTGTTTCTGTGCAACGTGTGTGAAGAGATATTATATTACTGTATATATGGACCTGAATAAATTATCACCAGTTCTTTTAAATACTGCTAGCCCTCATGAGGCACATCCATTCAATTTTTTTTTAATTAAAAAGAAAAATTTTGTCTGATTCAAGGGCTCTTAGGGGAAAAGATGGAGGGAAAAATCATTGAAAATAGGAAAAATTTCCATGGGTTTTATAGAAATTAATTGCACTCAAAGTTATGAAAATAATCTTTAAATAATTCTTCCCACAGACTTGGGAAATGAAAACAATAAATGACTTTTTATTCTCCAAGATAATATGTTATCCTGAGGTCTTCAACATTACCCCTCTTTTATCAAAAGCCTAATGTCTGATGTTTCTCCCAAGCAGAATATTATTTGTTATTTTTTTCTAAATGTTAATCTATATTACCACGAAGTTGTGAAATTCATGTTGCGGAATGAAATGCGAACTTTCCAAAATGGGAAATGATGAGGATTTGCTTGCATGGCACAGATCCAGTGGGTACCCCACTCAGTGTTCTTGAGTTTTAACTTCAGGACCTTGTCATTTGCTCAAGTAATGCACATACCAGGGGTTATTAGTACACCAAGGGAACTGGGCTCACACAACCTCGTATGATACACTGTTAGATGGAATGGAAATACCAGGATGTGCTGACTGCCTGAAGTGCCCCCCTCTTCATCATTTAAGAAAGAATCCTGGGATGACTGCTCTCACAGTGAAAGAACTACTCCTTGCCACTGGGCCCTTTCTCGAAGCTACTGGAAAACTCTGAGGGTACACCTAGCTTACGTTTACTTACAAAGTTACTCCCTGGATG
Organism: Lipotes vexillifer; assembly: GCF_000442215.2. Lineage (NCBI taxonomy): Eukaryota > Metazoa > Chordata > Mammalia > Artiodactyla > Lipotidae > Lipotes > Lipotes vexillifer. The sequence goes on along the minus strand of NW_006789896.1, from coordinate 4,545,858 downwards.
ATGCCATCTTTGACTAAGCAGAAGGAAAGCCTGGTAAGAGGCTCATGGCTGTCCCACCCTAAACCAATCCCAGGGTTGCCCATCACAATTCAGTGGTAATAATGACGTCCAAAAGCTAGATGTTTCAGACCTGAGTGTCACCCAAGGGTCACTCCAATCTCTGGAGTCCCTCATTTGACATACTCACTTACGGCCTATATTTCTGATTTTTGTTGCCTAAGGACTATGCAGACCTCCTGTGTACCTTCATTAAGTGGCTGCCTTCAGACATAAACCTGGAACAGCTCTGTTGCTGTGACCGAAATTCTAACATTAGAATTCTTGATGTTGGGTTAAAGAAAGAATCATTCCCTTCAAAAATGCAATTACCTCTGAGGAGCTAAAACAGTATTAATATTATGACTGTAATATTATTTTTGCTATGTAGTAATTGTCTGACAACTAACCACTGTATTCATTAGCTCATCTCCCTGTGACAACCCAGCAAGGTCAATGTATTAAAAATAAGGAAAGTGGCATTCAGAGAATTTAAACTTCTTATCCATACTAACACATCTAGTAAGTGGCAGTCCTGGGATTCAGATTCATCTTTCTTTTCTTTTCTTTTCTTTTTAAAATAAATTTATTTATGTATTTATTTAGTTTTGGCTGCGTTGGGTGTTCGTTGCTACTCGCGGGCTTTTCTCTAGTTGAGGCGAGAGGAGGCTACTCTTCGTTGTGGTGTGCGGCTTCTCATTGTGGTGGCCTCTCTTTGTTGCGGAGCACGGGCTCTAGGTGTACGGACTTCAGTAGTTGTGGTGCACGGGCTCAGTAGTTGTGGCTTGGGCTTTAGAGCGCAGGCTCAGTAGTTGTGGCACACGGGCTTAGTTGCTCCGTGGCATGTGAGATCTTCCCAGACCAGGGCTCGAGCTCATGTCCCCTGCATTGGCAGGCAGATTCTTAACCACTGCGCCACCAGGGAAGTCCCTCAAATTCATCTTTCTGGTTTGAAAACTTGTATACCTGATTACTGTAAGTTGTCAAATAAGACCCTTACCAGTTTGTTTACTAACTGAAAGCCATTTTGATAAGAGAGTAAAAAAAGAGAAAGAGAGAGAGAATATTGGTTAATTTAAGGTTGAGAAGAGGCTACAAGACCATGGAATGGTACTAAAGAAAACATTACCTGGTATAGTTTTGCCTGGGATGACCTGCCCTTTGGTAGTACTTTGCTCAGTTGATTTAAGGCAGGATTCCTGAGCCCTTTGCCTAGGATCTTCTGGAAACCGAGGGGATGTTGCGACATTAGCTAGCTGCAGTTGGAGAGACTGAGACTTCCAGGGTCAATAAGCAGAAGCAACTGGGCAGCTGTTTTCTACATGATCTTCTGAAGAGGAGCCAAAATGTGTTCAAACATGCAGGAGTCTAAAGAGAAGACTCCGTGTATGGCCAGAGTGCACATGAACCCAGATGTCTAAACACAACAGAAAGGAAAGTTTTAGTAACTTTTCCCATCAGGACTTTTTTTTTTTTCAATTTCAAGGCACAGATACCCCAACCCCAAATGACAGGAGCCAAAGGCATGTATGGACTCATCTAACTGAGAGGCTCGTGGGAAGATCTACTTGGATAGGTAGCCAGGTCAGAGGTAGAGTTTGATTAGGGACTTAAACCAGGTCTCCAAGTTACTTCTCTCCCCCTGTCACTTGGAGCAGTCTCCTTCATACCAGCTCCTTTCCTTGGAGGAGTTTCCTCTCAGTGTCAAAAAATGGCTACAGTAACCCAGATCCTAATTCTCTCACTACAGATGCTCTGCAAAAGAGGGAACATCTTTTTCACAGAAATCCCTGCAAAAGTCACATGGTAACCCACTGGGTAGCATGCCCATCCCTCAGCCAATCACAGTGGCCCAGGAGAAATGCAATATGTTGATGTTATGAAGCCTGGATCAGGTGCTGTATCCCCGGAGTGAGCCCCACTGGAACCATGTGAACAGAGGTGGGAAGAGAGATAGATCTGAAAACGGCTGCCATCGGGAAAGGGGTGAATGGATGCTGAGGGCCAAAAGGCAATGAATGTCCATTGCAGGGTCTGTCTAGCTTTTTGGCGGTCCACAAACATGTGGATCAACTAGGTGGAACGCTTCAGCCCTTTCCTTTGGTGAATGCCGCTAGGCTTGTATCAGTAAGTGAAGCCAATGAAGCAAGAAACATGGATGCCCAAGACTTTCTTTGATTGTGGCTATGTTCCAATAAACCTTTTTTTTTTTCTTTTTTTAAAAGTTTAGATTGGAATATAGTTGATTTACAATATTGTGTTAGTTTCAGGTGTACGGCAAAGTGAATCAGTTTTACACATACATATATCCACTCTTTTTTAGATTATTTTCCCATGCTAAAAGATCAGACATGATGTCAGGGACGGAAGTCTCCTGGTTCCCCCCTCTGCTTTGGGTTTACATATGCCGATGGATCATTAGAACCTGACTCAAAAATAATCTGCTCATTCATTCATTTGCTTCTTCAAAGTGTGTGTGTTGAGCCTCCCTTCTTTGAGAGGCGTTTCGGCAATGCAAGAGTGATCTCAAAAGGATCAAAATTTCCTGAATACCTCTGACATGAGGGTGCTCTCCAGAGGGCACGCCCTCTTCCCAGTGTGCAGAACTGAGGCTTGTGCACAGTGCAGGGCATTGCTGTTTTGTCAAAGGCCAGTATGTTTGGCAAGTGGGGCCCTTTGTGCCCATCTCCCTGGGGCAATAGATACCGGCTCAGTCCTGGAGAATAGAACATCCTCAACTTGTGCAGATGCAGCTGTGAGGTTCAGGTTTGCTGGAGAGCTAACAGGGTCCACCCCCAGCCCCCAGTTCCTTTGGATCCACTTTCCTTTGCCAGCTCCACAGCGGACTGCAGGCAACAGAGAGGCCTCGCAAAGATAAGCCGCACAGAGCTATGTCGCAGGCTGCAGGGTCCCTCTGCGGAAATGCTATTCTCTTCCCTTGGCACCAAATATCAGCTCCGCTGCGCCTCCCCAGCAGCTGACGTCTGCGTGCTTTCTTTCTTTTTTCTCTAGAGAGCCCTCCCATCCAGGACGTTTTTTATTTTACATTTGAAAAGGCAGAGGCTCTGCGCAGAGCCTGAGTTTCCAGCTCCAGGCCCACCTCTGCTGTGCAGCCTCAGATTTTCGCCTCGGGCTCCCTCAGCCTCGCAGGGGGAGGCAAGCTCTCCTTTGTGCTGTCCTTCCAGCTGTGGTCCTGCTGCTTGCTGGGTGGCTGGAACCCACTTCCTACCTGAGGAGAAGCAAGTGGGTACTTTGACCACTTACCCGTTGAAAACTCTTGGCTTCACACAGGGAAAAAACGACTCGCAGCCCAGTTGTTGAATCCCCAAACCTCAGAAGAAGAGAAGAAATTGGTCGGTGCAGCCTTCCCCCATCCAGAGGCTGCAGCCACATGCCCTGTCCCTCCCCGTGTTTGTCAGCGTTCCCCCTTTCTTCTCAGACTCGTCCCCTTCCTCCCCAGTCTCATCGCCTTCCTCCTGTGCCCGGCCTCATCAGGGTGAGAATTCAGCAATTCCTCAAGACTGCAGCAACCTTCTTGCCGCTTCCCACTCCCCATAAGCAGAGCCAAGAAGGACGGTTAGACCAAAGCACGTGGGCCGTGTGGCAGGATTCTCTCAGGGTTTACCCTGGACAGAGAAAGCTCTTGGGTTCGAACCACCAGCGATGCACACTTGCTTACATCAAAAAACTTAAAATTGTCATACCACATCCTGAACCTCGCCTTCCCTCGAAGAAAGGATCAAGAGGTCAGCGCAGGAACCCTTGGCCTAGATGCCATAGTGGGCATGGCATAGATGTTTTCATCAAACACCAGCCCATGTTTATTGAACATCTATGAAGCCTTCTCTGAAGACTCTGCAGAAACATCCCAGCTGGCCTTCCTGGTTCCATGGTTACCCCTTGCCCCGCACAGTCCATTTATCACAGAGCAGCCTGAGTCATCTTTTTAAAGCCTAAATCATATCACTCCCTTGCTCAAATCTTCAAGGGCTTCCAGCTGCCCTTAAACTAAAATTCATACCCTTTGCCCATTTTTCTGTTGGTTTTTTTGGTTTGTCTGCAGATTGGTTAAGAGCTCTTTGTAGATTAGAGATATCAGTCATCTGTGATGCACACATTTTTCTCAAATCTGTTGTTTTGTCTTTAGACTTTGTTGATGGCATCCAACAAAAATTTTATATAGTCAAATACGTTCAGCTTTTCTTTATGTCTTCTGGGTTTCTTGGCTTGATTAAGGCGGATGTCCTTCTGAACGGGACTGTAGTCCACCTGGATTTTTCTTCTAAGTGATTTTCATGGTTTATATTTTACATTTAAGTCTTTACTCCATTGGAATTTATTTTTGTATTTGGTCAGAGACAGGGAGGCTACTTTCATTTTCCGCTAGACCACTGACAAACTATGGCCCATAGGCCAGCTGTCTGTGTTTGTAAATAAAGTTTTATTGGAACATAATCATGGCCACTCATTTACATACTGTCTGTGGCTGCTCTTGCAATATAATGCAGAACTGCATCCTTGTGGCAAAGACCGTAAGGCCCACAAAAGCCTAAAATATCTACTAACTGGCTCTTTATAGGAAAATCTTGACCACCTCTGCTCTAGATGGCTAGCCATTTATGGCAGCATGACTTGTTAAATAAACAACGCTCTGCCTCTGAAATAAAGTTCTGTCTTTGTCATATGTGAAATTCTAATGTGTCCTAGGCTCTTCTCCTGGATTTTTCCATTCCGTTCCACTGGTCTCCGTCTGTCTTTCTGCCAATACCACTTAGATGTGATTACTGTAACAGTCTATCTGGCAAGGCATATCCCTCCTCACAGTTCTTATTCTTCATGCTTCTCTTGGCTGTTCTCATGTGATTACGCTTCCATTAGAATTTAAGATATTTTTATCCATTTCCAAAAAAATAAAAACTTTGTTGGAATTCTAATTAGAATTACATTAAATTTAGATATGTATTTTGGGAAGAATGGATACTTTTAAAATATTAAGTCTTCTTATCTAAGAAGATACCTTTCTATCCTTTCAGTTCTTGTTTGGGCTCTTTGAATAAGATTTTATAATTTTATTCATATAGATCTGTATTAGTCAAGGTCTGGTAAGAGACAGAAACCAGGCCAGTAATTTGAACATGGAAATTTTATATAAAGTCTTGTTAACTAGTAAAGGGTGGTTAACTTCTCAAAGGGTTAAAAAAAAAGGCTCTAAGGGAACAGAAATAGCAAACGCAGGAAATAGCTACTATTTCTAGGACTGAAGGAAAGAATGCAAGGATGGAACAAAGAACTTGGGAGCGAGTGGGACCCCAGAACCCAAGGCTGAAATTCAGACAGCACTGGAGAGGGCGTAGCTGCCACAGGAAAAGATCACCTACGTCCAAGTTCCTTTTATGTTAAATTTGTCCCTATGTATTTTTATGTTTTTGGAAAAATCTTTACTGTCATTTTTTTCCCATTCTCATTCCCAGGTGCCTTATTGCTAGTAGAGAGTGAAGCTGTTGACTTTTGTGTCGTTATCTTCACTGTCTTGACTAAATTATCCTATTTATTTGACTAGTGTTTCATTAGAGTATCTTGGGTTTTCTAGCTATTCAGACATATCAGCACAAAAGAGATAGCTTTATCTATTTTTCTCAATATTGATACCAATGATTTCCTTTTCTTGCCTCAGTGCATTCACTAGTTCCTCAGATAATGTTAACTTTAGCACTTCATTCTACCAAGTTTTTTAAAACATTAAATTCCCTGTGTCCTTAATTTTTGTCTCCTAGATATATCCAGTTCTGAGAGATGTGTATAGATATCGCCAACTCTTATTCATTTTAATGGACATCTTCTTATATGTTTAGTAGCTTTTTTTCCTTTATGTATTTTGCTGTTATATTGTATGGTGCATACAGGTTTATGGATATTGTATCTCCTTTATTCACTGGGCTTTTTAACATTATCCTGTCACTCTTCCCTCTGTTCTGTACCTTCAACCTTAAATTCTGCCTCTTCTAATATCAATATTGCTATATTTGCTTTCTTTTTTGCCTGCTTACTCTTTATCTATACTTTCCATTTCAACTCTCCTGTCTCATCTCTTCATGGTAGAACCAAATAATGTAGCTCTCACTTTTGCATTTCTTCAAAAGTTTCCACTTCTGAAGTTGTGTTTTTAGACTCTGACACCTCCAGTGGTTTCCAGTGCGTCTCAGTAACAGTGGATGCTACCTTTAGTCAGAAGTAAGCACTGCACGTGCACTCTGCTCTTCCCACACTAGTTCCGCCCCCCTCCAAATGGCACTGAAATTAGTGCCCTACTGAGTAGGATAAGTGCTTTAGCAACAGTCCCCAAACAAGATCCTAGCCTTTTGTCCCTTTTTGCCCTGAACATGCCTGATTTAATTTTTGCTCATTTTGACCCAACTTCTTGCTTCATCTGAAGACAGAAATGACCAGCTGGATACTCTTCCTTTCTGCTTGTATTAACAGTAACTTCCATATATTGAGTCTGTGCGGCAGGCACATTGCGTACTCTACACACGTTATCTTACTTAAATCCTCACAGTCATCCTAGGGGATATATTACTGTTCCTGGTATGCAGATGAAGAAACTTAGGTATCATGCTGACTTGCAGAATCACAAGCTGTAAAGAGCAAAGATGGAACTTGGCGTTTATTTTGTTTTGCTCCATATACTGCCTCTCCCTTCTCCAGAGTCTGCCAGCCCACAATACAGCCCCAGCCTGTGCTGAGACTGGGGATGTGGGGTGACAAAGGCAGGAAACAAAAACGTTCCTGAATGACCCAGTAATGGCCATTTCACCAACTTTACCAGACTGGCACTGAGTAATGCCACCATATCCTCTATTAGCGCTTAACACCTCTACTCCTCCATGGCTTAGAAATCAGACTGTATCTTTAAACATCTGAAAGTTCAGTAAAACTCTTTCGTAACAAGATATGGGGTCTATGGAATACCCTGCAGCTATTTAAACTGTTGTCTATGAAGAGCAGTTGAGATGGAAAGATGGTCATGAGACAGTGTGTTCATCGTTTCCTGTTGGTCTCCAGTACCAACTCTGTCCTAAAGCAAGCATCTAAGTCTGTTTCTGGGTTCTGTGGTCTGTTCCACTGGTCTATTTGTCCATCTCTATGCTGATACCACTCTGTCTTAATCACTGTATCTTTATAGTAAGTCTCGGCCCGTGGTAGGTCTAATTCCCCTGACTCTGGCTGCTATGTGAAGAATAGATCTGGGTAGAGGGACAAAGTTAAAACAGGGAAACTGTTGGAGTAATTGAAAGTAAGGTGGTAGTGGAAAAGTTTCTGGAAAAAAGTGGAGTTACTTTACCAATCTACAAAGCCCAGGGTATTAAAGGCCACTGGTAAGAACTTCTTTTCCTGTATATTGGCAGCTTAGTAAAAAGTCTCAGATTATGGAACAACTCCTGTCCTCTCAGACTACTTGTATAACCATCAAGGAAGAGAAATCAGTTGCTGAGCAGAACACTGAATTGAAATTTCTGCGTCCCCTCGGTCCCCACTGTGTCTTCCACTTATGCACCTAGGTACAGAGGAGGTGCTTATTCCTCCCTCAACTCCCACGTTCCATCAGCCTCTCAACTGAGTTTTCCAGAAAGTGCAAATCACCTCATACAGTCACTGCCGTTGCAAGCACTAGGAATGCAGACTTCCACATCGACTCAGGCCAACGGTGAAAGAGGTGCAACATTGCTACTCAGGCAGCAAACATCAAGAAATCCTCAATGGTTGTGTTTTTTCAGAAGAACTAATAAATGATTCCATGGAAATGAAATGAATTAAAGTTTAACACACAGGTGATGAAAGCCTCATTGGCACGGCTGAAAAATTCTATGGAAGAGCTGATTGAAGAAATGCCCACTGGCCAAAGATAACACAGTGTATTATCAATTATAATAATAACCACACTGAATTTCACCACTATGTGAATAAAATGTAAACACCACCATGAGAAGGCAATCAGCAAAAACCAGACTGTTTGAAACTCTTGACGCCACATGACCCAATTTCTTCAACGACAACAGTAAAAAACTTCCAAAGAGCCTTCCCTGGTGGCGCAGTGGTTAAGAATCCGCCTGCCAATGCAGGGGACACGGGTTTGAGCCCTGGTCCGGGAAGATCCCACATGCTGCGGAACAACTAAACCTGTGAGCCACAACTACTGAGCCCGCGTGCCCTAAAGCCTGTGCTTCACAGCAAGAGAAGCCGCCGCAATGAGAAGCCGGCACACCGCAACGAAGAATAGCCCCCGCCTGCTGCAACTAGAGAAAGCCTGTGCACAGCAATGAAGACCCAACGCAGCCAAAACATAAAATAAATTAAAAAAAAAAAAAAAAACTTCCAAGGACCAAGAGTTTGAAAGGGAACCTCCCGATTAAAGAGACTTAAGGAACCTATCGGCCAATCGCATGGTATGGGCCTTATGGGATCCCAATTCAAACTTTTAAGAGGTAACGTGTGCAGGACACTGAGGGAAATTTGAACACTGACTGGATATTTGAAAATGTTAAGGAAATATTTTTAGGTGTGATAATGGTATTATGGTTAGTTTTTAAAATATCTCATTACCTCAAAATATTTAGAGATGTGTACTGAAATACTTACAGATGAAATGCTATGTCTGAGATCCGCTTCCAAATAACAAGGTGGGGAAGAGTGGGAGTGACAGATAACCCAAATTCGCTGTGAGTTGATCACTGCTGAGGCTAAGTGATAGATATGTGGAGGTTTTTCTTTTTCATAACAGAAAGTTTTTTAAAAGACATAATTTCATATATTATGTGAGATATATATATATATATATATATATATATATATATATATATATATATAGTTCAAAACATCCCATTCTTTAAGAATGCCCTATCTCCCCTTCTCATGCTTCCCATTTTGCCCCGTTGTGGGCTCCCTTCTCTTCTCCATGAACTGATTTCCTTGCTTCTGCTGACAAAGGTGACTCTGATGGACCAGCAGAAGGGCTGGAGGATCTGGTAGCCTGCTGTATTCCAGCTTATCCTGTGCATGCTGCATTCCATCCCTGTTTCATCCCAAGAGCACATGTACTGCACAGCTTTGATTTTGCAGATCCCGTCAATCTCATGTACAATAATATAGTGTAGAGTTTATTTCAGCCGCATGGCTTCTTTCAACAGCTTTGTAAGTCATTGTAGTCCGAAGTTTACACAATCATTGATAGACAAGGGTTTAGCTTAAAGTTTTCAGTTACACTGTACTGTAGTGTATAGGGAAATCGTATACTGTGGTAATGACGGAGATGGGAGTTTGCGAAGCTCTCTTTGTAAATTTCTAGGCCAAAGCAGGACTCAGAGGCCTGGCCTGAGGCATAGAAGGAGAATTTCATCACGCAATGCATCATTTTGTTCTTTGGACACAGATAGCCCCGTGTACCCACCCTTAGCAGAACCTATACGTTTTGCTTTAGTTTTGTCATCAGCTCTGGACTGGCAGTGGCTTGATTTCCTGGCTATAACAGGAACTGCACAGAGAGGTAAAATGGACAGAATCCTGTGTTGTTTCCACATCCTGGTCCCCTAAGACTCTTGGGGGTCACCCCTGGAGGAATCTGTCTTGGACAGGACAGTATTAACAGGACAGTGCCAAGCAGGGACCTCTATGGCTCCTGGGTCACTGCGGGTGGAGGGGGTGGAGTGTGTTGGACTCTAATCCATCTCACCCAAAATTCCTGCCCGGAGACCTATGCTTCATGGAAGACAACATAGCTAAGCCAAGGGTCCATGGAATGAATAGCCCCCCAACTGGTGAGAAATGGAAGCTGAAAAGCAATCTGGCAATTTCTGTCTCTTAAATTAAAGAAAATGGATCAGGAGACTTTGAAAACCTCCCAGCTCCACAAATTTAAGTCCCCAGGCCCAAGTGTCTCTAATTCTTCACACTGGCAAAGTTAGAAGCCTCAGGACAGGCAGCAGCTACAGGTCTGTCTCTGGATGCTCAAGTCATTAAACTCTGTGAAAGCAATTTGACAGCACTGGGGACGTGTCTTGTCATTGGGGGTGGGACTGGCACTACTATTTATTTTAGCCAGGAAGAGGTGTGTGTGAAGGTGTCTGCATGTGAGGGTGTATATTTCAGATGTCGGTGTCACTGAGTTTGTGTGTGTTAGGGATGGGTGTGAGGTTTTTGAGGGTTTCATTACTATTTTTGTTTTGTGTTGTTCCTACTAAAGAAATACCTCTAAGCCCTTGAGTTTGATTCCTCTGGAAATTCTGTGCTACTCTCCTGTGTAACTGTAATCATCCAAAGCACCAGTCTTCCTCTGAACCATTTTGACCAGATTATTCTGAGCAGCCATCTCTGAATTTTACATTCCCTTTTCCTTCCAACTGAAGGAGCAAGTTGTCTTTCTAATTAAACAACAAATTTACTACCTGATGCAAGGAATAAAATCTCTGAATTACTTTCACTAAATTCCAGTTTAAATAAAGGCTTGCAAATAATTACTTGAACATAAATTATTTACCCATTAGTTCTTTATTTGAATTTGGAGGAATTCAGATATGTTTTCTGGCAAGTGCTTCATGATAAGTGACTTGCTTAATTAGCAATAAGTGTGTTATTCTCATAATTTCTAACATATAATAAGCAGAACTCAGCCATTTCTGTTCCATGTGTTCCTTTTAAACCCTTTATCTCTCTTTTAAAAAAATCTTGCTTAATAGATCACAGACATGATCTTTTACACTATTTTCAGTAGTTATGCAAAATCTTCACAAAAGTACTGGTGGGTAGACTACAGGGACTTCTCGACTTTAATCAGCCCCGAGAGTAGGCAGGATTTAGAAGTCATTTCTCAGCTCAGGATCACCTGCAGAAAATGAAAAAGTCCCAGGGAAGACTGCTGAGTATAAAATGCCATTGTGTACATAGACTTTTATGGACTCTGAAAAGCCCTTTGACTTCTTGGAAATAGAAGCTATGTTAGAAGTGTAAAGACTAGAAAAATTTGTGTGACATGTGCATGTGAACGCGGCACTGATGTTTAGGCTTGAAAAAGAGTGACGAGATCCAGGAAGGGGGCTCGTAGCCACTGAAAATCTTAACTGCTCGCCCAGAGGGGCTGGGCTGAGACCTTGAATGGGAGGGAAAGGGCATGAAGATCAGTGAGAGAAACTTTGAACTATTTGCCAGTGACATGGACTTCAGAGCCCCAAACCAGACAGTAATAGTCCAGGAACTGGAGCCAGGTATGGAAAATGGGCTCAGCGTGAGGATGGAGAAACCATATTTAAAGGAAGCATGATAAAGGATAACTACTGTTCAGGAGAAGCTATGGGCCTCACTAGCGCCTGCTACAGCAAACCAAGATGGGCAAGGCAGGGGTGTGGAAAAGTGCACTGGTTTCTGCAGGCAGATGGCACTTATTATGTGACCTTCGGCAACTCACTTATCTCCTCTGGGCTTTGGTTTCTTCACCCATAAAGTTGGGAGTTGGAATGGCTGACTTGAAGAACCCTTGTAGATGTAGCAGTCTACAATTCAACAATGATGTGTAAGAGGAAAAAGCTTGGCTTTCCAAAAGGATTTCAGTACATAGAGCATTATCCCAAAGAGCTTTCTTCCTCCCTTCCTTCCTAGGCATCTTGCAGCTCTGGGTAGCCAGCCACCCATGCACCCACCTCTGACTGTCCAGAAAATAGG
>NW_006789896.1:4529559-4533926 GCF_000442215.2 Lipotes vexillifer | reverse complement strand
GGGAAAGACCCATTAAGTCTGAGATGGCTGGATGAAGAGAAAGAGAATAACTTAGACTTTCCTGTGGCTGGTGAGGCACAGAGAGGTGGAGTTTCAGAGCAGTCACTGCCAGGAGCAAAGAAGCCAGCGGTCTCCATCACAGCCCAACATGGCCCCTTGACTGGACCAGGGCAGCGTGCAGTGCGTGGCTGCCCCGGATGGAAGCCTCTCCCAGGTGACCCTAATTTCCTGGTAATCACACCGGTAGACCCAGCACAAATATGTTGGGGTAGTGGGGGGATTACAGCTGGGAAATTTGAGTTGAGCCTGCATCGTATTATGGGGTTAGCCCGTGGCCTTTACTGGATGCCAGGGAACCACTCCAGGCACCTCTGAGCTTCCTATTCCTGTTTGTGTACCACCCAATTAACACCCCGTTAATGGCGGCACACATGCACCAGCTTTGTTTTGTCACCACTACCCTGCAGCTTTTAACTAGCCCCAACCTGCCTGCCCATATAATAGAACCTTAATTAATACTCCAACTCGGGCAGAACACAGTTTGTTAAAGAAAAATCAGATGGCTTTGATGAGAGGATGCGTGTGACTTGTCACATGTAGCCATTCTGTCCTTCCCCGAAACAGACACCCAGGTGAGAATGCAGCTGAGTTACAGTGACATGTGCCAGGTGGCATGAAAGCTATCACCATACAGTCAGTCTTCTGCCTGGATTTGAAGTATTTCCAGAGGAAGGCTGCTGTTGCATATCTATTCTCACCGGCGCTGGTCTTTTCTGGTTCCGTGGCAACCAGAAGCCAGAAAGTTCAGGGAGTGCTCAGTGTGAAAACTTTGGCCTTGAAGTTACAGTTTCAAGTGAGGAATAATTCCTTGCCTAGTGGCATAAAAGGAATCTTTTGTGTGTCCTAGAGCCGTATCACTGACAGACTGACCAAGTGATATACTGAAACGATTTCACAGGGTGAGTTTCAAGCAATTTAGAGCTGCAGATGTGCCTTGTCTGTCATCTTAAAGCCAAGTAAGGAACACCCAAATCTAAGTAATTAATCCAAATGTTTCTGTACTCAATAATATCTTTTGCTTGGTAGTGCATTGCTGCTTGATCCTGGCTGTGCTTCCCAATCGCCTGGAGCTTGTTCATAATACAGATGCACAGACCAGAGCCCCTGGGCCTGATCTTCAAGAACAGCTAGCCTCCGCATTTTTAACAGGTTCACAGGTGGTTCTGCTGCATGGTCAGGACTGAGAGCTACCAGCAAGGTGCTTTGTCATTAAGCCAGGACTTTTTCACCCATCATCTCGTTTGATTCCCCCCACAGCCTTGAGGCAAGAATGGTCTCCATTTTATTGCTGAGAAATCAGAGAGAAACTTGAAAATTTCCAGTGCTTTGCTCAGGGCCACAGAGGTGATAAGTAGCCAAGGCAGCCTGGACTCCCGCCTCTAGAACTGTTTTCGTGGGCTGTGACCAGCGTGGGTACACAGGATCTGACACTGAGGAGACCCCTGCTTGGTTTAAAGCTGCTGCCATCTTGAAATTCTTAATAATTTTTTTTAACAAAGGCAACACATTTTCATTCTGCACTGGGCCACGCAAATCATACAGCCAGTTTTGCCATGTAGGCCATTATAGCTTCAGTGGTGGTGTTTCAACTGTGCTAAATCCATGCTGGGGAGTAGGGATTATTTCCAAAGTGAACCCCAGCTCTAGAGTCCGTAGCTTAAGTGTGCTAGGACGACCACCTAGGAGAGAATAATAGCAGTGTATTATAGTACTTCCATTTACTGAGCACAGTGTTATGAGTTTTTCATAAATCATTTCACTTAATCCTCACAACAACCTAGTGTGATTATTGTCACCAGTGTGTAAGTGAGGAAACTGAGGCACAAAGGGGTTAAATATAAAAAGAGAAGTCGTGTAGAATATGATTATATATGTCTATGATGATGGTGAATTCTGGACTCAAATCTTAGCTCTGCCGTTTATCAGCTGTGTGACCTTAGGCAAGATACCTGACATCTCTGAATTTCAGTTTTTCAACCCGTAAAATGGGGGTGATAATAATTACTTCAGAGAATTTCTTTGACCATTAAATGAATTAATATGGACAAAGTACCCACCACATAATAGGTACTCAATGAATATTGGGGCCTTTAACAACCTTTGCACTCAAGAATGTTATCCTTTACATACCGAAATAGGTATTTAAATGGTACCTTACTTAAGGATCTGAAGCGTTTTCATAGCACTGGATAATATAGTCAAGGTGCAATTAGCCATACATTATAATATTTTTAAGTGATTCAAGTGACACTCTTAATGTCTAAGTGTAATCTTTCCCACTTTAGCATTTATCATAGTTTAATAACTGCTGAACGCTGTTGAATTAAAATACTGTTCTGTCTGGGGACACATTGACCCTTAGCATGGTAAAGCTCATCCCAAGCTCAGCCAGAGCCTCGAGAAAAACTCACCAGAGCAACTGACTCACAGGCTCTTTGGAGACAAGAAAAGACCATCGGTAAAATGGAGAAGGCTCTGACCTTTGGGAGAAGCCAGGCAGCTTCATACCCACATGAGAAAAAAGCACAGGCTAGGGACTTACTCAGAGTAATGGTAGCTCTATAACATTTCACAGCGTTGTTTTTTTTAGCAATTTCTTCCATATTTCATAGGCTCATTTGATCCACCCAACAACCTGTGCGGTAGATAGGGGATGTGGCATTAAGACCTTCTTTAATTATCTCCTCACAGACTATACCTACTCTGTGCCTGTATCCTGTGTTTGGTGCTACACGTACATCCATCCACAGAGTTCTCATACAACCTGCATGATAAGTAGTGCTCCCATTTTACAGATGAGCGAAGTGGGGCTCAGTGGACAGAACTGATTTGCTTGGTGGTGGAGGATTCAAACCCAGGATGGGCTGGCCATAAGCCCCTTTCGTCCTTTCCACTCCCACGGTCCTTCATGCTCCTCACTGAGAAGGTGGGAGGAGGGTCAGGCATAAGGAAGGTGGTCAGTAAACACTTAGTGAATAAAGGAACGTGAGTGGCATCAGAGGAATACCAGAATGTTTTAATGACCTTATTTATTGACTTGGAGACATGATCCCATCAAATGTACCATAGTTTTGAATTATTCAAAAGCTATAAACCATTTGTTTTTCTAAGCAGCCACTTTTCTTTATTGCACACTGTTCTTCCTCCTTTGTGCCATGAAATGCACCGGCTTGGTTTAAGGGGCGTGTGGTCTTCTGGGAAGTTCGCCATCTTGCTTCAGCAGTCTAATGGGATCACTTTCTGTCCTCTATATCTCAGACTTGGCTCCAAAGCCTTGGAGTTCGATTCTCCCAATAACCATTCATTGTGAGGGAATTTATTTTAACATCTTTATTGGAGTATAATTGCTTTACAGTGGTGTGTTAGTTTCTGCTGTGTAACAAAATGAATCAGTCATACGTATACATATATCCCCATATCCCCTCCCTCTTGCGTCTCCCTCCCACCCTCCCTATCCCACCCCTCTAGGTGGTCACAAAGCACCGAGCTGACCTCCCTGTGCTACGTGGCTGCTTCCCACTAGCTAGCTATTTTACATTTGGTAGTGTACATACGTCCATGCCACTCTCCATCGTGAGGGAATTTGATATTGTGTAAAGCCATGTGAGGTCACTTGAGAAAAATCTCTTTGCTCTTTAGAAGAGTTCCCTGATGGGCTTCTCGAAACCTGGGAGGCTGGATGAAAGAAAATTGTTCACTGGGTGAGAGAGAAAGAGAGTGCAGATGTGTGTACACACACTTTCTCGGTGTTGAACCCAGCAAGGGAAGGCCTGGCTCCCACAGGCAAATCAGTCATGATGTGAGCTCCCAGACTAGGTCCTCAGAATGTTGGGAGAAGATATTAGAGAAGAACCCTTTTTAGCTGTCTCAGAGAACTTTAGAATCCCAACTAAAATAGAAGACAGTTTGTGATACAGTGATTTGAACTGTACTCTGTGGCCCTGACATGGTCATAGAGCCCTCTGAGAAATAATGAAATCTGGAAGCCCTCACCTCATCTCAGAAAAGAATTCACACATGCAGTACACACACACAGATTTTCAAAGCAATATCAAGTGATTTGTGAAATCTGTGGATTGTCCTTTAGAAGCACTGCCGTGGAATTTCTTTCTTGTCTCAAAACAAGCTCTAAATCCAACGTCTTTCTCTTTCCATCCATCTCTTTCTGTCATTTGTTCTACTTGGGGGTCAAATCAGGGTAGGATTATTTTCTATAGTCTTGTTTCCCACTGTGTTATTACAAGTTCTTTTCCACATTGCTGCAGAATCTTCATGATGTTCTTTTTTTTTTTTTTTTTTTTTTTTTT
>NW_006789896.1:4501835-4529549 GCF_000442215.2 Lipotes vexillifer | reverse complement strand
GCGGTACGCGGGCCTCTCACTGTTGTGGCCTCTCCCGTTGCGGAGCAACAGGCTCCGGACGCACAGGCTCAGTGGCCGTGGCTCACGGGCCCAGCCGCTCCGCGGCATGTGGGATCTTCCTGGACCGGGGCACGAACCCGTGTCCTCTGCATCGGCAGGCGGACTCTCAACCACTGCGCCACCAGGGAAGCCCCATAATGTTCATTTTTAATGGCTGCAAAACATCTTGTCCAGTAGCTGTCTCAGAATTTTCTAAAGCGCTCTCTTATGGGTGGACTCTACACTGGTTTCCAGTTTTTTGCAATTTTAACTTACATTTCCGCAAATAATTTGCCACCAGTGTTTCCCATTCCCCACTCAAGTTGCCGAAGCTCTTCCATTCTTTTGGAGTATCACGGTCGTCGTCATTTTCTTTTACTTGGTTTGAATATACTTGCATCTATGCTTGCTCCTATCCCATCCTGCCACCACCGGTTCTTCCTTTTTATCTCTTGTACCTTTTGTTCTTCCATTTCACTGAGCATGCCCAGGTCCGCCTCGTCTAGGCAAATCTCTCTTGCCACCGCGAATTTGCATGTGCTGGTTCCTCCGCCTGGAATACTCTTTCCTCCCATCTGCACCTGTGAATTTCCACCAAGCATTAGACTGAGAAAAGACATTGCTTCATAAGATGAGTCCAGGGTAGGAAGGGGGAGGATGTAAATTTCTGTGAGGACTGTACATTCCCGTAAGCTGGGGGCCAGAGGGCTGATGTGGCTCTGTGCCTTGTTTAAGGATTTCGGTCTCTGCAGAGATGGAGATGTTGGGAGTCTTGGTAAGTTCCTGAAGCAGAACAGTGTACTGGAAAGACCACAGTATTTAGAATTGGGCTGACGTTGAATCAAGTTTCAGCTCTGCCATTTACTAACTCTGTGATCCCACATATGTTGCTAAACACTAGTTTCTTCATCTGTAAAAGGATTAATGAGATATTATTTGGCCTGGTATAGAGCCCCATAGCTAATGTTTTATAAATGGTTTCTCTCCTCTCTTATAAACCTTCGTACCCCAGCAATGTTTAGCCTCATGCTTGGCTCAGAGTAAACACTCAATAAATATTTGTTGAATAAATAAACATTGACTAATAGCTCCGAGCTGTGGGCACCAGCCCTCATCTGCGTCCCTGCTCATAACAGGCTGGGCTGATGAACAGGCAGCGCCTGCTGCAGCCCAGGGCAATCTCTGTGTGAAGCAGAAAAGTCTGGGGCTACATGTACAGCCAGGCAGCAGCTGTCCCCAGAGAAGGTGGTGGCACCGTGCCAAGTACCCGTGGCCTCTCCACGGAGGCGCGGTAATTACGATCCCTCATGTTACTTCTGGAGAGTGCCTCTCTCCTTGGAGCGTGTGGCACTTCACAGACATCAGCTCAGGGGTCGTTGCCACACACTTGTGAGGGGCTGAAAGCACCCGCTCAGCTTGCCCTATGCCCTGTGGGCACCCAGCAAAGGAGGGCTGATAATGAGAAAGGATGGGAGAGGTTGAGGAGATACACGTCCTCATTCTACAGGTGGAAAGACAGCAGAGACAGGTTGCAGCGGCTCACTCACCATCAGTGGGGCTTAGGGAACAAGCCAGGATCTCTTTTTGGTCTGGGCACATCTGGGCAGTTCTGAGGGCCTGGGTCAGGCTCAGCGGATCTCGGCTGGGGCTCACGCATACATATGCAGTCCCAAGGTCTAGGCTCTCTCAGTGAGACTCCGAAAATGAAAAAAAATGCTCACCCAGTGGCAACCGTGAGATGGAAGAAAGAGGCAGGTAAATCCTCACAGACCAGGAGTGCTCACAGGTTAACAGTTCAAGTCCATAAATGCCTTGAAACTCAGTTCCAAATCTTTAAAACCACACAGAAAAAGAATGTCCTACAACACACCAGCCCAAGTCGGGATGACGTTGTGCCAGGCTGTTTGCTATGCCCAGGAGTTCCCCAGCTATGCCTTACCCAGACTAGATCGTGCTCCCTTAGGATAGCTCCCTGTGCTTTTCCTTTGTGATGCTTGGCTAATTTGTAATTACTTGTTTATTAGCATGATTATACATATAATTATACCTAGAGCCTCCTTGACCAGACTGAAAGCGTTATGAGGTCAGAGAGTACTTTTGTCTAGTTCATCTTATATGTGCCCACTACTACTCAATGAATACTTGTTGAATGGATGAATAGATTATATTATTTAAATGAATAGGAAAAAACAAGCCAAAAAAATCAAGTTACGAGAAAGAAAACATCTTGTACCAGGATCACATGGCATGTATTTTGTTATGCATATATCGACCCATAGCCCTATTTGTGATTTCTACCTACAGCTATAAAATGAAATTAGTTGTTTTCTGTGTTACACAGAATTAATGGTGTACATTTCCATGGCTCTGTGAGGCCAGGGATGCTATCCGTCTTGCTTACCCATTGTATCCTAGGGGCTAGCCTAGTACGCAGCACAAATTATGTGCTAAATAACTATTTGTTGACGGGTGAATGGAAGGAGCCCGCAGACGCTTTAAAATTCATCAACCCATGCCCCATTAATTAAGAATATTGGATAATTAAGACATAGCCTAATTGAGTTTTTATTTGTATTTTATTTATTTACCTTGTATTTATCATTATTCCCTGCCTCACTTAGAAAAAAAATTTTGAGGTGCCAGCAAAATAAGTCTATTTCACACTATTCTTTTCTCAACAAATATTTATTAAGTGTCTACTCTGTGCTACGCACAGGGGTAGGCAATGAAGATGTAATGGGAGGAAAGACAGTTCACAGTGTCTGTCTTCGTAGATCTTAAAGTATTGAAAACATGTTGGCTAAGCAAGTCAGTAGGATTTGGAACAGTGTTTAAGGTATGTTACAGTTGGTTTTGCTGCATAAGACACCACCCCCAAACAACCACCATTTATTTAATTCGTGACTCTGTGGGTCAGCAATTTGATCTGGGCTCCTCTTGCAAATGCTACTGACCTGGTCAAGCTCAACTGATCTTGGCTGGGACTCATCTGAGCACCTACAGTGAGCTGCTAGATTGGCTAGGGGCTGGCTGAGTGTCAGCTAGAGTGCCTCGGTTCTATTCCACATGGCCTCATCCTCCAGCAGGCTAGCTGAGACCTGTTCACACGCAAGTCTCAGCGTTCCAAGAACTTGAGAGGAGTGTCTCCTAAGGTCTAGCCACTAGAACTCACACAGTGTTACTTCTCCTGCATTCTCTTGGTCCAAGAAAGGCAGAAGGCCAGCCCAGGTCCCAGTGCTGGAGAGATAGACTCAACCTCTTGATGGAGTGAGTTATAAAGTATCGTGATCATTTTTTAAATCTACCACAACATATTATTTATTTATGTGTAAAAAACACATAACATACAATTCATCATCTTAACCATTTTTAAGTGTACAGTTCAGTGGTGTTAAATACATTCATAATGTTGTGTAACCATAGCCACCAGCCATTTCCAGAACTCCTTTTATATTGTAAAACTGAAACTATACCCGTTAAACAATAACCCTCCATTCTCCCCTCCCTGCCCTACCCCTGTCAACCATCATTCTACTTTCTGTCTCTGTGTCTCTTGTAAGTTACTCATATAAGTAGAATCATACTGTATTTGTCTTTTCTATGGCTGGCTTATTTCACTTAGCATAATGTCCAATCCATCCATGTTGTAGCATTTGGCAGAATTTCCTTCATTTTAAAGACTGAATAATATTCCATTGTGTGTATAGACCACATTTTACTTATCCATTCAACCCAAGTGATGGACACTTGGGTTGCTCCCCACTTTTGGCTGTTTGAATAATGCTGCTGAGAACACGGGTGCACTAATGTCTCTTTGAGTTCCTGCTTTCAGCTCTTTTGGACCAGCACAGCATATTCACCCAAACATTTTTAAGTCTTTTTATATTATTTTATTAGTTCTCACCTGTATATAAACTAAGCATGATACTTAAAGAGATACAGAGCTGCCAGGAATTTTAGCTGACAACTCTTCGTTAACTGTTTTGGATTCCTTGATTCTGAGAGCCTGTCTGCCTTCCCCCTAAGCCCACACATCCTGGAGGATGTTGTTGTTCCTCCAGGAGCCAAAGACAGCTTCATCACTGTCAACTCATGTGAATAATACCACTGGCTGCTGGTCAAGGGCTCTATCTGTCCTGCACAATCTTGTATCAAGCTGCATACCTAGGACATATTCCAGGTACTGAACTATTACGTGATTCATCCGTGGTTCTGGATGCTTCTTTGTGACTCATTTGTAGAGTATTCAGCGATCTTTCAGAACACTTTGTGAAGTGTGCCGTGTGTGTCTGGTGAGGCCTAACACCCCATAGACACTCCTTCTGTAAATTGGGTGCACCAGCCTCCTCAAGCTGGTGCCAAGTTGTGAATTAGATCGAGACGCTTTGGACTGTTCCTCTGGTCTCCTGACTCTGTTCCTGGGCCTTCCCATAGCCAACCAGGCAGCATACCTGACCTCAGCTCTCCTGGGATGGGGAGATTCCAAAGTGGTTAACAGTAGGGAACTGCAGTGGCTCCTGCCTCCTATTTGCAACCTGACAAAACACAGAGCTCTCAGAGTTCTGAGCTTCTGCTGGTGCCTCTCCTAGCATGCAAATCTTCCTTAGGTAGGGAATACGGTGGGGAACAAAGATCCTAGGGAAGCAAGGAAGGCAAGGTGGAAAGCCAAACCATTTTGGCTGCCATAATTCTCCCAGTCACATTGGAATAAGTTGTCTGGGGGGGATTTATTTCCCCTCCATGAGGATACGGAGAATGCAAGTTGCCTACCAAATCCCTCTGGGAGCACATCCTTCTCTCAGGATGTTTAGAAAGGGACTCCACACTTTGATTTAGGTTGTTATAAGTGCAGATACAGAGCAGTGGGCAACATGGTTGGGGGCAAGTTGGTTTGTTTTTCAGAGTCAGTGTTTAAGGGGAGAATCCATCCTGTTGGCCACGCTGTTGCCATGTGTTATGGAGGAGAATTGTCACCCTCATCTTCAAATAAATAAAGGTGGCCACTTCGGTTCCACCCCAAAGTTGCAGTGGAAAGTAGTCTCAGAACCCAATAAACTATCTATGAGCACATATCTGTGTGTGTAAAAGGTAAAAAAATTTTTTTTTCATGGATGGACACCAAGCCCCTAATTTGCTTACCTTTACAAAGGAGGAAGGGCACCAGGATTGGGGGTGGTAATCAAACAGAACTTCAGATTTACCTGTAATATTCTATTTTTTCTTTAAAGAATGGATTCTTCCATATCTTATATAATTAAACATTAAATTTGAAAGAGAAAAATAAGGAAAGTCACTTTTGTTATCCAACTTTTGCAGAACCAGCCACCTCAAGACTTACTGGCTTAAAGCCTCAACAATGTATTATTTCTCATGATTCCAGCCAGGCAATTAATTCTAGTCCATGTGTGATAGCTGTGAGCTGGGCTGGAGCTCCAGGATCTCGATGTGCAATCTCTCTTCACTCAAGCCCAAGCTTCTTTACAGGATAGCTAAGTGCTGGCTTCTAAGGGGACAAGCCCAAGTGACAGCACACATCAAGCCTCTACTTGCTAATGTCCCATTGGCCAAAGCATGTCACATGACATCAACAGAAGCATTGCGGGAGGAGCAAACAAGGGCAGGAATCCCAGGAGGTGTGGTTCACTGGAGACCACCCATGTAACCATCTACCATAGTCCTTCAGTTATTCTAGACCACACAGTTCTCCTGGGGATGAGGCTCAGGCATGGGATGTGGCAGCTGATGACACTTTCCCAGCTTTGATGAGCTTTCCCAGATCTCACACTCAAAATTCCAAAATTACCCATCTTTACTCATTTGCTCTTATACTTGCTTTTCCATTGTCTCTTCCTTTCTCTTCTTCCCTCCTTTATCCAGTTTTTTGTTAGTTTGGAGGATATTTTTTGTGAGAGGTGGTTAGAGCCTCATGATGCTCTGCTACTTTCTTTAGCATTATTACATGAACTATCCCATTAGGGAAATGGAAAAACTAATTCCAGCAGCTTGCAAAGATTTAGTAAAAGGGGAGAGCTTGGCGTTCTAAGCCCACCATCAACATATATGGCTGTAGTTATTCAGCATTTATTCAGCACCTGTACACCAGACACTGCTGGAAGTAAATTAAAGCCGTATTCTCAGGGGTTAACAGTGCCAGCTCTGGACATAGCCTACCTGGCTTCAAAGGCCAGCTGCACACTGTGTAAGCTTCAACAAGCTTCTGTGCTTCTGTTTCCTCATTATAGTTGTGAGGAGGAAATTAGGTCATTGGCCCAAGTAAGATTACCTGTTGTTGTTGTTGTTCTTCGCCATCAGCACCGTTTGTGCCCTGCTTAATTCTCCAGACAACTTCATGCTGTAGATACTACCTCTCTCATTGTAGCTGTCAGGACCCTGAGGCACAGAGAAATTGAGTAACTTACCCAGAGCCATGCAGCTAACAACTGGTAAACCCAGGATTTCAACCGCCATCTGTCTGACTTCAAAGCTGTGCGCTCAATCACTCCATGATATCTTACTCAAGTTTATAGCCCCTCAAAGAAGGTAGGTTCTGGTGGGTGATCCTTATTTAGTTTTCTACCAGTAGTTGTTTGATGATTAAAAAAATCCCTTCTAACAAGACCTGCCCCATGATCAATACCCATCCGCACTGAATCTTTAA
The DNA here is from genome assembly GCF_000442215.2 of Lipotes vexillifer. Lineage (NCBI taxonomy): Eukaryota > Metazoa > Chordata > Mammalia > Artiodactyla > Lipotidae > Lipotes > Lipotes vexillifer. Next base: position 4,522,852 of record NW_006789896.1, on the reverse strand, counting down.
TGCTCTGTCTTATCAAATTAGCAGCTTCCACCACAACTCAGGGCAGAAATCAATGTTCTCTTGACCTTAAACACGCACCAACCTGCAAGCACTCATGCCTCAGGGCTTCAGTGGCTTGTGGGTGAGGGGAACCACTCTCAGACATGTCCGCTTCAATCCAGAAAGAACACAGCTCCAGATGAGCCACACTATCACAGGCCCTTGTCAGCCTGGCAGTCTTGGCCCCTCATCCCAAGTCTCCATCCCTTCTTCCATGACCTGGGTGCTTCCGAATATCCCTAGCACACGGCACACAGCCAGGCAGCCTCTGGTCTCCACCTTCTCCTTAACTCAGCCATAGTATTATGAGGCCTCTCAGCCTCCAGGTTTTTCCCTTTAAACCCTCCAGTCCTCAGCCACAAAGCTTTCCCTCGCCCTGCAGGATCCGGTCTAATGCTTGCCACCATTGGACATGTTTCTGCATGTCATTTTCTTCCCATTATTCATCCTCCACTCCATAGCCAAGGGCCACACTCTCCTAGTCTCCCATTTTGCTCTGAATTCTGGTTCTGTGCTCATGCCAGAGCTCCCTCCTGCAATTCCCTACTCATGCCTTATTAAAGCTTCACAGAGAAACAGTCCAGAAGAGTCCAGCCCAGTTTTTTCTTTACCTCCTCTAAACTCTTTCAGTTTTTCAAGTCTCAAGAACACGATTTAGCACTTAATTGTCTATTACCATGTGTTGTTTTCCTTCATGAGCTGCGGCATCTCCTGAGGCAGAAAGCAAGATCCTCAAAAATTATAGCATACCTTCTCCTAAAATCTTTGTAAGAATAGGAAGAGATAGCATTTATTAAGTGCTTACTAGTATCAGGTAGTGTTCTAAGCAATTTACAAGTGTTATCTTGTTTAATCCTCACAGCCACGTTACAAGGTGACTCATTGTTATCTCCATTTTGCAGAAGAACTGAAACCCACGGGTCACATAACTGGCACCAGGTCATTGAGGTGGCAAGCGGATGGAGCTGGAATTTCAGTCCCAGTATCCTAATCAGGGCAGGTGCTCTTAGCCACTAGGCCTCCCATAGCTAAACACAGAGTTGTTTTACAATCAACACTGTTGTGAAACTGTTCCCAAAATCATATACTGTCATTGACTGTACGGAGTGACTGCATATGATGATAAGAGTTCATCGGGGTTCATTGCTCTATTGCTGCATGCAAATTCCCCCAAAACCCAGTGGCCTGAAACACTTATCATCTTAGCTTCTGTGGGTCAGGATTCCTGGCACAGCCTAGCTGGTGTCTCTAGCTCCGGGTCCCTCACAAGCCCACAGTCAAAGTGTCAGTTATCTCAAGGCTTGACTGGGGAAGGGTCATCTTTAAGTTCACGTACCAGGCTGTTGCAAGATTCACTTCCTTGTGGGCTCACAGCCAGAGGCTGCCCTCAGTGCCTGGCCACGTAGCCTCTCCACAATGCAGTGCACAGCATGCTGATTTGCTTCATCAGAGCATGCTGGGGGACAAGCCAGAGAGCCAGGGAGAACACAAGCAAGACAGGAGTGCAGTCTTTGTAACCTCATCCTGGCAGTGACGCCCCATCACATTTGCCCTGTTCACTAGAGCAAGTCACTAGGTCCAGCCCCACCCTCAAGGGGAGGGGACCACCCAGGGGTGTGAATACCAGGTGGAGATCACTAGGGGCCATTTGAGAAGTCCCCTACCACAAATCCACAAAACGCAGTTAGGGGAGGCCTCCCTGAAAGGCATCTAAGCTGGTCACTGATGGATGAATAAGAGTTGGCCAAGATGCATGGGGTGGGGTAGCCAGACAGAGGGAAGAGATCGTGGGAGGCCCTGGAAGGAGCTGAGTTTTTTCAAGGAAGAGAAAAAAGCTCCATGAGACTGGAGGAGAGGGGGAGGGGGAAAGACCCCTGAGACGAAGCTAGGACAGGCCTGGGGGGCAGGTTCGGAATCTTCCTCCTTCTCCTGAGAGCAATGAGAAGTCCCTGAAGGATTTCAAGGAGTGGGACATGCGAATGGAGAATGTGTCAAGGAAGACTAGAGTGGAAGAAGACAGCAGGCAGGAGGCTGTGACAGATGGAGAGGAAGAGATATGATGTGTTTGAGGTATTGTTTGGGTGAAGAATTGACTCAGTCCACTGCCCAGGCCAATGACTGTTCAAATTCCAAGGTAGTAAAAAGTTCCTGCCAGGTGAGACCTGATTCCTTCCACCCTTCTGTCTGTTGGTCCTGGGTGGAGCAAGCATTCTCGGGCTCCTTTTAGAATGTGAGGGAAGGGGAGTCTTTTAGAGTAACCCTCTCATTTCCTGGCAGAACCACCTGGGGTTAAGGTGCCTCAACTGGGATTGGGCTGTGTGTGTTCTCCATGTGTGGGCCTCCGTGATGGGTCTGTCTGCTGTCTGTCTCTCTGTCTCTCTGTCTCTCTCTAGTGTTCTAGAAGGCTCTGGCCTTCCCTCTACTCTTCTGATTTGCCATCTAAGATACTCCAGGCCACTTCCAGAAGACATTACCATTGCTTTTCCATTCCTATTTCTTGTCTTAGTTTGGATTTTCACAGAAAGAGAACCAGAGATAAAATTTTGAGAAATTGTCTGCTTGGGAGGTGATTCCAGGAAACACTAGTAGGGGGGTTGGGAAGGGAAAGGAGCCCATAAGAAGTGTATTATCAGGGACATTTCCACTGTGGACAATGACGGGGACTTCACCCCACAGGGCCACTCCAAGAGACCCTGCAGGACGGACACTCAGAGTTGTCCTACCCAAGGGGTGAGGAACCCCATCCATCACTGCTTGACCACTTCCCACCCACCCTGTCAGCTCTCTGGCAGGTCCCAGCACAGATCTGGTGGACACCCATGGCCAGAAGAGAAAGCTCCCCAGGAGAGGGTCACCAGTGTTTGCAGCAGGTAGCTTTCATGTGTAGGGTGAGTGTCGAGAGGACATGAGTGGGACTTAAGAAGATCTAATGCAATAATAACAGCTAAAATACTTTATATAATTAGTCTAGTTCATCCTCACAGATAGGCTAGCTCAGCCCTTGACATACGAAGGTACTCAACAAATGTTAATTAAATTGGTTAGCGTTGCCACTGAGTTACCCAAGGTCATTCAGCTTGTAAATGTCAGAGCTGGGGTTCCCACCAGGTCACTGGTGCTGAGTCCATTGGACTTTTGACTGTAGAACAAGGAATGTGTCACTGCAGTGAAGGGTCTCACGTCAGCATGGAGGCAAGTTGAGGAGAAAGGTGGAAAGGGTGATACTGACTTAGCCAACATCAGCATCCTGCCCTGGGTCAGCCCAATTAGCAGGGTTTGTCTGATAAAATTATGAGGAAGAAAACCCCAGAGCAACCTCTGGGCATGTACATGAGAATGCAGGAAGAACAAATGAGGGTAATAAAAAGTATATACTGCCTGTCTCTATCAAGCCAAAAATACCAGACTGAAAAACGATCATTCAGACACTGTCTCGTGATTTGCTTCTGGAGACCAGATTAACTTATATGATTGTGAGGGGGGCGGGGGGGCATGGGGTGTTGGGGGGAATCCACCATTCAGAAAGGGCCCATTCAAGTAAAAACTGATTGAGTCCTTGGTTGTATCTATTCTTGGTCATAATCTCTTCTTTTGTTCTGGAGCCTTGATGTTATTTCAGGAATGTGGGTCTCTAGGGTAGATTCTAAACAGAATAGTGACTGTGGACCAGAATGATTGCTGGAGGGGCGACGTGAAGGCAGGGGAGAAAAATCACTGGACTTGGGGAGGACAATGCCTCCAGGCTCGGCTCTCTAGGTAACCAGCTGCAGAACGCCTGACGTAAGAGAGAGAGGGGAGCGGACATATCATCCAACACCCCTAGTGTGTGTCAGGCGCTGTCCTTGGTGCCTTTGTGATCTCTGCAGTTGATCAGCACCAAGGCCCTGTATATCCCCTTTGAACAGATTCAGAGATGTTAAACAGCGTGCCTCAGCTCCCTCAGATGTTAAGCAGAGAAGCATTTGAACTCAGTTCTGCCTGACTCCAATGTCCTTGCTCTTTCCTCCCTCCCGTGCCTCAGTTTCCTTCTGTGCTTTTTAGAACGATTTATCAACTGTGTGGAAAGTGCCATTTTAGAGTGTCATTTTCTGTACACATTGGTGTAGGCTACTGGCTGGTGCAGAGCACCCCAGCTCCTGCCTCGTTACTCTGCATCCCAGTTTAGGAAGAGGTAACCTGAGAACACTCTGCTATATGCACCTTTTCTGCCCCAAGTGAAGGAGTCTATTACTTGGGAGAAGGGCTCTTCGTCATCTGCAGATCAGTGGGACATTATCTGGTTCTGGTCAGAGAGTTAGCAAAACCCACATGGAATTTTTTAAGCCAGGTTTCCTTTTTATTATTATTATTCATGCCGGGAGTCCACCGGGAAAATCTTTATCTGCATTAAAACATACATAAGAAGAGGAGAGAAGAAAAGGCTGACGAGAGTGAGTCCTACAAAGGGTTTCTTTGAGCCCAGCTCTGTTCCCCTCTAAAGTTCTTTGCCTTGCTCTCCACAAAGATGGAATCTGGGTTCGAGGTTGAATGGAAGCCGGCTCCTGATGGAACGGGTATCCCCTGAACACACCTCTAGGAGATTAGCCCGTCATTAAATATTTGTAGGATAACAGGAGAAGCCTAATTTAGTTTTTGTTTCTTTCTCTCTGTGGTTTAATCACAGATGAAAGAGACTAATAGCACTGCAGAGCTTTCTGGTGATCAAAGGCCAATCAATCCCCTTTGTGGAGTAATTAACTATTTGCTAAACTTGCAGAATTGATTTCCATTTAGGGCTAAGAGAGAGGGTTTTAAATGAAGACCGATTCACCAGGCGGGAGGAGGGGATCTCGGGGCTGATGCCAGGAGATACTCAGGGTGATGAATTGGAATCTGCTAATTAAAGACTGACAAATACAGCCAGAGCCTGACCCTATTTGGGAGTACTTTAGGGAAGGACAGGCAGGAGGAAGGGTAGACGCCGCTGCTGTCTTTATCTGCCAGGCAGCTGTGCACACTTGAAGTGAAGAAAGCCTTGGCATCTTGTTTGGGGCAGAAAAGGCAAGCAGATGCTGGCTTGACAGGAGGTGGGATGCATGTGGTCAGCAAGTCAGGGCAGAAGTCTGCAAGTGACCAGGGTGTGGAAAGGAGCCCCCATGGCATGAAGGCCCCACGTAGGCACACCCCAAAGCACAGAGCTGAGCCCTGTGCACCTCACCTCCAAGATTCTACGCAGCACTTGAAATTTGCACTTGAAGCCAGTCAGGAATTTGGATCCTGTTGCCACCTATATAGATGCCCTAAGAATCTGACCGGATGAATACAGTTGGGACCTTAAATGAAAATTTTATTCCAGCTTAAAACTATAAAGATGAGACAACCTAATAATACCTCTGCTTCGGGTCGCCAGATAAAACACAGGATGCCCAGTTCAATGGGAATTTCAGACAAACGAATAATTTTTTTAGTATATGTCTGTCCTAAATTATTTGTTGCTTTAGTATAAGTACGTACCCAGTGATTTGGTGTTTCTTTGAAATTCAGATGTAATGGGCTGTCCTGGATTTTTTTTTTGGGGGGGGGGGGCTTTCATTTTACTTTATTATTTTTTTAACATCTTTATTGGAGTAGAATTGCTTTACAATGGTGTGTTAGTTTCTGCTGTATAACAAAGTGAATCAGCTATATGTATACATATATCCCCATATTCCCTCCCTCTTGTGTCTCCCTCACACCCTCCCTATCCCACCCCTCTAGGTGGTCACAAAGCACCGAGCTGACCTCCCTGTGCTACGTGGCTGCTTCCCACTAGCTAGCTATTTTACGTTTGCCCATGCCACTCTCTCACTACGTCCCAGCTTACCCTTCCCCCTCCCCGTGTCCTCAAGTCCATTTTCTACATCTGTGTCTTTATTCTTGTCCTGCCCCTAGGTTCTTCAGAACCTTTTTTTTTTTTTTTTTTTTAAGATTCCATATATATGTGTTAGCATACGGTATTTGTTTTTCTCTTTGTGACTTACTTCACTCTGTATGACACAGTCTAGGTCCATCCACCTCACTACAAATAACTCAGTTTTGTTTCTTTTCATGGCTGAGTAATATTCCATAGTATATATGTGCCACATCTTCTTTATCCATTCATCTGTCGATGGACACTTAGGTTGCTTCCATGTCCTGGCTATCGTAAATAGAGCTGCAGTGAACATTGTGGTACATTACTTTTTGAATTAAGGTTTTCTCAGGGTATATCCCCAGTAGTGGGATTGCTGGGTCGTATGGTAGTTCTAGTTTTCGTTTTTTAAGGAACCTCCATACTGTTCTCCATAGTGGCTGTATCAATTTACATTCCCACCAATAGTGCAAGAGGGTTCCCTTTTCTCCACACCCTCTCCAGCATTTATTGTTTGTAGATTTTTCTTTTTTTTTCTTTTTTTCTGTACGTGGGCCTCTCACTGTTGTGGCCTCTCCCGTTGCGGAGCACAGGCTCCGGACACGCAGGCTCAGCGGGCATGGCTCACGGGCCTAGCCACTCCGCGGCATGTGGGATCTTCCTGGACCGGGGCACGAACCCATGTCCCCCGCATCGGCAGGCGGACTCCCAACCACTGCGCCACCAGGGAAGCCCTAGGTTTTTTGATGATGGCCATTCTGACCGGTGTGAGGTGACACCTCATTGTAGTTTTGATTTGCATTTCTCTAATGATTAGTGACGTTGAGCATCCTTCCATGTGTTTGTTGGCAATCTGTATATCTTCTTTATTTGCTAAATCCGACAGCCTTGCTCTGGTGAGATTTCTGCTCTCTATCTACTGAGTTAGAACCTCTCTGAGTCTTAGTTTCCTTCTCTATGAACGAGTCTCAAAGTAGTAACTGATTGTTTTGTTATGAATATTACATGAAAGAACAGAATGGGAAGCACTTCAGACAACGTGGTACCTGGCACATTTTATGTTCTCTCTAAACGTAACCTATGATGATAGCAAAAACTCTTTATTTGGTAAATACAGATAATAATCTTAAATATTAATAATGTATTTCCCTTTTTCCTGTCTCCTCCCACCCTTATCCCCAACCTCTTTACTTCCTCCCTTTCTCCTGCTGCCTCGTTTTCTCCCCCCACCTTTCATTTTTCCCTGCAAATGTGGTCTGTACCTACCAGCATTAATATTATTCTGTAAACTGCAGCTTCACTGTCCACTTTCCCCGCTGCAGATGGGCAGGATGGGTGAGTGGCCATGAGCTGGCTCAAGGTGGTAATTCTGTGGTCCTGACCATACTTTTTAAGTTCTCTGTGCCTCGGTTTCCCCTTAAGAAATGACAACAATGTGACATGTCAGATTAAATGAACTCATATAAATAGTGTCTGGGTATATTATCATTATTACTAATAACACTTAGAAGTTAGTTTGGGGTCCCCCAGAAATAATGCAGTCAGGGTTAATTTCAGTCAGGTCACCTGAGCCAAGCTGGATGCTGGTTCGTCCTGAGGGAGACAGTAGATGGTTTCAGGTCCCAGCTTTGGTTTTCACAGTTCTACTCTGGCCAGAGGAGCTCAGATGTAAGTGAAAAGCAGAATGAACGCCTTTGGTGAGATGAGCTTGTGGGTGGTTTCAAGGTCTGAAGCAAATGAATGTTTTTCTTGTCTCTCTCTGACCGTTTCTAACCATGCCTTACCATTTGCCAGGGCAGAGGCTCCCAGCAGGTCAACTGTGATTCAACAGTGTTTCTTGAGAACTTAGATGATCCATTTCCCTGATGGCCATTGCCACCACGACCTCCTTACCACAGCCTGTGTGGATTGCCCCCAGAGTAAGGTTGGGGCAGGTGGGGACATCTTTTCTGTGCCGTGCTCTGCCCCGGACCACACAGCTTCTGGGAAAACAGCCTAGCTCAGGCACAGACACAGGTTGGGGACCCTTGCCCTGAACCAAGCCAATTTAGGGAGAGTGGGCTGAATAGCACTTCTAATTGATTAGCAGGCTGTGGATTTCACAGTAGATGAGGTCCCGTATGAAGAAAAGATTCAGGCAGGCCGATTCTACTGTATTCTCCTGTACTACCCCCTAAGTAGCCGACCATGTCCTTTTCTTAATGCTTTTATATGTGCCAAGCACGGTTCCAAAACTTGACAAACATTAACTCAGTTTATTCTTATGACAACCTGATGTAGCATGTACTATTATCACCCCCATCACTGAGGAAATACAGGCACAGAGAGGTTAAGCTGTTGCCCAAGTTCACACAGCGATTGATTGATTTGTCATTGCAAATGACTCAAATGAGACTCCACAAACAGTTGCTGATTACTACTTAAGACAATGCAGTGCACCAGGTGCCAGGTGCCCAAGGATGCCTTAGACCCCATTCCTGCCCTCTCTGTGAGCCAGAGGTGTGAACTAAAGAGGTGTGTGTAAGATATTACCAGTATGGAGATTCTCCAGGCTGGGAGAATATACACATTTCTCAGAGATGAGGACGTGATGAGTGGAAAGAATTGTGGTCTTTCGGCCTTGCCACCATGCCTGCAGCCAGGGAGAAAGTATTTTATTTCAATATCCTGACAGAAGTATAAATGTTACCATACCTCATGTAGCAGGCCTCCCGGCTTTGGGAACCCACTGAGGTTTAGAAGTTGTAACATTCAACTGGAAGTTCAAAGGTCATGCTCTGTTTGACCAACTGGGGCCTGGGCCTATTGTGACTCGAGTGAGCCTTTTTGGGGAGTGTGCTGTGCTGGGAAATCACCCCAAAGGACCTACCCCTCACTGGCTGGACCACAGAGGTAACTGGCATTCTGTTGCCAAGAAGCCTTCAGAGAAGGGAAGAGGTTAAGCATGGTAGTGATTTAAAAGGATTCCGTTTGATTCTTTACGGTAAATTGAATTCACCTGTCAAGCAGCCAGGACTTGATGTTCATGGCACATGAGACCAGTGTCTGCAGCTCCCCGTCAACAGGAGCAAGACGATGAACACTTAAGAGGGAACTGCACGAAATCCCCATTGCTCTTGCAATTATTTAGGAAGATGGGAGAAAGGTAGCCGGGAAAAAGAACGTTTCCCAAGCGGCGTTTGGAGAAGGCATCTCAGTGCCAGCCTGGGCCCTGTCCAGGCTGACCGGCAGCGTTTAAATGCAGGGGCTGCCATGAACTGACTCACTGCTGGATAATTACGTTAGGGACCAATACGGCCTGTTGAAAATCAATTCTGTTGGACCAGTGTGTTTGTTCGGAAAGCCACTCAGCCAATTCAGGAGTATATTAGGCAACAGGCCCAGTGCGGTGACCTCTTCTGGATTGGGGTTGACACTTGAACGAAGGCGTTTGTCCAGTTAAAGGACAGTAGTAGCAGCAGGCTCTTATCTCCCCTAAATTGGATTACTCAGATCTGCTTGTTCTCTTTAAAGATAGCTACTCTTGGGTTTTTTCCCCTCTCTTTCTATCTGTCTGAGTTGGTTACCTAGTGATTATTGTTTAACTTGCCATCCTTATGTATTCTCGGACAGTTAATGCTTAATGCCACCAGTGTCACTTCCCTTTCCTACGTGCGGAAGGTCATCTGATGCTGACACCTGTATTTTTCAGGTCACTGGTTGGACCTGCGAATGGGTTGGGATCCAGGGGAGCTGTGTGCTTAGGAGTTCATAGTTGGCAAGCCTGTGATTCACGTTCCAGGAGGCAGAACACAAACCCAGGGTGTACGCAAACTTCCCTTCAAACACGCCAATCCTCTCCAGAGGAATTCTTCTTGAGACACTGTCCTTGGCTTGAAAACTCTCAAGCTTGCTCGCCAGCCAACGTCCCTTGAGTGGGAGTGTCACCCGGCCACCAGGACTGAGGACAGCAGCTGCTTCCAGCCCTCTGGAGCGTTGCAGCCATTGATGGAAGGGTGAGGATGCAGGAGAAATGATTACTGAAGGGGGTCCCCCTGGGAAGCTTGAGAAGTTCCACCTGGGGCCAGCTCTCCTGGTTGAGTCTTTGCTACCTGGAACTGCAATAGCTGCCACCACACCTAAAGTTGTGTGGAGTGTCAAGAAGACATCGAGAAGCCCAGGGAATCCCACGTACTCCTCTTGAAAGAATCCAAGAAAGACTTATTGCCGCAATTATGGTTCTTTTAATGACACGTGGAATTAATTGCTCCACATATCCATTCGCTTTGACAGGTGAAGATTTCACTGTGATAAAAGTAGGGCCACGCACACTGTCAGCGATTTACATTTCTGTACCCCAAACCCTGTCAACCAATTAGACTGCAAGAGCGAGTGGCACCACTTTCTAATGAAGCTATAATCAGGCTGCTCCCTCACCCAGAGAGAACAGATATCCTTGTCCCGAATGGAAAAGGTAATCATCGGGGGAAAGGGTTTGAATAAATCAGATGTGATATCAGTGCAGCTTGCTATAGGTCCCTGATAATTGGAATCTGGGCTGATGGAGACTCGGCAGCCCCTTCTGTTTTGCTTAAAAGAAAGGAGACTTTTCTGTGTTGAAAAAGGCAACTTGTTTTTTGAGATGAGCAGCTGGGAAGGCAGAAGCCACTGATAGAGATCAGGTCTGAGCTCTCTCAAAGATCCACTGAAATGTGAGGAGAGGGGAAGGGAAGGGAGAGGAGGTGGGAGAAAGGGAGAGAGAGGCAGCCAGGGAGGGAGGGAGGGAGGGAGGAAGAAAAAGAGAGGAAGGGAGGGGGCGAGGAGAGATGGAGGAAGATAGATAAACTCGCTCTCTGCCCAAGCTTGCTCACATACAAAACCTGATTGATAACATCTGTGCTCCTTATCTCTTGAAATAATTGTGAAAATTAAAAGGGATCCTGTGGGTGACAGATATGATGCAATCACCTTTTATTAACACGGCTGCTAATCACGCCTCCTTCAGGACAGCACTAACCACTGCACAAGATCTCACCGATCCTGTCTAATGATGGTGATTGTGCGCTTGGCTTGAGGTAATTCTTCTGGCCAGTCAGTCCTCCAGCAAGGCATCGGGGTTCCAGTATGACTCCAGGGAGAGGGACGGGGAAGGCTGTGTAAAGAGCATCTGGAGGAATTCCAAGTAAGCGTTGCTGGCAGTGATGACATTTGAGCCTCCCAAGTCCTTCCCCTGCATCCTTTCCAAATTTTAAGATTTTCAGCACCATTGCTCTGTAGAACAAAGGTGTAGAGGCACCAGGGATCCCCAAGAACTCCCTTAGGGGATCCCTGGGTGGAAAAATTTTTTAAATACTCCCTGGGAAGCCGTTCTGCTTTGATCTGTATTACTGATGCCTCCAAAAGGAAGGCCAAGAAATGCAGAATCCTGTAGACCACCAGACAGGATCATGGACCCATCCCCAATCTTGCTCCAGATTCTTTGGGAAGTATATTTTCCCACTGCTCTTTTATGAAGCCATTGCTTCTCCACTGAACCAATTTTATTGCCACAAGAAAACGTCTGATTCCCTACATAAGCACATCAGCTTCACTTCTCGCAAATGAGAATTCCCTGGACCGCTGCTGGCTGACTCTGCAGGGCTGTGCTCCATGCCCGGCTTGGTAAGGGCTGGTCATCATCCACAGGGAATTTTCCCATCCTTCACTGGGAATGTGGGCCCCACAAGAGCCTCTCAGTGATCACCTAGGATTCAGTGAGAAGAGATATGAGTGCGTTGCTTGTGCCAATTTGGCTTGTGTGGCTAATTGCACTCTGTGCAGAAAATAACACCTGCGAAGATCAGTCCATCCTCTGAACACCAGACTCTCAAAGTCAACGACAAAGCTCTCTGGGTGAAGCCCATCAGTAGAAATGCCCGTGGAAACATCAAACGGGCCTTCAAGTGGAAAGTGACTGATAGTGAAACTTTAAAGATCAATGAGAAGGCTAAATTGAACCGAATTCTTTCAGGGTCTGAAGAGGATAGAGGCTGGGGTTGGGGGCCGGGGCCGGGGGGCGGGGGAGTGGGGGATGGCACACCCTGAGGGTGAAGGAACCTTCCAGAAAGGTGACTGACAGTGCTTTGCAGGAAGACTTCCTGAGCTGCTCCCGGTCACGTGGAAGAATGGGACAAAACCGAGCTTCTCCTGAGAACCAATTTTCTAACCAACTTCAAGTAAATTTGGAGTAGCCGCATGCTTGGGATGTAATTACGTGGGGTCTGCCTTGACCACGAGCAGAAAATCAACCTTGGCTTTGGCAGGTTGGGGGCAGTTTCCTTTTAAGCAGGCTGCCTGCCCAAGTTCAAGGAGATTAGTAAACAGCGATGGAGAGGCCTTGTTTGTAGTGAGAATGAAGCCGGCCACACTGATCCTTTGAACGGTATTTGTGAAGCTGCTGTTTTTTCCACCTCTTAACCAGTGCACTGCCCAAGGAACAGGCTGGATATTCTTCCAGCTTTTTAAGAAAATATTTAAATATCAAAAGTTTTTACTCTTTTCTGAGTGTGCAAAATATCAGCTTAAAACCCAATGGAAGCCAGAGTTCTTGCTTAGCATACAAGGGCTTAGGAGTTTTATAGTGTTTGGGACTCTAATCTACAAAGTATAATTTAATCCTCTTTGAGCTATCTGCACCACAGAGCCCTGGTGGTAAATAAACCATATGGTTGCAGTGGAGGCAGCCACAGCTGCCCGTCTCCACCTTTCACCCTTAGTAAATATTTCTGCAAAACAGATGAAATGAACTATTGTAACAGGTAAACAGAGAGTGTAGCGCTCAGAGCAAATGTTTTACCACAGCAGCCATCCTTAAACACAGCCGATAGCTCCGAGTTGAGACTCTGCCACCTGCCGATAACTTTCCCTCTGTTGAGCCCCAGTGTACCTGGATGCTGGTACCTACCTCTGAGAAGAGTGAGGGTGGCACGGAAACGTCCACTGGCCAGGGAGGTTACGTGTGAGGAACAGGCTGAATCATCAGTGCTCCCACGTGGGGGCACTGGGAGATGCCGGTGTACTGATGTGCACTGAGCCATTCTACAGTGAGGCTGAGGATGCTATCGTGGGTTGCAGGGATACCCAACCCTGGGCATCGAGGCCCAGAGAAAGGAAGTGAGTTAAGTCAAGGAAAGGAGGTGATTCGCTTGGTAGATGAGTTTGCTCCAGGTGAAAGGAATGATTGCAGTTGTGAGACTTGCCACGTCAGGAAGTAGAATCGGACGCAAGAAGCTTGTTTGTGATGACATGAACTGGGTGCTTAACTGGTAAACTTGGACTTTGCATTCATTTTAAAGAGCAAACATTTATCTGAGTGGGTCTGTCTACGTGAGTCTGGTGTCGTAGAGACGCGGATTTGAAACTGTTATCTCTGTGACTTTGTGCTGGTTATTTCACCCCTTTGAGCTTCTGGTTTTCTCCCCTGTAAAATGGGAGGGATCATACCTCCTTACAGTTTATGAGCACAAGAGTTAATTGCAATCATCATCATCAATCATAAACAAAATTATTATCATTATTTTATTTATTATCATTGTTACGGCAATAGTAAATGTTTAACTTCGTGGTATGGGGAGGAAAAGAGGCTCCTATCTCCTCCTTGGGCCCTTTAAGCCATGGGTCTCTTTGGCTAGGGCTGTGGTCCCCGCTTCTAGCATCAGAAGGTCATGATAACCCAGGGTGCCCCGTTCCATGGCTTTGTCACTTGCCATAGCTGTCTCAGCCAATCAGTGGCTCCTCTCTGCCTCAGATCTCAAGGGTTGGCTGAGTAAGCGGAAGTTGACTGTCCTCTTCTGTGCTCCCCCAGACACTGGGCGCCTGAGCACACAGTGGGGGCAGGGCAGGGCAGGACATGGCAGGAGAATCCAGAGGGTCATAGGTGTGTGAAGTTTTCAAAGGTGTCAGTGGCCTGTGAGGGACAAATGTTCACCTGAAGGCTGGGAAAGGTCAAAGGCAGCCGGAAGGTGAATCAGTCAGATCGGCACACCCACTCTGTGCTGCAGTGTCCCTGAGCCTTCGGGGAAAGAAAATAAGGAGAGGATTTAAGGCAGAGGTGCTGCACTTTCATCCTGGCCTGGGAGACATCTCCAAGAAATAAAACAGAGCACAGAAATGGCTCAGTAGAGAATCCTGGTGTTTGCTGTTGTTGTTGTTTTCACTTATTTATTTATTTATTTACCTGTTTATTTATTGGCTGTGTTGGGTCTTTGTTGCTGTGCGTGGGCTTTTCTCTAGTTGTGGCGAGCGGGGGCCACTCTTGGTTGTGGTGTGTGGCCTTCTCATTGCGACGGCTTCTCTTGTTGCAGAGCACGGTCCTCAGTAGTTGTGGCTCGCGGGCTAGAGCGCAGGCTCAATAGTTGTGGCGCATGGGCTTAGTTGCTCCGTGGCGTGTGGGATCTTCTGGGGCCAGGGATCGAACCCATGTCCCCTCCATTGGCAGGCGGATTATTAAACACTGCACCACCAGGGAAGTTCCAAGAATCCTGGTTTCTTTATGGCTCAGTTTCACAGCTTAGAGCCAAGATGTTCCAAATCCCATTCACAGCTGAGATTGCAGCACATCTGTGTCCTGAAGGGCGGCAGGGCCCCAAGCTGGAGCTGCTGAAGGATGTGGCAGCTTCAGAGCAGCTTTGGGGACTTCTCACTCACAGATTACCGTCATATTTGAAAACAGCTGGTGTCTAATTGGATAATATTTTTTTAAAAATAAAAGGATTTAAATCCAGAGCTATTAAAAAAATGCTGTTAACTGGGAACAGGATTTTTTTCCCAAACAGATCACATTCATACCCTCAAAGCTAGGAGTGGGGCTGGTAGTTCCATGGACAAGACAGAGAATACACAGCAAGTTGGTCCAGGTTGGAAAACAAAGATCCAGGGGACCAAGGGTATCTCCATAGCTCCCTGGTTCCCATGGAAATATTTAAATTGAGATGTGGCATATATATATATATATATATATATATATATATATATATAAAATTTTTCTCAATCATTTGAGAATAAGTAGCTGACATTGTACCCCTTCACCCCCAAATACCTCAGTGTCTATTTCCAAAAAAATGAGGCTATCGTTTTACGTAATCATAGTACAGTTATCTAAACCAAGAAATTGAACATTTATACAGTATCATCAACTAATCCACGATCCAAATTCAAATTCTGTCCATTCTTCCAACAATGTGCTTTACCCAGGAACACACAGTGCCTTTAGTCGTCACATCTCTTTAGTTTCTTTTGAACTAGAACAGTTCCTCAGTCATTCTTTATCTTTACGTGTTCTTTTTCTTTCTTTAACCTTGACATTTTTGAAGAGTACAGGCCATTTATTTTGTAGAAGCTTACTCGATTTGCGTTTGTCTGATGTTTCCTCGTGATTAGATCTCAGTGATGAATTTTTGGCAGAAACACCCCAGAAGTAATGTTGTGTCTTCCTCTCTGCATCTAGCCAGAGGGGTACGGTGCCGGGTTGGTGCCATTATTGGTGACGTTATCTTCGATTACTTGGCCAGGGTGGTGTGTGTCAGGTTTCTCCACTCTAAGGTTGCTCTTTTCCCCTTTGTGATTAATAAGAAATTTACAGGAAGGTACTTTGAGACTTTGTAAATATCCAATCCTCATCACACTTTCACCCACTAGTTCTAGCATCCATTGATGATTCTTGCCTGGATCATGTATTACTATGATATTTGCCAAATGGTGATTTTTCTAATTCCACCATTTTTCTACATTTCTTAGTCCAATTCTACTGTGATGGAGAGCCTTCCCTACCCCACGTTTATCTACTTATTTATTTACTCGTTTATATCCGTATGAATTCATGGGTTGTTATGCATTATTCAGTGGGTTGTGATTCGTTACCATCACTATTTATTTTCACATTCATGTTGTCCCAGAGGTGGACAGTGAGAGAGTCCTCTCTGCCCTTTGAGAGGTCTTCATTTTTTGAGCACTTCCTGGAACAAGATACTCAGGCTCATTTTGTACCTTACCTGCGCTAGAATCAGCCATCTCTCAAAGGGGTCCTGAATCCTGTTAGTGGAGAACAGAATATAAAACCAAGATCTGGGCATCAGGGCTCTTAGGATGTCATTATTTCTAGGTCCTCTCAGTGGACAGAGCTAGGATGTATATCTATTTTTGAAACATACTGATCCTTCCAATTCGAGTCCTATATCATTTTAGTCTTCCTCTTTTGTATTTTTGAAAAAAGAAAAATCTACTTCTCCAATAGTGAGACATCTGGCTCCCATTTTTCTCAACGTATTTAATCTTTGCTCATTCCTAGTATACATAGAAAGTAGCTTTCGAAGTGTTCATGCATACCACTGTGCAAAGCAAAACTACTAACCAGAGTTCAGTATTTCTCAACACTTCTTTTTGTCTTTAGACTGAGGGTACGTAGAAAAACACTGTCTTCAGAAGTTACTTGGAATAATTGTCCCTCCAGCCTTCATTCATTGTGGTTACGCTATTCACTGGAAACACAGTTTGATTCTGTTCGGGGCTTTCTCCCCATCCACGTGGATGTTTTTGAGTATATAAAAACAAATGAATATGATTTTAAAAGTCAAAACTAAATAAGGAAGCATATTCCGAGCAGAGTCACTGCCCCTCCTAACCCTTTCTCCCTGTGCCCACCCACCCCATGCAGGGACCCGATCTCCATTTCTGATTTTCTTCCCAATGTCTCTTTTTGAAAAAACAAGTGAATATATGTACAGTTTAGTCCCTCTTCTTTCCCATAAAAAAGAGAGCCTACTGTAAATGATCTTTTCCACTTTGCTTTTCCCCCTTATCAGTGCATTCTGGAAATCACTCCCCATCAGCTTGTGGAGTTCTTCCTTACTTGCTTTTTACTGAATGGTACTGCACTGTGTGATGTGACTGTATCACAGAATCTCCAACCAGTCATCTATTTGTGGCCATTTAGATTGTTTCCAGTATCTTGCAATTACAAACAATGAATGCTTCAAGATACAAGTTTGTACGTGTGTGTTTTCATAGAGTTGGACAGGTATCGTCAGGGTAAATTCCTAGAAGTGAGACTCCTGGGTCACTAGGTATACAGATATATAGTTGTGTTAGATATTGCAAATCTCGCTCCTTAACTGCTGTGCCAACTTGTATTCCCTCTAACAAGTCATGAGGATGCCTGTTGTCCCACAGCTCACCAGCAAAATGTATCAAGCTTTCTAAGATTTACCAGTCTGATAGGTGGCAAATTTTTCAACATCATTTTCAAAAACAACTTTATTGAGAGATTATTCACATACCATACAGTTTACCCACTTAAAGTGCACAATTCAATGGATTTTAGTATATTCACAGATACCTGCAACCATCACCACAATTTGAGAAACCCAGTACCCTTCAGCTATCACCATCCTAGCTTGCTCTTCCCCCAGCCCTAAGTAACAATTAATCTACTTCCTGTCCATAGAATTGCCTGTTTTGGACATTTCATGTAAGTGGTGTCATACAATATGTGGCCTTTGTGACTGGCTTCTTTCATTTAGCATGTTTTCAAGATCCATCTATGTCATGGCATTTATCAGTATTTCATTTCTTTTTGTGACCAAATAATATTCCATTTTGTTTATCCATTCATTCGCTGGTGGAACTTGGGTTGTTTCCACCAGTTGACCATTAAGAATAAACCTGGGCTTCCCTGGTGGTGCAGTGGTTGAGGGTCTGCCTGCCAATGCAGGGGACACGGGTTTGTGCCCCAGTCCGGGTGGGTCCCACATGCCACGGAGCGGCTGGGCCCGTGAGCCATGGCCGCTGAGCCTGCGCGTCCGGAGCCTGTGCTCCGCAACGGGAGAGGCCACAACAGTGAGAGGCCCGCGTACCGCAAAAGAATAATAATAATAAAATAAACCTGACACAAACATTCGTGCGTTGTGTGAGCGTATGTTTTTATTTCTCTTGGGTATATGTACGTAGAAATGGAATTGCTTAGGTCACATGGCATCTCTATGTTTACTTGTTTGAGGTGTGGCAAGCGGGGGCCACTCTTCATCGTGGTGCGCGGGCCTCTCACTATCGCGGCCTCTCTTCTTTGCGGAGCACAGGCTCCAGACGCGCAGGCTCAGTAGTTGTGGTGCACGGGCCTAGTTGCTCCGTGGCATGTGGGATCTTCCCAGACCAGGGCTCGAACCCGTGTCCCCTGCATTGGCAGGCAGATTCTCAACCACTGCGCCACCAGGGAAGCCCTCAATGTAGTTTTAATTTGCATTTCACTTATGTGTGTAGTTGAACATTTTTTCCTATATTTAAAGGCTATTTGTATTCATTTGTTTCAAACTGTCTGTTCATGTCCTTTGCCCATTTTCCTATTGGGTTTTATATCTTTTTCCTCTCAATTTTTAAGATGGCTCTGTATATTGGAAAAACAACTAGCCTTTTACCTGTGATATATATTGCAAACGTTTTCTCCCATTTTTCATTGTCTTTTGACTTTGCTTATTGCATTTTTCCATGCAGACTTTTACAAATATTTGTATGTAGTCAGATTTATCAATCACTTCTCTTATTATCTCTGGATAATGATTCGAGTTAGAAATCCTTTCTCGGTACCCAGGAATTCACCCATGCTTTCTTTCAGTACTTGTAGAATTCATTTTTTCTTACAGCTCTCCGATCCATTTCAGAATATATTCTTGTGCGTGGTTGGAGGTGTAGGTCTAACTTTACTAAGTTCAACTGGCTACCCTCGTGTCCTAGCACCACTTATTAAAAAGATCATTTGCGCCCAAGTGATTTTTGATGCCACCTTTATATTCAGGTTATACTAAATTTTCACATATGCTTGGGTCTCTTTCCAGACTTTCTGCTTTATTCCAGTGGTCTGTCGGTTTATTCAGGTGCCAACACCATGCTGTTCAATTTATTATGAGGAAGTTTGATAACCTCCTCTGGGCACCTGTTCTTTTGCTAAGGCCCTTGCCCTCCAGAAGTCCTCTCTTATATCTACGCTTCAGTCTTCCCTACTGTAACTTAAGCCCATTTCCTCTGTGAGTTCCTGTGAACGCAGGGCTCTCTCTGTACACCTCCCTCTGAGTTGCCAGGTGCTATGAGCTCTCTCCTTTCATGCAAATGTGGCCGCTGCTTTCCGGCCCAGAGGTGACTCTCATTGACAGCCCTGCCTGCCGACTTTACAAGTAATTTGCTGAGTTTGGCAAGCACTGCAGAATCATGTAAATGCCATTATCGTTTTGTCATCATCATTGTCAGTGGAAGTATCAGCTGCTTCCCTTCTTTCACCTATTGTTTAGAGAAAATGGGGAGCTGCTGATGCTCAGAACAGAAGCTTTATCTGTGGAGTATCCAAAGTCTTAAGCCCTTGTAGGTCAGCTCATGTCTCAAAGGTGTTAGACAGGCCAGGAGGAAGATCATCATACACCACTTATTCTTTGTCGTTGAGGAGTTAATATATCTCACAAGGGTCCCCCACCCCGACCCCAAACGAATTTTCTCTCCTTGGTGTAATAGCTCAGTGTCTAACTGAAAAATACATTTATGCTTAAGAAGTGGTTGTTTAAAAGAAAAGAGAAATAGTTGTGGACTTCGTAAACCTATTTCTCCACTGTTTTAAGGTAGAATACAAGGTTGGGACAATTAAACATTTTGAGTCCATTCAATAAATATCTGGTGAACAACTGCTCTGTGAAAAGCATTGCAGTAGAACCTGTGAAGGACTCAGAGAAAAACAAGACAAGATCCTGCCCTCCAAGAGTTTACTCACGACTGGAGGAGACAATGCGAGGAGAGATATGTAGGCAAAACAATGTCATTACAGGGCAACTGAGAACATGCAAAAAAAAAAAAAGAAAAAAAGAAAAGTTGCAAAGTGCTGTGGGAGTGCAGAAGAGAACCTGTCCATTCTGGGGTCTCTTTGGAAGAGACGAGACTTAAATTGGACTCTGAAGAATAAGTTGGATAGCCCAGGAAGATAATCTGGCATTTAGAATGGCTTAAGCAAAATCACAGAGGAAGAAACGTATGACGAATTGGGCCGTATGAAATGACTGTTTTGTAGGTCAAAGCAGTCACTTATTGGCAAGTGCATGTGATTGACTCCTAATACATCAGTTGTCGGGGTACTGTAGACTGGTTGCACATCTAGTAGACTTATCTGGAGGAGCTAAGAGATCCTCTATGGAAAGCCAAGTTTTACGGGATTTTGAGTGTTAAATGAAGAATCTGATCTTTGTTCAGTGAGATTCATCTAATTATTTAGTTATAAAATATTTTAAGTTCCTATGACATGCCCAGCCTCCTAGTTGGGGAAGCTCTGAGAACACAGTCATGTTTCAGAAGGATAATTCTGGCAGTAGCGTGCATGGCGGGCTGGAGACAGGGGAGACTTGGGTAAGAAGACCACTTAGGGGCTCTAGGAGCTAGAGAATAAATGAGGGCCTGGAGCATGGATGTGATAGCAAATAGAAAGGATGGACATGAAAGCCATTCCAGAAATGGAAATGGTACCAGAGATTGTGACTGAATCAAAGTAAAGGCAAGGGAGGAAAGGCTGACCAAAAATCTCTCTGGTGCAACTCAGGAGAACTGGGAGGTTCCCAGGGACCTCCATCTATTCATTCATTCATTCATTTATTCATTCCACAAGTATTTACTGAGCACCAACTGTGAGCTGAGCAATGTTCCAAGAGCTGGAGACATAGCAGAGGACAAGACAGGCACATGTGTCTAATGCAAAGAGATAGGCAATGAATAGATAAATCAATTAATTTATGATGTGATGGAAGAGAGTGATAAGCACTATAAGGAAACATTATTTAAGGTAAAAGAACTGGGAAGGGTAAGAAAAAGTATTTTCCAAAAGGATAATCAGGGAAGGACTGGTAGAGAAGATAACACTAGAGCAGAGATCTGAATGATGTCATGGGGTGGGGGAGACCCTGGGAAGACCCAGGGGAAGGGAGTCCCAGGGAGAAAGAACAGCAAGTATACAGGTATTGAGGCAGGTACAAGCCCGGAGCATTTGAGGGTCTGCTCTAAGGCCAGGACCTCTGGAGTGAATAGAGAATTGGGGAAACCAGTAGAATGTGTGATAGAGGGATACGGGAAGAGC
>NW_006789896.1:4482403-4501825 GCF_000442215.2 Lipotes vexillifer | reverse complement strand
GAAGAGCGTGTCTTGGCAAGAAGTTTGATATTTTGAGCGTGCTGGGTTTTGAGTTTGGAGAGGTGACCTTCTAAAGTTTATCTGGCTCCTATGTGGAAAATTGACTGTAAGAGGACAAGAAAGGAAGAGAACTGATGTGGTGGTGGTGGTGTTGAGAAGCGGTCAGATTCCAGAAAAACTTTGACATTAGAGCCAACAGAACGTGCCAAGGAATTAGACACAGGGTGTCACGGAAAGGGGGAAGAAAGGCTGGCTGCCATTTCTAAGTCCAAGGAAGGAGCAGAATTTGCACGGAGAGTCAAGGTTTCTGATTTAGATTTGGTAAGGTTTATATGCTCAGAAGACACGAGAGTAGAGAGACTGAGCAGGCAGTGGGGGTACAGGAGCCTGGAGCCCAAAGGAGAAACTGAGGCTGGAGGTCGAAATTTTGGAGTCGCCAGTATACAGACACATTTAAAGCCCTGACCCTAATGAGACACTTAGGGAGTAGGGTACAGAGAAAAGGAGATGTTTGATGACTGGGTTCTGTGACGGTCAGTTTTTACAGGTAACAAAGAGAAGAAAGAACCAGAAAAGGAAACTTGGAGGGAGGGGCCAGTAAGAGGAGAAACAGAAGACTGTGGTTACCAGGAAGCCATGGGAAAGAAACGTTTCCCAGAAGACGAGATGACCAGCTATGTCAGTGCTGCTAAGAGGTCACATAAGACAAGGACAGAGAACTGATGAGAAAATTAGCAAGACGGAAATGTTGATGACCTTGTCAGTTGGTTTCCGTGGTGTGGTGGGGAAGAAAAAACTTGAGGAGAGATGGACGATAAGACATGGAAACAGAAAATAGAGACCACTCTCTAGATATTTGCAGTAGAGAGGAACTGGAAAACAGAATGATATTTGTTGGGGGAGAGTGGATGTGGAGTCTAAGAAGGGTTGTTGTTAAAGAAGGGACACCTTATAGAATGTTTGTCTGCTGAAAATAATGATCCAAATAATATAGTGATTAGTAAGTAGGGGAGAGGGGGTGGGCTGGAGCGTACAAGTGGGGACATTGGGTTGAGTAGGAGCTTGTACCTTTTGTCCATTTAATGGGGGACACAGAACAAAAGATGGAAGTGCAAAATTCATAGATTTGGCAATAGAAGAATGAGGAAGTGCTTACGGTTTCTATAGTCTCAGTGAAATTAGAGGCAAGCTGAGAGTTAGGATGGAAGAGGGGTTGCCAGAAGCTCAAAGAGAGAGGAGAGGGTATGAAGCCATCATTTTGGAGGGTGGGTGTGCGAACTGATTAGCAAAGTATAGTGGGATTGCTGGGTAGTGCTGAGGTCTGTATGACACTCATACATTTTAAGTCAGGTCAGTCAACCTGGCTGTGTTGTATCCTTCAACACATTCCGCTGTTCTTCTGCAGGTAAGGATTATTTCTTTCTTTTTTGTAATTTTAGGTTAACAGAGTTAGGGTCTTGACAAGCAAGGACAGTGGAAGATACGAGGTTTGCAAGAAGGCTGAGGGTATGCACAAGAGAAGAGTTTTAGTTATAAACCTTGGAATCCAAAGTGAGTAGCAAGGGAAGTGAAACATGAGGCAGATCAGGGGCATAGAAAAGGGCTTGGGAGCCCCCAAAAGGGGTTGAAGATTTGTTGAAGTTGGAATACTAGAAAGAGTGAGGTGGGAAGACAGAGGTGAAAAGGAGTGGGATGCTTCAAAGAGAGATTTTCAGAAGTGATGAAGTTGCTGGTAATGACAAGGTCTAGGGTATGACGTGACAGTGGTGACATAAGTGGGATAGAGGAAAAGAGCATTAGAAGTGGACCCATCAAGCAACTGATCGGCCAACGTATTGGAAGGAATGTCTATGTGGATATGGAAGTCATTAAGAATAATGCCAGGGGGTGATGGGGAGAAAGACAGGGAGCCAGGCATGAAAAGACTCAGTGAATCAGCAGGTGCAAAGTGATCCGTGAGTGTGATGAGTAGGGCTGTTGGACGGTACAGCGCATTGGCACGTGCCTCAGAGGAGGTTTTGGAGGAGAAAATAAAAGTAGCCTGGGAACAGCGGTGAGGGGCGATGAAGACATCCATCAACCTCCTGGCTCTGTGTTATAGGGGATGTGGAAGGAAAAAAGTCACCACTTAAGGGGACTGCAGGGGAAGCAGTGACCTCTAGAGGATCCTGATGCCAAATGGTAAAGGAAACATTTAGAGGAGAGAGAGGTTCAGGTGATAGGGGATCTGGGTAACAACAGACCATGAGTTCCAGAGAATGTGGCATAAGGATTTGAGGGGTTTCGGGATGGACAGAAGATTGAGTCAGATTAGGAACACACAGCCATGGGGGACAAGCATCTGGGAATATATGGATGATTTGAAGTCTCAGACTTATAAGTAAACTGAAGTAAACGGGGGTGTA
Organism: Lipotes vexillifer; assembly: GCF_000442215.2. Classification (NCBI taxonomy): domain Eukaryota; kingdom Metazoa; phylum Chordata; class Mammalia; order Artiodactyla; family Lipotidae; genus Lipotes; species Lipotes vexillifer. The sequence goes on along the minus strand of NW_006789896.1, from coordinate 4,499,420 downwards.
AAACATGAAGGTATTAAGCATTATGGTCTTTTAAGGGAAAGTTCTGAATTACGCCTCATTCTTGGGATCTCACTTAGGTGGTGGTAAGAGGGTAGTCAGACAGGAGACCCTATGGGCCTGCCTCATCTTCCCATGAGTGGCAGAGACGGGACAGTTGGAGGTCTGGGATACGGGAGAGGAGAGGCATGACAAAAATGAAATTTGAGGTTGTGGCCATTGTATATTTGTTGAGGGCTGATGACCCTTGAGAGTGGAGGAGATGCCATCAGCAAGACGGTGAAAAGTGGATTTGGCTGTAGTGGGTGAGAGGTTTAGACCTAGACTTGTTAGGAGGGTTAAACGAGATAACTAATGCCCGTGAGGTAACTACAGTCCTGAGTGCTTAGTAGGTAAATAGGGTTAGTCCCCCAACTCTCTCCCACCACCTGCCAAGACCTCCAACATCCCCTGCAAATGTGCATAGATGGGCCCCATGGGACTACTGGGTGTAAGGGTGTGGACAAGTGTAGAGCCATCTCCAGCTGTTAAAACAACTCAGAATGCATACACGGCTGCCCATGGCTGGAGACAGCAGCGGCCACTGAGTTGGAAGAAAAGGGGTCCGCAGTGCACTGTCGGTAGAAATGAGGTCCGAACCTTTTTTTTTTTTTAACATCTTTATTGGAGTATAATTGCTTTACAATGGTGTGTTAGTTTCTGCTGTATAACAGAGTGAACAGAGCTATATGCATACGTATATCCCCATATCCCCTCCCTTTTGCGTCTCCGTCCCACCCTCCCTCTCCCACCCCTCCAGGTGGTCACAAAGCACCGAGCTGATCTCCCTGCAAACATTTTAAGACATTTGCAAAAGCACATGACATTGAGCTCAGCTACTGGGAGACTCAAACGGCCAAACCCTTGGTCTATTTGGGGACATTATCATAAGGGCATGAAATTTAGTCAGAACAAATGCAATCAATACCCTGATCATGAGGCTTCATTGGCAACCAGCAGTAGGAATAACTGTCAGCATTGTAGTTGAGTTTGTTTTGATCAGTTTAACTGTAAAGTTAGCGATGGTCACAAAATATTCTGCAACTGAAACTGGCTCCTCGGTACGTAACACTCCGTAAATATTATTATTATTACCGTTATCCCTGCGGTAGTTTGGCACACTTTTCTTACTTAAATTTACCTTGTTAACCTAGGAAAATGAAACACGTGATATATTTCTTGGTCTTCCTGAAAAATGATCACATTTGGGATGTTTAAAACCATGGTTTTGTCACATAATAATTGGTTCCACATTTGCTAATTGAATTTACCTTTAAGTGTTTTAAACTTTACTGTGAATAGAGAGTTCAGTTTAGTTTCGGGGAATTTTTTTTTTTTTTTTCATTCCTTTGTGAGAAGCCGCCAAACTCAAGAACAAAACAAGCCGTCAACATTAGGGTGGAACAAAGAGGGTCCTTATGTCAAGCAGATTCAGAAAGCATTCATCTTCCAGAAAGGAATGAGAAAGAAGAGCAGGAGAAGGGATCCCCTTGTCCGATTTAATGGAAGATCACAGGACCGAGAGGAGGAGAGGCCAGGTTCAGACTTGGCGGCAACTCGGAAACCTTTCCACTTGCCCCTTGCTTCTGTCTCGCAGCCTCTTGAGTTTGAAGCGACTTGTTTCTAATTCTCCGAGCACAAAGGAAAGCAACTGTGTTGTGAGTGGCCACTCGGCCGGCGGTCCTTTGAGGAGCAGGCCAAACAATGGGCTCTGTGCCACCCTCGGGGCTGAAGGGGACAGGAAGTTGACAGCAGTGAGGATGCCAAGTCCCACTGCCTTCAGTCTCCTAGAGGCAAGACTGTATTTCATCCTTGCCTTTAAGTGTATTATTCTGTTTGCCCTCCACATTTGGGATTGTTAATGTCTGTCTTTCCGCCCTCACCATCCCCTCACTACGTAACCCCCTGCGGTCTGTCCTCTGTCCCTCCCACCGGTCAACAAATTCAACAGCCTCTTATCCTGCCTTCTTATCCTGGGTGGTTTCTCCTCAGCACGGAGGGAGCCATGAAGCCAATCCTCTCCCCGGCCCCCCTGCTTTCTTAGAACCCTCTCCCGCGTCTGCTGCCTTTCGTGTTAGCCTGGCTCTGCTTCCCCCTTCTACCCTCAGAACACCAGAGAACTCTGTCTGGTTTCATCCTGGCCACTTCCCCCTGTTCATTTCTGTGTGCATCCTCCATCCTCAGATCAGCACCTCCAGACTTAATTTATTGGAGGCTTCACCTACTAAACATTTCTACCTACGTGGGAGTCAGGACCTTAAACTCACGAGATGGAAGGTGGAAGTTGGCAACCTGTCCTTAACCTGCCCCTCCTCTGGTTTACCTTCTTTCTTGCAAAGGTACCATCACTTTTCATCAATACCTTCTTTGACCCCCTGATCTCTCTCATCCCACATCCAAGTATTACTGTGTCTGTTTTAAGCAGCTCTCTCATCCATCCTCTCCTTTTCCATCCCCGGTTCAGGGCCCTTGTTACCCCCGGAAAATCCAAATACCTTTGACTAGTCCCCCACACGTACACCTTCATGACTGCTCTTCTCAACTCATCCCATACCCTACCTTCACATGAATAGTCCAAAAATAAGACCATGATTAGGACACCAGTAGGTACCATACACATATACCTGATCCCTTTATCCTCTAAAAATATGTAGCAAACAAATATGGAGGAAGGGAGGGAGAGAGCGAGGGAGGAAGGGAGAAAGGAGCTACAAGATAGCAACCATGGATTTATTTCTAGATTTGTTGTGAATTTGGCCTCCGGAGAATCACTGACCTTCACTATGCCTCAGTCTCCCTTTTGGAAATTGTGAAAGCCTTTGCGACCACTCTTGCTGCATAGAATATATTCTTCATTGACTATCTCGAGGGCTCTGAGAGCCCTTTGTGGAAAGAGGTTGCTACACGCTCAATACCACTGCCTCATCACCTTTGTGTGTGGTTTTGATTAGGCCCAGGTCAAAACACGTGTTTGCTGGTCACATGGTCTCTTACATATCCTGTCGAGTTAATATTCTTAAACACCAGTAAAGGATTTAGTTTCTCCTCCTAAACAAATAAAGGTTTTGAGAAAACTTCAGAGAAGGTTTGCTGGGTAAATGAAGTTGAAAGAAAAAAAAAAAAAAAAAAAAAAAAAAAAGTTGGTAAATTTTTCTCTGGGTGTTAGTTTAACTAGAGGCCAGCATGACTGGGAAGGCATACAGTCCTTTTGACTTCAGATACTCCAGATCATTTGCAGCCAGTGAGAATGGACAAAGCTAAGTGTCCTGGTTCGTCCTCATGGGAAGAAAGGGCAGCCTTAGGGCTCTACAATATTATCTAAGTGACTTAATCACTCATGAACAAGTTTGAGCTCTTTCCTGTCCTTTGATAGTAGATAAAGAGTTGGTTGTATAGTTTCTTTCTGCCCACACACAGTTCCCGTATATAACCCCTATAGGCTGAAAATGACTTTCTACTTATTTAATAGCTCCAACTTTCCCCAAATTCCATTTGTATCCTCTGACTTTGTTACATAGCCAACTTCTTTGGGATACTAGCTACTGGAAATATCTCCCCGGCAGCCCTTCTTTGGGACTGAATCTGTGAAAATCAATATACATTTTTGACTGCTCAGGCCCCATAAAATGCATCTTGTCCTAAGCTGCTTACCGTAAGACAAAGAGTTGCGCACGGGTAAGGGAATTTCAGATTTCATTGCTTACTCCTGCCTTTTTTTTCTTCTGGTGTACGATGTGGTACTTTTAACCACTGATTCACCAGCTCCACTCCCATATGACCCTGGTTTCTGTCTTCCAGATCAAGGGTGCTGCTGCCGAGATTTAGTTATGTCAGTCTTTTCCCAACTCCCAGATACAAGTTGTTAAATAGAAATGTCATGATTTAAAATCTCCCTTCCCATACTGTTCTTACATTTTGACGTCTTCCCTTCATAGCCTCAGTGTCAGATCACTATAAATGCAGCAGACATTTACAGGGCATATTTGTTAATTCTAATACACTGTGTCAGCGGTCCATGTTCTTCCACACAAAGTGCCGAGACTTCTAGGTTTTCCCACCACTGATGCAAGTTGGAGAATTACTCCTGTAAGCACATCTCGTGGGTAGATCATGACACTCGTGAGACTAAAGTGGTGGGTGGGTGCGCCCTCTGTACAGGCTAGATAGTGTGGTTTTATTCTGTGGCAACAGGAGAACAAAGGACTCCAGGCAAAAGGCCGGGGCTGGCTCAGCTCAAAGCATCCTCTTGTCACACTGGAGGATGCTGAGCACGTTCTTTGCAATCATCTCTCTTGCATGTGTTCTGCTCCTGGGATGCCCTTTCTACAAATGCTCCCCATGGCTTTCCCATCAAGGATAACTCAGATCATCTGTGATCAGCAAGAAAAAGAGAAGTATAAGATTCATCAGAATAAGACCAAAGTGAAGAGAAAGGAGGAAGCACAAATGAGTATGGTTTGACTCTCTTCCTTTCAGAAGGGACAAAACCAGACAACGGGCTGAACCATGGTGTCTTAAGCCTGTTGTCTTGTATCGGTCTTTTAGTTCTCTCCTTCCTCTTTGCCAAATCACAATCATAACGATTTAATAATGACCCAGCCTCTCCTCTACCAAGCACCCTTGCCACCCCTTTATTCCGTGACCGTTATCATCTAAACTTATCCACATTTACCCATGAGCCTGCAAGCTCTTCCCCTCTCCAGCCTCTTTTCAAGATTCAGCCAGGCCGTCTGTGTCTTAAAGAAAGCCCTTAAATAACAACCAAGGCAGTTCCTGACTACCAAACCCTGACATTTATCTCCATCACATTCCCTCACGTGATAGTCCGTGTAATAGACTGTCTCCTAACACACACAGGCATTGCTTGACTCCAGTTGGCATTATCTACTAATGAACATACTCTACCCTTCACACCCATAATCAATCCCCACTTTAATATCTATATTCACCAAAGCCCGGATGACAACACCCCAATAACTGTATCACTCAACCTGCCCAGACTAATTATGAAATCCAGTTGATTCACTGCTTCCACTTTGCTTTCTTCCTTTCCTTTCTGGTCATCAGCTGCTACCTGGACCCCCTGGGCTATTTCTCTTGCCCATCAGTAGGTGGCTCAAGCCTCTCTCTCTCTCTCTCTCTCTCTCTCTCTCTCTCTCTCTCTCTCTCTCTCTCTCTCTCACTCTCTCTCTCTCTCTCTCTCCCCTTCCTGCCCTGCTCTTCGAGCGGCTGCTTAGGATGACCCTACTTGATCCCTGTTACATTCCTCCAGGCTTGTCAAAGGTTTGCATTATATCCCCGAGTAGCTGTGACATGCCATGAAGAGTGAGCACAGCCCAGCCCTAATCATGACAACCTCAGCCCCAGTGAAAGATGAATAATAACAACTGCTCTAGCCAGTCCCACAAGAGCCCACGGAGGACGTTTGTTTTGGAATAATGAATATGGAAATTTGGAATCCATAATAAACTGCAAGCAGTCTTTCAACTCACTCGTGCCGAAAATTCACACTCGCCTTTCCCATGTCTTGTCACTTGTGTTTTTTATCGTTCGATATGTAAACAAGGCCAGGAAAGCCTTTGTTCCTTGGTGCCTACATAGATTTGCCCATTAATCCCAACCCCCCTCCCTTTCCCACCAATGCATGCAGGATTACACAAAGCAAAAGTCATTAATTTTTATCTCTGACTATCTGTAGGGTTTTTAACGTGGCCTGGCTTGCTTATGCGCCACCAACCACATGCCATACGTGCGTGTGGCTGCTGGAGCAGTATCACAGGCTAATGAGTCACTGCCTCCTCTGCTGAGTAGTGTACGCAAGGGCCGTGTTCCTTTCTGAGCAGCTGGCATGCCAGTGAGGACCTGGCTCCACCGGTCAAGGCATCTGGACATGAATTCAACATGGACTGCTTTAATTAAATGGCCAAGCGCACAAGACGCTAAGAAACAACTCCATCATTGAGCGGGACTCGAAAATGTAGTCGACACAAGCAAGAGGGTGGAAAGGGTAGGAAGGTACTCCATCCACACCACCCACGCCGCCTAAAATCCTTGACGTGTCCCCGCGTGAAGCACAACCACTTCCTAAAACACGAGGAACCGTGGAATCCGCAATGAAACACCTGAGGTGAATCCAGTTCATCACCCTTAAATTTAGAAATCGAAACAGCAGAGCAAAACCTCCTCTTCTGCCCTTTGAAAAGGTTTTGTTTTAACGATACGCTTGCTTGCAGACTCCTGATGCGGCGGATTTCAAGAAGGAGGGATGCAGTGAGAGGTGGGTAGGAAAGTCTGAATGTACCTGTTACCAGCAGTCCTGGAGGAAAGGAACAAGCTAATGCAGCTTTGCAAATATCAGGAGGCCAGAGTGTCCATCACTGTGCTAATTTGCTGAGGACGAGAAGGGAAAAACAGCATGGATTCACACTGTCCACTTGGGATGGGCTTTGCATAGATGAGAAAGAAGTACCTGCCAGCTCAAGTTTGCTTTAAGCCTCTACCCTTTATTAGTCTATTCCAATAAGGAAACAAATGGAATATTCTCATAAGGAATAGCTGTTGCTGCAGTAACCCCAGTTTTACTCTTCTGAGCACTTGTCTTTAGTTCTTTTGCAAGTTTCCTCGTACTTCCACCTTCACTGTATTTTGTTTGCCTGTATATTTCATTGGGAGGCAGGATAGAATAATTTAGGCTGAATGAGGACTCAGGATTCAGATGCTTCTGGACTCTCATCCCAGCTTAGTTCATGTCTAGTTATGTGGTCTTAGGCAACAGGATTTCTCTGAATCTCCTTGCCCCATCTCTGAAACAGGGCAAAGAATAATACCTACCTCGTCAATATTTTGTGAAGATTGAGTTAATCCACACCAGATCCGTAACACACACTTTAGACTCTCAAAAATGATGGCTGCTATTAATGTTTTGCAGAACGGGGTCATGTCGTGTTGATGTTTTACTGGCCAAATACAGAGAGGACCTGTTTCCTGTCATTGACTAGATTTACCTGCATATACCAGTAAGGCCTTAAAGAAGACCTTTAAAATAGATTACTATGCAACCACCACCTCTCCAGTTTCTACTCCTCTGCTCCCCATCAAAGATCTGGTACCTTCAATTGGTAATAATATGCACTACAGATGGACCTGGGGCTCTATTTTCTTTTCTAAATAATTTATTAAGACACCATTGTTAAAAAGACCCTGAGGCACTCTGCCTTAAAAGAAAGGGATATGAAAATGGTAAAACAGCCTCAGCATTCTGGCTGGTGTTCCGCCCTCATTCTGAGCTGAAAGGTTGACGACCAGGAGAGGAAGTTAAATGCTGGTGTCTATACTCACTCTGTCCTTGTGTGGTACGTTCTCCGAGATTTTATAAATCCATGGAGGATTGGACATTCCATGCCAGCAAGATCGTCAGGGCCCTAAGAGTCCCCCAGGGGCAAATGACAGAAGGAAGCCTCTCCATGGTGCACAAAGTTCAGTTAAACCGCACATAGACAGTGTGTGAGAGTTCAATAGTAATCAGTCACCAAGATTCAGGGCAATTCAACATTTGACACACCAGCCTGCCAGGTCTAAGCTTGACATAAAGGCAGAATTCTTGAGTAATAAAGCAAGACACTTGCTGAATCTTGTTTTTCTCTTTGGGGTCTTCAGGATGGGGAAGTCCAACGTCAGTTCTCCTTGGAGCATCATTAACTCATCTGCCAGGTGCCACGGTTGGAAGAAAGCATATTAGTAAAAATGGCTGCCATTGGAAGAGGGACCTGTGGTTTGATCCAACCATGGAGTATCAGTGTTTTCAAAACTGTGGGCCCAGGTCTACTGGGGAAGTTGAGGAGGAGACAGAAGAGGGTTGTTTGGTGGGCACTGACTCTGTGAGGGGTGGGAATGGGGTTAGGAAATCAGTCACCATAGCCGGTCTCATGGAGTAATTGAGACATTGGGCAGCAGTCATTGCAGTGGCGGGTGGAACAGAGCAAGTAGAAAACAGTTCACTTGAGTCTTAAAATCAGCTTCACGCCCATGGATTGCTTCCCCTTGTTCCAAGTGGATACGAGGAAGTAGGGCATACACAGAATTCAAGAACAAGTAAGCCGAAAGGCTTATCAGAAAACTGCTATGCCAACAAATGAAAACCAAAAATAGCTTGAGTATTGGACTCGTGACTGTTGGTCCAGGCTTCTTTTTTAGCCAAATGTTCTCTTTTGTGTTATTTACACAAAACTGTTCAAAAAGGCTTTGTGAGCTGTGGTTTTCTCAGGAGTGGGACTTCTTTCCCTATGAATGTTTAAGTCCCACTGTAGTTCTTTAGAACCACAAATATACATTGAGAACAGCTTAAGATGTCAAGATATAGAGTTTGATGAGTTTGACAAGGGAATCAAATGCCTTCCCTCCAAGGTATGTTGGGGTTAGCTGTTTTGATAAGCTAACCGGTGTGCTAAAGGCCCAAATGAGAACTGCTGCTGCTTCTGTTTCTTTTTAATGACTTCGTTGAGATAGAATTCATATACCGTAAAATTCAGCCGTTTAACATATATATTTCAGGAATGTTTAGTGTATTTACAGAGCTGCGCAATCGTTACCACAATCTAAGTGGAGAATATTTTCATCACCCAAAATGAAACCTCACAACCCTTTGTAGTCACTCCCCATGCTTCCCTCCCCTCAACCCTTGGCAACCACGAATCTACTTTCTGCCCCCATAGGCTTACCTCTCCTGGACATTTCATATAAACAGAATCATACAATATGTGGTCCTTCAAGACTGGCTTCTTTTTCACTTAGCATAATGTTCTCAAGGTTCATCCACATTTAACATGTATCAGAACTGGGGATTTCTTTTATTGCTTCAGTTTCAAAACTCAGATGCACACACTACCCACTGCACTGAAGGCTGGAATGTCAGCTCCGAATGGGATCGTTAACTTGCGGACTATTGGACATTAGCCTGTTATTGAACCTCAGGCTTTATGTATACAAATCAGTTTCCTTTGGTCCTGCCATTTAGATTCCTTCCAGATTCCCAAATTCTTGAATGGCTCTTGCGTATGATATGAGATATTATTCTTTATGATCTTCCCATGTTAGGAAATATAAAGTGTCAATATTGGCTAGTCCCAATATCCTGGATTTTGTGAAATTTTAATCACGTAAGTTTGCTTGGAGAAGAAATGGCCGCACATTGTAAAAACACAATGAGATTTTAATGAGCTGAATGTGAAAAACAAGAAGAGCTCTGAGCCAGGAATGAGGTGATCTCTGCCGTCCTGCTGCTCCCCCCATTGCTGACTTGGAGACCACAGGCGTGTCACTCAGCCTCTCAGCTTCTGTCTCCCCACTGGTAGAATGACCATGCCTCTCCTAGGCTTTGAACCTCCACTGGCACCCCCAACGCTTGAGAATCAAACACCCACTTCTTAGCATAATCACATGAAGCTTTTGCAATATGGTCTCCGCTCCCCTCTTCAGCAGCATCGCTCCTGTGCTTTTGTAGTATTAGACCAAACTCCCTAATTGCATCATACCAGCACCTCTCTGTATGCCGCTCCCTCCCCGTGGTGTGCCCTCCTGCCTCTCTTGCAGGAAAATCTCTTCTCGTCCTCCCAGGCCTTACTCACATGTCCCACTCCCCTATGGAAGGCTTCTCTGAATTCCCCAGGCAGAATTATCAGATTTACCCCCCGGATCTCAGGGCATTTATTTCATACTTCAGCTAGGGTCATTATCATATTGTGCCATAATTGTTTGTTTCCACATCTGCCTCAGCACCTCCCACACCAAATCTTAGCACCTCTAAGCACCCAAACCCTACTGCCACATCTGGGCCGTAGTAGATCCCCCTGAATGTTTATTAAACTTACAAGTTAGTTTGAGGGAACTGACCTCAAATTAACTGCCCCCTTTTCTCCATCCTCATGTCTCCATCCTAGACTAAACTACCATATTGCCTCTTGCCTAGACTCCTCCAGAGTCCCCTCTTTTCCTTCTTCCTTCCTAGAATCCATTTTCCACCAGGAAGTCAGAGAGGTTGTAAAAGAGTCAAATGAGACCTAATACACATGAAAGAGATTTGCAAATTCTAAAGGCACTATGCACATGTAAGGTTTTTAATCGTTTAATTTTATGCCTGTCCGATTCTGATTTTTAGAATAAAAGTGATCAAGAGAAGGGTAAATGTTGCATCCCTTGAGATAATTGGAAGCACTCTGGGCTATCGCAAAACTGGGACTGAGAACTACAGGATGCGTGATTGTTTTCTCAAGCCTGCGCTCCACACCCGGAGCCTGGAAACCCTTTCCAGTCTTTGTGGGTACCTGCTCCCGATTCTCTAATTCCCATCAGAGGCTCTGAAATCACAGAGTTCAACTGAAGCTTCACTCATTTCTACACCTCCTACCAATGGCCTCTCCCACTGCAGGTAGTAGTGATGTCACACCCATCGTGGAATCAGGACAGTTCCCTTCCGCCCACATTTATCATTACATTCTCTTCTTTCCCTCTCCAGTATGCTATGAGAAAGCTCCTAGGCCCTCTTGACTTATTCTGTTTCCTTTGTGGAAACTACCATATAACTTTTTCCAACCACGATCTTCTCACAGAATTGACCTGTTCTTCCTTCTGCCCCAAATTTGTCCATCTTCTCATGATAAATACTGTGAACGGAAGTATGAAATTGTCAATACACTGTGGTTCCAACATCTATAGCTACCCAAAGAAGAAACTGCTGGAATCAAAATGCCCAAATCCATTTGTTTCTCTTCATCCTAGGTTAAGGCACAATCATATCTCATGCCTGAACTACTACAGAATTCCTCCCTCCTGTAGCTTAGTCTCCACACAGAATTCTGAATGATCTTCTTAACACGAAACTAAATTAGAGTGTATCACTTCTTTGCTCAAAATCACGTAAAGTTTCCCTGTAGCGTGTATAACTGAGTCCAGACTCCCTAACCTAGGCTTTGACCTCTGTGTGATCTGCCTTTGGCCCCTACCTCATCTTTTGCCTCTCTTCCCTGCCACAAGGAAACCAAGGTTGTACTATCTCTTTTCCCTCTGCCTGGAATGTTCTTCTAGACTCTCCCTCAGTTAGCTCCTGCTTGCCGTTCAGTTCTAAAATTAAATATCATCTCCTCAGAGGACCTGTTTCTGCCACTCAGGCTGAAGTATCCCGCTGTATTAATCAGGCTGAGTTAGGCCGTGCTGTGGTAGGTAGCAAGCAACCCCAACTTCTCAGTGGTCTAACAGGAAAAAGAGGTCTGTCTCCTGTATTATTTTACTAGGGCTTCCATAACAAACTACCACAGACTGGGTGGCTTAAACAACAGAAATTTACTTTCTTACAGTTCTGGAAGCCGGAAGTCAAAGATCATAGTGTCTGCGGGTTTGGTTTCTCCTGAGGCCTCTCCCCTTGGCTTGCGGGTGACCACCTTCTCACTGTATCCTCCCATGGTCTTTCCTCCGTGTGCATCCCTTGCATCTCTTTCTGTGTCCACATTTCCTTTTCTTTTAAGGACCAGTCACATTGGATTAACGCTCACCTTAATGGCCTCATTTTAACTTAATCACCTCTTTAAAGGCCCTATCTCCAAATACAGTCACATTCTGAATAGGCTTAGGGCTTCAACAAATGAATTTCAGCAACACAATTAGACTCATAACATCTCCCTCACTCAAACTCTCCTGAGGATCCAGGGCTGTTGTTCTCCATTCTTAGAAATCCATGCTTCTACCGTGTCAACGCAAGGCCTCTTCCATGGTTGCCACAACAGGGTTAGCGAGTTCTAGAGTATCTCACACTGGAAATTAAATGATCCAGCCAGGAAGGGATATGAGTCGCATCTATTCTCATTTCATTGGCCAAATCGTGTCACAGGATCGTGCCTTTCTTTAAGGTAAGTGGGAATCACAACCCTTCAAGTGTCCAGACATGTAGGAGAATGGATATTAGTGAATGGTAGTAATGCATACCACACTCAAAGATCAGTCCCACAAGACCACAGCAAAAAAAATGACCACTGTCAGCTTATCCAGGATAATTAAAAAATGGGCTAAGACTCTTGCCCTCCAAGAATGACTTTGATGCTTCAAGAAAAGAAACAATTCAGTGATGTCAAGTCCTGATCCCTCGGTGAATTTCAAAATCCCTCTGACTCAATTGCTGCCTTGAGAATTAGTGGCCTCCTGCCTACCTGGCTCATTAGGTCCAGTCTGGCTATCCTTGGCTCCCTGCCCAATCCAAATGCCTTTGTCAGCCACTCCTGTCCCTTCTCGCTCGTGTTACAGATGTCTCCATCTGTTCGACTTTCTCCTGGTTCAATATCAACCTGAATCACCTCTACAACACACTTGGACCCAAGACACAGACCCCTACCGTGGGAAGTCATCAGTGAGGTGGACACAGCCTCCCACGGAGGAGGGCTGCACCACTTCAGGGAGCCCTTGTAGCTCTTGAACAGATATTATATTCACTTGCTCATCCACTTAACCCCAGACCAGCCCGTCATTCCTCTCAGCTCAGGTTCTTCACATGGTGAGGGAGACTATCCAGGAGCATTGGTGAGCTTCCTGGCCCCTCTCAGATCCCTCCTTCTCCAGTGCTCCTGATTTCCCAGCTCCCTAGCTCCTCAGTCCCTTCCTGTACGTTGCTTTTTCTCTTTTTCTGTAAGACACACACAGTCTCCCCTAACCTGGAAAGTCCTGCACTCAACTTTGCCTTGCTCAAATTAACAACCTTTATCTCCTCATTTCTTGCTCAAACTTCCCAGGCAGGAGGTCCATACTCCCCACTTCCTGTTCTTTGTTTTCCTTTTATTCCTCTACCTTCCATACTCCTATTCTTGTAAATGATAGCCTGGGTCCTCTTTACTTCTCCTACTCCCTCACTTCTTGCAAATACACCTCCTCCTTGGCTTTGGGAATACCACATTCTGCTGACGTGCCTCCTTCCTCTCTGACCCCTCTCCCTGCTGCCTGCTCTGAACCGAAACTGGCCACTCTGACCAGATGGCTCTTCCTCTGTCCCTCCAACAACAATGCTGCCTTCTTCTTCTGTGTCTTTGCCCTTGCTGTTCCCGCCACCAAGAGTGCCTTTCCCACTCTTTTCAAGTTATCCAGGTCCCAACAGGCCCTACGAAGGGCCATGCTTTCCATTCATCCTTTCAAGGTTCATCCCAGCCACCATGATCACTCTCCTGAACCCAGACCATCTAGACCAGGGGTTGGCAGATCTTTTGGTAAAGGACCAGATGGTGAATATTTTAGGCAGGTCATAGAGTCTCTCCTGCAACTACTCACCTCTGCCATTGTAGGGAGAAAGCATCTGTACACAGGATATAAATGAAAGGACATGGCTGTATTTCAATAAAACTCTTTTTTACAGACACAGGTGACAGTCCCTTTTGGCCCCACAGGTTGTAGTTCACCAACCCCCTGAACTAGGCCATTCCTTTTGTTTTTATTGAAGTAGAGTTGATTTACAGTGTTGTGTTTCTATTTCTGCTATGCAGCAAAGTGACTCAGTTATACATATATATATGAACTAGGCCATTTCTAACCTTATTCTTTTAAATAACCTGTTACTTTTCACATCTCATTTTCCAGCTAAATTTTTAACTCCTTGGAGGTAGAAACTTTTTCATACTCCTTAGTATGTACTTTCTTTGAAGTGCACTTCATGAGATTCTCTAAGCATTTGTAGGTGTTCAGTAGAGAATGAGTGAGTGTGGAGACAGGCCTTATAATGATCTGTATCACCAGATGCTGCATAGCTGGAGCCCCCAGCACAGCTCCCAGGGCACATGAGGAGCTCAGTATGTTCTGTTGTAGTTCTTCCTCAAAAACACTTCCCAAATCCAGAGCTGTTGCAGGAGATTGCCATGAGTGACTCTGTCTCCATGCCAGGAAGCCATGCCACACCCCTGGGCTTGCTCTGTGGTGGCCACAGGACGTCCCTCCCCAAATTTCCTGTTCAAATTCCAGTATCACAGCATCCTCCTGTCACCTTGCTACCTGATGGGACCATATATCAGGACATGCTGCATAACCTTATTATTCTGCTACGGCACATTTAAATGGGAAAGTTTCTTTAACCCTAGCTGCCTCACCATTAAGCGTGTGAAAAGTATATCATAAGCTGCAAAAAAGCAGTCCTGAGGATTCAGATGCCTTCTTTCTTTTCAGTGCTTCCTGACTGATCTCATCTGTCTGGGCTCCCCCTCCACCTCCACATCTTTACTACGCATCCCAGGTTGGTCCACCGGCAGGTCACCAGCGTCCCTCCCTCTCCGAGCTGTGTGCCCACGGCCAGTGCTGCCTGCGTCCTGAGCAAAGTTGGGTCTGCCTGCGCGGAGCGGAGGGAAGCAGATGAACTGTGAGAGCTGGACTTTGATGCCTTTTGGTGGGGAAATCACGAGTTTTATTCTCAGCCTCTACCTCTGGGATTTTTATGTCCATAACGATTTCGTACACTTTGTAGTTATTTTGGTCCTCAGGAGGGAGCAGGAGTGCAGCTGTCACGGAACATTGATAGGCACCAGAAGGTTCCCCCCCGTCTTTCTCTCTTGTTTCCCTGTGTGCAGTTTGCCACATGCTCTTCGGGAGATGCTTGCCCACCATCTGGGGGAGAAGGGCAAAGCTGCTATTTCGTCAGTGGTCAAAATACAAAACCAAAGGAAAGGTGTCGCTGAGCTGCCTGCCAGGCCTGCCTCTGCGGGGGCATCGAGGGAAGAAGGATCTGGAACAAATATGTCCACCCTGTGATCTGCCCTGGATTCTTGCAAAAAAAAAAAAAAAAAAAAAAAGGTGGAAAAGCCATTGGCCTGTTGTTCAAGAGCTTATCATCTGAAAATTATGCTTGATTCTCTGTTGCTCAAGTAACAGTGGAAGGGACACTAGGTCAACAGGGAATAACAATAATTAATCAAATGTCTGTGCCCTGGATGGAGCATATCCATCTACAACTATTACCTCATTTAATCCTCCTAGCAATCCGAGAGATCAGGTACTGTCGTGCTTCCACTTTTCAGATCAGAAAACTGAGCTTGCCAGTGACAAAGCAAGTCTCTACTACAAAGTCCAGCAAACCCTGAGCTGTCCCGACTCCACACTGGGCTTATATAGACCTACAAGGAAGCCAGAGCTTCCTGTTATAGAACCCTGGAAAATTTTAGACAGCGATGTTCTGCGGCCTAAGACTCAGGAGAAATTTGGTGTTTCAAGTGGAAAGAAGGAAATTTATGAGTGGCGTTTGGCTCTGCTCTCTGCCCTGGTACTAGCCCTGCCGGCTAGTGTCAGAGCTCCACGCCCCATCTTTTCTGCCAGGACAAAATCTCCTGGGGCCCAGATCCCCTCTGCTGGCACCCAGGAATCTAGAGCATTGGCATAAAGTAGGGACCAAGTCAGTATCTGACGTGTAGCACTGAACGCTCTGACTCTAAGACAGTTGTCATCAGAAAGTATGACAACGCCCAGCTCGTCTTCAGCTGTGTCGGATCTCCAACCTTCACTTCACATTATGGTAATGAGATTTTCAAATAAAGACCAGCCAGGCACAGGGAGGTGGGAAGAGGGGGCGGAATGAATGAGGGGAGCAGGAATTTCGGGGGCTCGGGCATCCCGCAGATGGTTTACGACAGCACTAGGAGGCCACAGTGGGATTGTATGGCTCCGTAATTCCTGGCTGTCTTATGTATGCCACAGCAGTGCTTGCTGAAAAGCAGACAAGTCAAGCACGGGTGGGTAGAAAGGGTTGTTGGGATAACATCCACAGCATTATGACCACCCTTTCGACGTCAGCGGGGGGATCGAACCCGGGCCCCCACAGTGAAAGTGCCGAGTCCTAACCACTGGACCACCAGGGAATTCCCTGAGCCATTTCTTTACCTGTAAAGTGCAGAGATGCATTGCTTCCCCCAGGGTTTCTGTAGTAAGTACTAAAATGTCAGCCAATGGAGTCTGTTGACACTTCCTGACTCTGGCTAGGAGTGTAGACTCTGAATTTAGATGGCCTGGGCTTGAATCCTGTGTGACACTAGGCAAGTGGCTGAAGGTATCTGACTCTTGGTTTCTTCTCTGTAAAATGGGCTATTGATAGTACCTGCCTCATAGGGTTATCACGAGCACACAGTAAGAACATAACCAATGCCAGATATTAGTGGTATTAAAATTTTAGTATTCCTTCTTCCTTCTAAGGTGCCTGCCAGACCTCAACACAGAGGTGTCCTTATTACTGACAAACATCCATGCGCCAGCCCTGCCCTGGGTGTTGGCCAGGAGGAGGGGGGGGGGGGGGGGGGATATTGTCACAACGTTAAAGGAAACGTGAAACCAGATTTCCAAAGGTAACGCTGCCTACCAGCTCTGATGTGACGTGACGCGAATCTGTGGCTGTCAATGGACATTTTATATTCAATAAATAAATGCCGTGTAATGTGCCACTCTCGTCGTTATCAGAGTATTTTATTTAAGCGGCAGTAGCTGGGCTGTGCATTACTGCGGCAGTTCGAGGGTTTGGTTTAGTACACTGTTGATGTTTTCTGGAGCCAAGGTGCAGCCAGGTTCATTTGGAATGTGTTTTTTAGATGAGGGGTGATTAGCCTGATGGGCCAATTTGGACAATGGATTCCATATCAAAAAAAACCTCATTGTGCATGTTCTGAATCTCAGGCCCTCAATTTAGACACAGAGCTGAGGATCGTTCTTTTCATAGTTATTGTGTTCCTGCAGTTTTTTTCCTCTTCCAGACCTTTAACTCCTCCTCCTTTTCTCCCTCATTTGTACTGGTTGCTAGTCTCTGTCCAGCTCTCTCTGGAGATAAAGACTCGCTTTAGCATACAGCGTGCTCTCCTTAATGCAACCGAGTTCACTCTCATCGTTTTAATAGTGGACCTAAGGTATGTTGCCATGTGAACAAGCCATCACGTCACCATAGCAACCAGCCAGATTGCAGCACACCAGTCTAAGGACTGGACCTCCCCCC
>NW_006789896.1:4469744-4482393 GCF_000442215.2 Lipotes vexillifer | reverse complement strand
CTTTGCATGCACGCGCGTGCTTTCTCTCTCTCTCTCTCTCTCTCTCTCTCTCTCTCTCTCTCTTCCTCGCCTGGGCTCTTCCTTTTGTTAAATTTGCTGAAGTGCTCACAATAGAAAGATTCAGTCTGCTTTTTCAAGCAGGGTTTCGTTTAAACCTGTAAATTGTTGTATAAACAGAAAGGCCAGTGTGGCACTAGACTTACTTTCAAAGACGAGTTGATGAGGACTTTGAATGTGGACCCCACCCCCACTCTCTGCCATGCCTTACAGTTTGATCAAAAAGGGGATGATCACACGTATTGGTGGCATTTGGACTTAACCAACCCCCCGCCCCTGAGTTTCTTCTTAGCTTCCCCCAGCAGGGACTCCGTGACTCTCCCGAACAGGCCTGGTGACCACAGCTAAGCCCTCAACTATGCTCGGAAGCCCTTTACCGTTTCTGAGCTTGGTAGGACCCGAATTAGACACAATTAAAGATGTGGATTCTCCTTCCCCATTCCCTATTGCCAAGTAACCTGTGCCGGTTCCAATTCCAACCGTGGGGGGAGAGCAGGGATGTTGAAAGGACAAACGATAAAGGGATGTGTGTCGTGTCCGTCTGCCGATATTCATCAACGTTGCTTGGCCTTTGATGCTCCTAACCTTCTCATCTTTGTTCAGGGAAGCATAAGAATCATTCTTCCAGGGTCTCACCTCTTTTCCCATTTTATCCCCCGCTCTCTTGCTCATGGTACATCTATTACCCGCTCCGGTCCTCATGCATCCCCTGCCCCCCCCCCGCCCTCTGCCACTCCCTCCCCTTGCGCGCCTCACCCCTTCTGTGGCATTTACTGCTGCGTGTGTCCTGACAAATGCACAGCAGTTTGGCTGCGTGTGGGCCTGACTGCAGGCTCAGCTGCAGGCAAGGCTGGGGTGGGGTGAACTGCCCTCCATGGGCAAGAAGGACCAGTTCAGCTTTGTGCATAAAATTATAGCAAACAAGCTTCAAATAATGCAGGACACTTTCATAATTGATTTATGCAGGGGTGCTGAAAGTTCTATTACCTTTTGTTTAGCTCAGGGGGCCTGACTCTATGCAATCCATTGCTGAAACTAATTACAAGATATAATTAAACTGTGACACAAAGATATTATACCGTTAGTTTACTAATGACACCGCGAAGCTGTACCACCAGCACAGGACAGTGATTACGCTTCATTTATTATTTATCCTTTTGCTAAATGAGACGCTGACATTTTCAAAAATTACTTTGAGGTTTCTTAATTGTCGGCAGCAGGATGGCCTAGAAGGAGATCTCCTTCCTCTTGATTGCTTATCCAAACCTCAGAAGCATTATTAGCCAAAAGAAAAAAGAATAAGGGGAGGAAAAAGCAAAAACAGTCACCCAATAGTAATAAGTAAAGCCTAATTACGTCTTTGGACATTTTTGAACTTTTACAAACAGCACTCCACAGCAGCAGGATAGGCCTGCTGATCCAGGGTTTAGGTCCAGGGGAGAGAAAGCCCTGTCATGAGATTAAAGGTGACTCTTATTCTGTAACTTGGACAAGCGTGGGTGGCCCTGGATTTGTGTGGAAAGAGGCCGGGCGTGCATGGCTGGAAGGAAGCTGACCCCAAGGTTCTGGCCTTTTCAGCAGGCAGAAAGCAGGTAGGGCTCTGATGCTGTATTATTTCTGGGGTTTGTTGGGTTTTCTTGTTTTTTAACAACTTTCCCCTTTATCCATTTCCCCCCAAAAAACACCCCACTAGCAATACGGACATGGAAACGTTTACATGTGAGAAAAGTCAAATCTCCTTATGGCTGGGATCGGGGCTAATGGGATTTCTGGTTTGGCCTTTTCGTTTACATCTTCCGTGGGTGGGAGGATTTCCTGTAAGGACTCACAGGCCCCAAATGGCTGTTTTTGCTTCACTGAAAAGGCTTCTTTCCTCCTTTTCTTTCATTGTTAATATCACTCTGGCTATCGGCAGAATGTCCCCTGGGGAAGGTTGGAAAGGGGAATTCCTTCTATCAGCTTTTAGGACTGTAATTCTCTGGGCCTATTTATTTACCTTCCCTACATCTCCATGCATGAACCTTGCTTTATTACCCTCTCATTTATCACATTCTCAGAACAATAAAAGATTAATTTATTGGCTGCCGTTTGATGAGTTTTTGATGCCGCGAATGTGTGTGCTCACGGGTGTGTCTCCCTATGGCTCATCTGGGTCAGGCATCCTACGAGGTGCCACTGGCCCCGAATGGCCACTAACCTCTCCATAACCCCAGTGGTGATGCAATCACAGCAACCACTGGTCGGCTTGAGACCGGGTTTAATTTCTTCTGAGTGTAATGGCATCCAGCATCTATAATTATGCTATTTTCTCTCCTATGCTGATTAAATACGATTTACCCAGAGAGCTAAATGATGAATATTTGAGTGGAGTGTTTTGAGCCAATAGCTGATAAAATAGCCACAATAAATAAACTTGGCGGGGGGAGGGGACTCTGCAACAGCCATGGCTCTGCCAGGTCGCACGGGCAGGTGCAAGTAGAAAGAAAGCAATACTGAAGCCGGAACAATACCTGCCCCTTCCCTCCTCAGCTTCTGTTTAAAGGAAAAGCAACCCTGAAACCTGGAAATCTCACCTTGGGATCTTACTGAACCTCGGCAGTAGTTAAACAATCAGATTCTCTATCAGTGTTACGGTTGGCTGTTGTTTCCAGCCGCTCCCCGTCCCCCCAAGAGTACTCTTCATTCCCTAACATACAGCTGAGAAATGAAATTCGGTGTCACCTCTTCCCATCACCCTGAACCTGCTCATCTCACCACTCCTTTGTTTATTAAAAAGAGGCCTGGCTAGTCTCAGGATTCCTTTTTCTGTGTCAAAGATTCTCATTGATGGAGCAAAATGTGTATGCTCTTCTGGTAAAGGGGCCGAGAGCCCGATACCAAAATCAACCATGGAATTCCCTGCAATCTCTTCCCTGCTCTAGTCCAAAAAAACAAAAGAAGAATCTTTAGCAATGACCACTCCTTTTCTGCACCCACATCATAGTTGTTATGCAAGATTACACCTTATATGTTTGTATGTACTGGTTGGAAATGCAGCGTGAATGTGGAGACCAGCACATAGCACTGTTTGGGAAGTGCAGACCTGGAGGTTATAGAAATTAAGCAGTTTATCAGCAAGAAGTTATCGAGGTCACCAAAGTACTAGATCTAGTGAGGGTGGGGTCTCTCCAGCAGATACGTGATAAGGTACTCTCCTTCAAGGCACGTGGACCGTAATTTGGTAGAAAAGACCTTACGTGCACGAAACCATTTAAAAAGAACCCCAAACAGCGTCTACTGAGTATTGGGTTGAATGGTAGAGATTACACAAGCCACGTGAGGCCAGAGAAAGAGCGAGTCATGGTGGGTTGGGGACAGCAGGTGGTGACACTCAAGGGGGGTGGACAGTAAGGGCGTTGGGATGCGGGGTGGAGGTGCAGATATGGAGAAGGAGGACCAGAGGGGCTGGGATTGCAAGACGAGAGGGAGCATGTGCCTATATAAAAAGCCCAGTGTCCAGTCGCTTTCAGGTTTATTGCTTAAGACCCTGCCTTTTGTCCAGATTCAGTTTGGCTTCCCTCGATGATGCTCACTGACGCTCAGAGTTATGGCAGGTGATGGCAGATAGGTTCACAATGGAAACCTTAGGGAAACCTGCTTTCTCGGATAGAACACCTTGGGTTTTGGGTAGACTAGAAGCTCTTGAAATTGCTTTCCTTTCGGCATCCACCTTCTTTATCATGAAACAGCCAAGAAAAGAAGAGACGGTCCTCCAAGACTCTCTCCCAGTGGACTGGCCAGTGTGAGGGGCTGTGCAGGACCCTCACTGAGGCATGCTGGGCAGGGACAGTCTGGGCAGGGGCCGTGGACCGTGGACAAAGCTGTATCTTCCGTATTTTGACTTTTAGGCTTAGCATCTCCTACTTCAGCAGCAACACCTTCCTCTGGCAACTCCCGGGGGGGGCCTGCAAATGGCTTTAAAAAAAACTTCTCTTACGTGTAACTGTAAATGGGAAGTGAGCGGGCAATGACATCCTCATAGGGAAATGTTCTTTGAGCGTATGTTGATGCAGACAAAGGAAACACCATTTCCTTAGGCACTTTGCATTTGTTACTCATTTTGCTTCCCTTCCCTCTTTTGCTAACCTTGCTTTTTTCTTTCTTTTTTACTGCTGAAGGCTCATATAATAAAACCATTGTATTTCTATTTGGGTCTGTTTCAGTGCCTTTTTTTTTTTTTTTTTTTTCAATACCTGGTCTCATGGCATGTTTTTGTGCTGCTTTTGTCTGTATTGTCTTTTTGTTTGGAAATTATGTGAAAGATGAGCCACCAAAAGAGAATGCACTTTGGATGATCCGAAGAGATACTGGTATTAACAGAAATCCGGCAAAAGTGAAATTTAAACTGAGACTATCGGGAAGATTTTCCTCTCAGGGGAGGGTGTAGTAAACCAAAAGGTGGAAACCTTATCACAGGAATCACTGAAGTCAGGGAAGACTTAAAAACCTTTGGAAAAATAACAACACATGCTCTTCTGCTTTTTCACCAGTTAGGAGAAACCCAGAAGAAATTTCATGAGAAAAGTGAAAAATGTTCAGTAAATTCTTTTTCCATTGAATTGAATGATAATAGGAAGAAAAAGCGTTGGGTCTTCTCCCCTTGGATCTGTCAAATATTGAGAAATGTCCTAAAGTGATAGGGGCTGCTTGGTAGGAATAAACCGGCCATTTGGTAGAGGAAGGAGCCCAGAGGTGGTGTCCTTTCTCTCCAGCCAGCTGCTTTTCCTGATTTCAGAGGTTACCTCTGTGCATCTCTTGACTTCACATCATCTAGTCAGTAAAACATACAGCAGTTGAGAGAGCAAAGAGCTCCAAAGAACTTCACGTAGGGTCTCAGCCTATAATATGGAGGCCGTCAGAGTTTCCATGCTGGTTTGGCCATTTGTCAGTTGTGTGGCTTTGAGAAAATCATTTGATGTCTCCCAGTCTCAGTTTTCTGATGCATAAAATGGCGACAACAAGTATACGTACCTGTATTAGTCAGGGTTCTCCAGAGAAACAGAACCAATAGGATGTGTCTGTATGTATGTATGTGTGTGTGTATATATATATATTATATATATATATATATATATATATATATATATATATATATAATATATATATACACATATATGGAGGCAGACCTTGGAGACATTGCGGGTTCAGTTCCAGACCACTGCAGTAAAGCAAGTATTTCAATAAAGCACGTCAGACAGATGTTTTGGTTTCACAATGCATATAAAAGTTATGTTTACACTATGCTGTAGATAAGTGTGCAAGAGTATTATGTCTAAAAAGACAAAATGCATACCTTAATTTAAAAATACTTTATTGCTAAAGAGTGCTAACCATCATCTGAGCTGTCTGTGAGTCATAATCTTGTTGCCGGTGGAGCGTCTTACCTCATTGTTGATGGCTGTTGACCGATCCCGGTGATGGCTGCTGAGGGCTGGGGTGGTTGTGGTTTCTTAAAATAAGCCAACAGTGACGTTTGCTGCATCGATGGACTCCTCCTTCCACTTAGAGGCTATTGTAGGGTTATTAGTTGGCCTAATTTCAATATTGTTGTGTCTCAGGGAGTACAGAGACCTGGGGTGAGGGAGGGGGATGGGGGAAAGGCCAGTCGGTGGGGCGTTCAAAACACGTACAGCATTTGTCGATTAAGTGCGCCACCTTATATTGATGAAGTTCTTGGAGCACCAAAGCAATTACAATAGTCACATCAAAGATCACCGATCGCAGATCACCATAACAAATATAACAATAATGAAAGAGTTGGAAATATTGTGAGAATTACCAATTGTGACAGAGACATGAAGGGAATAAATGCTGTTGGAAAAATGTGCCAATAATCTTGCTTGACACAGGGTTGCCACCAACCTCCAACGTGTAACAAACAAACAAACAAACAAACAAAACCCACAGTATCTGCAAAGCACAATAAAGTGAAATGTGATGAAACAAGGTATGCTATATATGGAGACAGGGTGGGGGAAGGGAGCTTATCATAAGGAGTTTTCTCATGTGACTATGGAGGTTGATGAGTCCAAAGTCTGCAGTGTGGGCCAGCAGGCTTGAGAGCCAGGAGAGCTGAGAGTGCAGATCTAGTCCAAAGGCCAGTGGGTGGATACCTAGGAGGGCCAATGGTGCAGATAAAGTCCGAGGCAGTCTGCTGGAGAATCCCCTCTTGCTTGGCAAGGCCGGTGTTTTTGTTCTATTTGGGCCTTCACCTCATTAGGTGAAGCCCACACATATTTGGAGGGCAGTCTTCTTCTTCAAAGTCCACCGATGTAAATGTTAATCTCATCCAAAATCACCCTCCAAGTTGACATATAAAATTAAGCATCACACTCCCCCATAGGGCTGTTGTGTCTCGCCTGACACATAGTTAAGCGTTACACAAGTATCTGTGCCATTACCTCTGTGGCAGTGAGAACAACAATGACAGAATTAGTACCACTGTTATTGATACCATTATGGAGTCTGACATACCAGGTTTCAAACCCCAGCTCTTCCACTTATGAACTGTGTGACCTCAAGCAGTGTCTTCAACCTCCCCAAGCCTACATTTCTGCATCGTAAAATGAGGAATAAAAGGAGGAAATACCTCGTAGGGTTGTGGCATTAAATGACTTTATAGAACTACAGTACTTGGAACTGTGATCTGTAGCAAGCACTGCACAAGTGTTTGCAGCCGCAGTTATTATCATAACAACGGTGAATATTACTATGGTTAGCGTTACTACGGTATCTGACACATTTTTGGCCTTGGACAAGATCCCCAACCTCCCCAAGGTTCATCTATAAAATGGGGGTGTAGGTGTATCATTTTGAACTATGTCTGATGCATAGTGAGTATTATACAAGTATTTGCCACTACAGTTATAGGATAGTGTTGAGTTTTACTATTATTAGCATTAGTATAGAATCTGACACATTTATTAGCTGTTGACTTGAGCAAGGTCCTCCACTTCCCCCAAC
The DNA here is from genome assembly GCF_000442215.2 of Lipotes vexillifer. Lineage (NCBI taxonomy): Eukaryota > Metazoa > Chordata > Mammalia > Artiodactyla > Lipotidae > Lipotes > Lipotes vexillifer. Next base: position 4,475,334 of record NW_006789896.1, on the reverse strand, counting down.
CTGCATTTTCTCATCTGGGAAATGGGGTCGGTATATAATAGTATCTTCATTACTAAGTGGCTGTAACGAGCAAGTTAGAGCATGTGAAGCCCTCAGCGCCACTCCTGGCGCCTGGCTCACCGAAAGCACTCAGTGAAAGTGGCTGCTGTGCATCTGTTCATGCATCGGGCACTCGGCATCAGGAGCACATTAGTAGCCACCCTCCTCTGTCATTTTCTCAGCTCCCCATCCATTCTATAGCAACCCCGTCACACTGCCGTTAAGACAGTGATGGGGACCATATGACGTCCCAAGTTAGCTGCCCCATTTTTGAATAACTCCTAGATTTAGAAGAGTTTTCTCTTTTCGTTTGGAAATTATGTGAAAGAAGATAAGTTATCAGTTCATATCAGCAATTAGTGCCATCTCTGTGGTCCATGCTCAGGCAGAGCATGTTTGTCCCTCTCTCATATGACAGCCTGCCAAATATTTGAAGACAGCACTCACTTCTCCCCTAAGCGTTTTTGTCATCAGACTAAACATCTCTAGCTCTTTCACCCTTTTGTCACATAACACAATTCTCAAGCCCCTCACTCTACTTATTGATTGCTCTCATCTGGACCTACTCCAGGTCTCCGGTGGTCAGCCTTAAGCATGTCACATGGAGTGCATTCAGCACTCCGTATGGGCACTCTTGCCCCACAGTGGACTGCCAGCTGCTTCATTCTGGTAGAGTCTTCATTTATTAAGGTACCCTAGGCTTGCAGTGGCTCTTTTAGCAGCCCCGTCCAGCCTGTTGTGTCTCATTCTGAGCTTGGATTGACTCGCACCCTTCGTACATGGACTGGTCATCGTCCTCCTGCCTTTGACGCTTGGAGCTCTGAACGTACGTGTAAATATCTCACAGTCTGGTTACATTTCATCTTCTTAAGCTTGGCCTGTGTTTCAAACTATTGAGATGTTTTGATAGAACAACTGTTATATTGTTTTTAGGTGGTAAGAAATATCACTTATTTCTTGTCATCTGGAGATAACTATCGTTGGCATTTTGGTGACTTCTTCCCAGTCCTGTTTCTTACGTCGTTTGTGTGTACGGTACGTGCGAGGGTACATTTGTTATTATTACAATGTCAGGACGGCATAGTGAATAAGGTTTGGATTCCTGTTTTTCTATTTAACAGTATACTTTGGGTAATTTCCTACATCATTAAATTATATTTGAAAACTTGACTGTAAAGTACATGCTACGGACATATGGATATTCCATAATTCACTTAACCATTCCTTTAGCGTTGGAAATGAAGATTATTTCCAAGATGTTGCTGTTATAATTAATGCTTCAGCGGGCATCTTTGTTGATATCAAGGTTTCTCAACCTCAGCACCGCTGACGTTTGGGGCTGGATCATTCTCTGTTGTGGGAGGGCTGTCCTGTGCATTGTTGGATGTTTAGCAGCGTCCCTGGCCCCTACCCAGTAGATGCCAGGAGCACACCACCCCTACCCCCAGTTGTAACAACCAAAAATGTCTTCAGACATTGTTAAATTTCTCTTGGGTAGGGGGGTAAAATTGCCCCCATAGAGAACTACTTGTCTGTCTCTTTAGTTGCATGCAGGGGGAAGGGGACAGTGGGAACAGTCTACCCTAATTGCCAAGAGTAAGGGAATGCATTGTCAGTAGAGCTTTTGAAAACAATACTAAATCCAGCTAGAAATTGGTCTACTTTTTATTACTATCACGTGCTAATAATGTCCATAAAAAAATTCTCCTTACTGCCAGGGTAGAACGCTCCCATTCTACCACCACCCCCGCCATAGTTTCACCGTTGTCTCTTTAAAAATAAAACAACAACACTGTCTAGGCTCCCTGAAGTTTCATAGAATTTTAGCAAAACAGCTCTCTAGGTGAGTTTTATCTATTTTTTTTGCTTACAGCTTTCCTGATCCTCGTAGGTCACAGACCTGCTGGGGACAGGGCCAGGAGACAGTTGCTATACTCACAATCATCTTGTCCCTTTATAAAGTACTGTTTTCTTACTGCATCATGTTCAAGGAGCCTAGCGCCCTCTTCTCTTAGGGTGTGTTAGTTCCCGGGTTCCTGTGACCATATGTTTGAGGGTTTGGGGCACCTTCCCTAGTTCGCCAAAATATGTTCCCATTATAATACTCCTCTGTTTAAAGATAACTTTCAGTGTCTTCATCTCCATAATCAAGTGTCCCTTCCCAGACCATCAACCCTGATTTCCCACAGTCCCCTCACGGGCCACTTGTGCTGCACAGGACCAGTCTCCGTGCTGCCCCCTGAGCACACGCTGGACTTCATGGCTTCCAGATGTTATTTCAATTCCTTGGAAGACCCATCCTGTTTCCTACACAAACACTAACCACAGGAAGCCTTTCTTGGATTCTAAATCTCTCATTGATATCCTACTTCTCTAAACTCTTATCTTTATTATGTGATCGCATCATATAATATCATGTCATATCCTTCGGCACTTAACTTACCTATTTATGTACTTCTAATTGTTTTAGTAACTTAGTCCCATACCAACAATTAGAATATAAATTTCCTGAAGGTACAGATGTCTTATGCTTGCATATCTTCTCAGAAATGAGTCTATAAATATTCAATAAATAGCTGATGATAAATGTATAATTTGTTCTGCTCCATCATTACTTAACTTCCTCATTTCCTAGCTTAGCTCTACAAAATTCAATGCAAGAATTTAAAATATACGTGTGTGACATTCAGATATCTTAATTTAACCTTAAAGTTAACTAGCCGGGCATCCAAACCTGAATCTCAAAGAAGGTACCACATTTTTCCATCACTCATCTATCTGACTAGTATTTTCTGCAGGAGTCAAATGATTGGTAACTATCTGTAAACGGTTCTAGGTACTCCGTCCTGCCTTAGCTGTTTATATCCTTCAGCATTCAGAGTCAAGCCACCATCTAGCCGAAGTTGTAGAAATGAGAGCTGGCAGGTGTGAGGGTGAGTGCTGGCTCTCCAGAATCAAGGAGCTTCCTAAACTTTCTGTTCAATGTTCCTATGGAGGTAATTACTAACTTCCTAGATACCTGGTACCCATATCCAAATGTCATCCCACTGTTCACTTGTACTAAAAATAATGTGTAATACTTCTTATCGTTTCCCCCAATTTTTCCAATTCTGAACCTTCAGGAAATTATCATCATTGCATTATGGGTAGAAACATTTAAGGAAAAATTTAAACTATGAATCTTGACAACCCAGAACAGTCAGAATCCAAAAAGGTGCCATAAGAGGAGGAGAGACGGCCAAGGTGAGAATGGAAGAAAAGAAGGATCTTGTAGCTAGGTTTCTCTTGAGAATGAGCAGATGAGTCTGGTCTGTCCATCTGTGGTGCCCACTGCCACTGGCGGTCAGAGGGGAGCCCAGAGAGGACCCCAAAACAAAATGAAGTTAACCTTGACTTGCTTACTGGCATGAGGGATTCAAAGGGCTGTCCTAGAAGAAACCAGATCCTACTCTGTGAATATGTTTTTGGGAAGAAGCCGGCCTTCCAGTTTAGGAGAAACAAGAGAATTCTTTTAAGTCTAGCTTCCGAGATCTCCTGAACCAACAACCTTCGGTGCTCCGTGTCTTCTCAGGGTCAGCCCAGATTGATTTAGTGATTAACTCCAGCGTTTTTCTGGCTTCTCCACTCCATCAGCACATTTCAGGTTTCTAAATATAGGTCAACCCAGGCAATTAGGAGAGAGCTTCCGTTTTTGAAAGGTATTCAGCAGGCAGAAAGCCCAGTTTACAAATGAGTGGCCATCTTTGGCCTCAGATTGATTTGACTGACAGGGACTGCTATATTCTCAGCCACTTTTATTTGAACATGTTGGGATAGAAGAGAAGCTTCCACACTTATTACTTCAAAGACTGTATTAACCCCAAGAAACTTTAATTTCTCATCAAAAAGTGAATTTGGCAATGACCTTGTTGGCCACCTCTATTTTAGGCTGACACTTTTGTAACCTTGCTGCTCTTGTTGTGTTTGAGGGGAATTGGGGTATGTTACATGAACCCATGGCCCCATTTACCAGTTGGCCATTGGTAACTTGATCAGAACAGGTCTCCATGTAGTCCCCATCTAACTCCACACCCTTCTCTCAGTACCCACCGAGCCAGGAAACTGACCATACTGCCACGGGACGCTAGAGATGAGAACGTGGCACTGACTCAGGGCACTTAGGAGGCCATAACTCAAAGCTGAGGTTGTGCGTAAACAATGAGATTCCCCTCAGGTGAGGCCTAGCAGCTTATAAGTGCTGGGTCCAGAAAGTCAATTGGCCCAGGTCTTTCACTCACAGAAGAGTCTCAGATATGGCATCTTGTCACTATCTCCAGATGATATGATACATTCCATTTTGAGGAATCAGAAGTATTAATGTGTTATTACTTCCACAGTTTTTGAAATGCTATTCTGACATTTATATATATATATATATATACATACATATGTACATGGAGAACCAAGAGCAAACTAGACAGGAACAAAGGAACAGAGCGATCTCTCCTGGGTTTGGAGCCCACATGGACAGTTTGGGGAAGGCGAGCAGAACTGGGTACGGGGGAAGTTGCTGTAACCTAAACCCTTGTTCTCCATCCTATGGTGCAGCAGCATCAGCAGCACCTGCGAACTCGTGAGAAATACAGACTCTCAGGCCCCGGCCCAAACTTACAGAACTAAAATCTGCATTTTGAGATCTCCAGGTGATGCCGACACACTTCACATTTGCCAAGACTCTGGTCGAGAAGTCGGCCGATGTTGCGGGTTCAGTCATCAGACTGGGCTTGTGTGCACCTCTGTGTATGCAGAAGCTAGGTCTGTGTGTTATTCCCACCAGGACAGCAACTGAATTTTACCCTCTCTGAAAAGGAAGCAGCCTATAAGACGAAATAATCTGCCATTGTGAGAGGTTAACATACCAAAGCCATATTTTCTTTCTTCCTTTCCTGGGTTCTCCCCCACCGTAATAGATACGGCTGGCACGTTAGTAATGCAGAAGCTTCCTGGGACTTGGAACATTTCAAAGAAGGGGAAATGCTTGGGCATCAGAGTGCTGAGTTTTGACTTCAGTGCGACCAGGAGATGATAATCACTGCGGAGATGATAACTAGTGAAACATACCCAGCCATGGGGATGTTCACGTCTAGATCAGCAGAAACATGCAAGTCAGTGAAAGCTGGGGATTAACTTATTGTTATTCCGAAGCCACAGTAGCATCTTTCTTCCTCATCTTTAGCTTTCAAACCGCAGCAACTCATGTCTGTCGTCATCACCATGCTATTTCGAATCCCTTGCTCTCTCTTCATGGACCAGTTGCCTAGAATCCGATCAGTACAATGACTATCTAACTGAGGTTTGAAAACAGATTTCTATTGCTTTCCCTTATAATGGTTTATGGACTCAAAATGGGCTCTCCGCTCACCCAACAGCTTTACCTTGTAGAAACCCCCTTTCTCCAGCCACCCCTGGTGAACTGCTCGCTTTCTGAGGACTTGAGTTACCGGCTTTTTCCCCCTTTTGCTCACCGAGTCGGTGCCGTCACATGGGTGGCTGTCTGCTGTAGTGTGGTGAG
>NW_006789896.1:4459374-4469534 GCF_000442215.2 Lipotes vexillifer | reverse complement strand
TTTTTCCTAGGCTGGTTTTTTTTTAATTTTTTTTTTTTTAAATTTTATTTGTGGTCGCTATCGTTCTGCTGGGGCAAGGGGGTAAAGAGATCTGACACTAAGTGCGGGGAAATGCTGAATCTGGAATCTATCTTCCAGACGGCACAAGAATAAAAATTCATGGCAGGACAGCAGCTGCTGACACACTCCCAAAGACATATTGCAGGTAGCATTATTTATTGGGGCAAGGAGTTCATAGAAGTGCTACCTCAAAGCACCCTGAGAGATCCTGAAAAGCCCATCTCCCATCACGTGAGGCAGATTTATGGGGGCTGCTCTTAGAGAGGTCAGGCAGTGTGGCTCAGGACTCAGGCTCCTTCCAGAAAGCCTGGATTCCCTTAACATATTCAGTGCAGCTTGATTGGTTCAAAGGAGGGCTTGAGTCTGTAATGTTGACCATAAAATTGCAGTGACACGCTGCTTTAGATAAGAGGGCTGGAGGAAGGGGGCAGGGAGGCTGTGGACGTAGGGGCAGCCGGCCCAGGCAAGACCAGAGCAGGCGCTCATATTTTAGGTTAACGTGCAGGGAGAGGAGGAGGGTTGGGACCAGGTGGATTCGTGCTCACACAAAGGAGAGCTGGACCCACCAGCCTGGACACGCAGACACGCTGTGTCTGTACACATAAAGCCACGTGCACGTGAACACTCAGAGACTCGCGGGGACCTGCAGGTGCCACCCAGACAGAAACAGCCAAAGCCAGGCCAGCCAGTACGAGCTCCCCGTTGTCCCAGAGCCATCCCTGGGAGGGACCGCTTTCCCCTTGACCCCTGCTGACTTCATCAGGTATCTCACAGGCTCTCCATCAGCCGCACGCCAACGTATATGGTGTCATTCCCCACGCTGCTGGCTAACCAGCCTGGGGTGCACAAATTCCTGCTCCGTGCCTTCCACTCAGACACAGACCAGAAATGAGTATCTTCCGCAAACTCAAAGGGGCCAAGACTGATGGCAAGCCACTGGGGGGCAAGGGAGGGCACAGCCAGAGAAGGGTGCTGAGTCCTCTTGCCCCAAATCAGTGACCTCCTCACAGGGCCTAGAAAATGCTGGCCTTGGGGAGATGACCTCCAAGCCTTTTCCTGGGTCTAGGGTTTTGGAGCCTCAGTCAGATGGGTGAGCACCACTTACTGATTTATGACAAGTGTCTTCAGCATGAATTTGTTTCTCTGGGTCCATTGCTACCCATGTTTCGGGGGTACCACATTTGTAGTCCAAATCTATGGCCTCCTGTGGGCAGCTTGGTTGAGAGATTTAATTGCTGTCAACTTTCCACATCTGAGTTAGAGAGATGGACTATATAAGGGGATGAGATGGCCGTCTAAATAACTGAGGTGATTATCTTTTTCTGAATTATTCAGCTAGGACCTAAATTGTCCTATAAATTCACAGAAAGGTAGGTTTGGGTTTGAATTATACAGATAATAACCTTAATTCTTCAGTTCACTCAAGCCTGGAGGTCCAATTGAAAAGTGACTCTTTCTCTCTTTGTTAAAACTGAAACCATTTAGATCTTTGACTCCACCTGTTTTTAAACCTTCCTCCCAACCAGGCGTCGCAGAGATGTAAGACGGTCAGGGTACCCGTTTGGTTCATAAGTTTGGCCTCTTGAATGTGAACTGTAGGAGGTGGGGGAATGAAGGGTTTTAAACTTACTGAGATGAACCTCCTCGAGTTACATTCTTATCAAAGTAGAGAAACTAAATATTAAAATTTATCCATTGCTTTTTGCTCCTGCAGAATCCTGTCCGTTTTGAAGCTCCCCATAATTCATTTGCATACTCTGTTGACCTCCCATATCCCATCCGTGATTTTAAACTATAAGCTCCTGCCACTGTTTAATGCTGACTGCTCGCAGCAGATAATACAAGGCACTCTTATTTTTCTACTAGGCTTCTACATCTAGCCTCCGTACACACTCTGTCCTGAGGGATGTGACCACTGACTTTGCCAAATCTGGGAGGATGCCCGAGCCTCTGAGTTGCCACTGCTCAGATGGTCATCCTTGCCCACTGGCCTAAACAGTCGTTCCTCTGGGTACCACTGTTGACCCCCTGAGGTCCAACGCTTGACCTCATTAATACAAAAGGGGAGAAAGCTAAGTGAATGTTTTCACAGTCTCCTTTTTCTCCAGGCCAACTGGAGGTTATCAAGGCCAGAGGCTGCTTTCTAGTTCATAAACCTGTTAGGATATTCGGAGTCATGATTCTCTTATTCAACTGTCTGTGCTTTTCCTTGGGACAGCTAATCCCTCAGCGTGACTGGTGGAAGCCGCAGTATTGATTTCTGTGTCTCTCTAAACCTCAGTTGTGTTCAACGCTTGTTAGACATCTGAAGGAATATCCAGTGGGCTCTGGGGGCAATTTGAGAGCGAGGCTCAATAGGCCTGCTCTTGAGAGAAGTTTCTGTAAGGTTGCCCGGCAAAGCCAATCGAATAAAATGAGAGAGAGAAGAGAAGGAGAAGGGGTGGAGGGGCTGAGAGAGAAAGAGACAGGAGAGAGGAGAGAACAAAAAGAAAGACGAAGGAGAAAGAGGGAAGGGGGAGAAATAAGAGGGAGAGGAAAGAAAGGGGAAGAAGAAAGGAAAAGGGAACTTTTCTCCTGCAAATAGGAGTCTTGAAAGATTTTCATCTTTCTGCTCCTTTAATCTCAACTCTCCCTTTGTTAATAAAAGAACGTTTTTAATTTTCTGGTCAGCGTCATCTGTAATGAGAAGGGGGTGCCCACATGTGTGGCCGGTGCACGTGTGGTCCCTGTGGGAGTTCGTGAAGGGTGTGGACTGTGTCCATCCTTGTGGTACAGGTTTTGTTTCATCATTGCTTCTATGCAAATTGCTGGCGTGGCTAAAGAATGCTCCTGCCCTGCAAATTGAAGCTCTGAGAAAGAATGTTGCAAATTGCAGGATTCTCTTCAGAGTCACCACTCATCTTAAAAGAGTGCTTCTTGTAACGACAACAAAAAGGCTGGAATAAGATTTCTTTCCAGGGATTATAATCACAAAGCGAAAGACTGGCTCATTGCAATCAAGCCATCAGGGATTTGGCCATGACTTTTCTCGGTCCCTCAGTACCTAGACCTTTAAAATGCCCAGACTTCAAGGCCACTAGGTCGTCTAAGACAGTGGTGCTCAACGCGGGGCAATTTTGTACCTTCTCCCCCTGTCCAGAGGGCTGGAGACATTTCTGATTGTCATGACTAGGCAAGCTACTGGCATTTAGTGTAGAGACCAGGGATGCTGCTAAACACCCTACAATACAGAGGATGGCCCCCACTACAAAGGATGATCTAGTCCGAAATGTCTGTACAGCCAAGGTTGAAAAACTCTGGTCTAAGCTATGAAAAAGTATGATTTCCTATTTTTTTCTCTCTTCTATTTTCTTCCCACTTTTACACAAGACATATCAATAGTAGATTATAGTCACCTCTAGGGAATTTTAAAAGAAGAGGGAAAAAAGACAAAACTGCTTTTCTGTCCAGGCCACACTCACCCAAGTCCTCCTAAACCAACCTTTCTGAAGATGGGGCCAAGAATCTAAATTTTGAAAAGTTATGCTGATGAGTCTTAGGCACAACCAAACTTGAGATTCCTGGATAAAGATAGGGGGCCCCTTCGTGATGCGGTCAAGTGTTAAGGCACGTGTCCAGATGTTTTTTCAATCAGAAATCGATTTCCTGAGTTCTAGAATTGGAGGAAGGCCCACCAGGCTGGCGCTGCCCAGGGCAGTGCAGTTCCATCTCACCAGACGCTCAAGCTTTGTGGTTCATCTCTCCACATAAGAATCATATTCTGCTCCTGCATGGTTGTATTAGACTCTTCCCAACCTCTCATACTCCTGACCTGGGAAAGCCTGGACTATTGGTCTGTAGCTTTTAGAGCTGTTAGAGCCCCTGTAGCCTGGGGCCCGGAGCTGAGTGGAGGCCACACCAGGGTTACCTCTGTTCCCTGGAGCTCTCCAGGTGGAGTCCCGAGGTGCAGAACATCAGATCTCACCTCCATAACGGCCTCCGGAGTCTTTGTTTTCTACGTGGGGGCTTTTTGAGGAGTCCTGTGTTTTACCAAGTGGCCCTCGGAACATATTTGGGAAGGGACGATAGCAAAGGAATCACACCCAACTCTGAAAAAGGCAGAGTGACTCATGGTAGTATGAAACCTAGTCAAAATGAAGCGGGAACTTCAGATGATGACATGAATCATTAAGATTTGGAAAATCTGTTTTCCTCCTGCCACCGAAAAGAGGGAGAGAGATGACGAGACCACCCAGTTGGTGGTGGTGACTGTCGTAATTCTGTTCTCGGCTGGGCCTGGGGAGAGCTGGCTTAGAAGCCCAGAATGCCCCCCATCACCTTTCCTTGTCTTCCATCAGCTTCTGCGAACCTGCGAGGCCCTAGAATGTGCCCGGTGGAATCTGGGGCAACCTGCGTGAACAGGGCCAAGTGGTCGACCCTTGCCGGGCCCAGCCTCAGCTGCCCCTTCTGGGCCGAGGCATTTTATTGGTTTTCTTCTTCATCTGCAGCATGGGCTCCTGCACCTGCTCATTATCATTACCTTGCCCGAGACTCCAGCCTGCCTCTCATCAAGACTTGTATCTCCACATTCATTAGGTGATACAATACTGTCAACAGAATCAGCGGTGGCAGCAGTGGCCTCATTATCTCCATGGTTAACCCCTGCTTCCCCAGTGTTGGTCCCTGTCAGGGATTTTAAATTCAAATTAAATTTTAATGCGGCCGCTTTGATGTTCGAGGTAGAACTGCCTAGTCAGGAGGTGGCTGGAGATGGAGATTCTGTTGTTTTGTTAACTCTCCCTGTTAGGAAGTCCAAGCCAAATGTCTCTGGAAAACACCTTTTCTCTTCAAGGGATTAAACAGCAACCTTCTGATGCTGTAACTTGTTTCATTTTCTGGTTGGAAAGATAAATTAGGGGACATATATTTCAAACGTGTATAGCTCATACCAGCTTGTCAAAGGACTGGAAGATTTGGGTCCAGATGCTATATATGACCCTAGGGGCCCGCGAAGGGACCCAGCATGTAAAATAATAATCATCATAGTTTGTATTTAGAGAGGAAATTAGTCACTTTGGAGATTTTCTGACTCAAAGAGAAATAGCACCCTTTTCTGGACCTCGATCTTGTAATACTCCGTAAGTTAGTTTGACATATAAAACTGCACATGGTTTTCATTTTGCTCAAGGCTCCACAGTGTAGAGACCTTGTCTTACTTCAGCCGTCCTTGTAAAGTAACGAAATAAATTTTCTCTGTGTCCCTGGCACATGGTAGGTGCTCACCGCGTTTCGCTTTCTCCCCCACTTATTACATCTCCCTTGCCCACCCCACCCTCTCAGAGTAATGATCCTCAGTAGAAACCTGGCGACTGATTTTGCCTAGCCTGGCTTGTAGCCATTGACCTTGACAGTGAACGGCGTCCCAGCTGGCCACGTCAATCACATTGTAAGGCCCCGAAGTCCAAACTATACCCTGTGAGCTTTCTACCTAATTGCCCTCTATAACAATCAGCAACAGTCTGTCCTAAAATTGTCGACTGAAGGAGTAGAACATAACATAAATAAAGTCGAATATTCTTTAAGTTCTCACTATGTGCCAGGCGTTTTGCTCAGTGCTCTCTCATCTTATTTATTCTGCCAAACAACCCTACCAGGTAAGGTTGTTATCACACAGACACTTTTCTAAGGAAAGAACAGAGGCTCAGAGAGGTTCTGTAACTTGCCAAAAAATCACATAATAAAAGAACGGGTTTTGAATCTGGTCCGCCCGGCTCCAAAGCCCACGCGCATTCTCCCTCTGCCGCCTCTTGTTTCTCTATTAAAATGAGAAGCCCACATGGCACCAGAGCCGCAGCGGTCCCATTTGGCTCCTGCACGCTAAAGAAAGCGGGTTGCACGTGGAAGGATTTGGCTTACTTACACCTGTAATAATTTATCTTTCATTTACCTGGCTCTACCTACTTAAGCCACATTATAAGTAAGGGCAAAAACAGGGATTGTGTGTGTATCTGTTGGAGGTGTACATATTGGTAGTACAGTAGGCCTACTTTGTCCCTGTAAGAGGACAAGGTTACCAGTCGTCTGGGGAATGACAGTGCCTCTCGACACTCAAGCAGGTTTGCTCTTGCACCTGTACCTACACCACCAAACACGTGGGCTTTGAGACTCGAGTTTGCATCCTGACTCCACTCCTTGATAGCTTAGTGACCTTAGGCAATTGCTTAACCTTTCTTAACCTCAGTTTCCATATCTAAAAAATGGACAATAATCATTTCTGTTTCGCATGGCTGTTGTAAAGTAAATGAGTAGATGCATATAAAACATTTTGAATTGTGCATGGCCCATGGTAGGTGTTCAGTAGATGTCTATCGTCATTATCATAGCCAGTAGTATTAGTAATAGCATTTAGTCCCAGGCAAATCGAGGCAAAGAATCTACCCATAACCAAGGTCCAGTACATAACAGTTTATCTTGGATGACCGAGCCAGGGCATGGATTTTATTTATACATCTTTCTGAATAAGGGACTGAGAATAGAGCAAGCAAGAAGAAAACCATTAACAGAATTGTTGTCTGGTAAATTTGTTAGAACCTTTAATGCACAAGTCAATTCTGAACACGCTCAAAGAGAGTAATTTTCTAATTGTGCTGGTATATATTATCTTCACATTAGAACGGTACTGTCTATCCTCGGATATATTTGCCGAGCCTGGAAATGTGGCTGTTTTGTGTTGATTTCCCACATCGAGGGTATGGAAGGCACGTTAAAGTTCCCTCATTCTTCCTTCCTGGACTTTATTTCCGTGATCTTCATAATCTAGTTGTAACATTGCACTTACACATTATCATACAAGGTCTTGTCTTGTAGTGATGTTTTTAAATGAGAGAATTTGGACATGTTTATGCTTTTTCTTTTATGCTTTCTCTTAAAATGAATTTTCATAAGCATTTAGCTAGTGATATGAACCAATTGCCTGAGTTATTTCCCAACAGATTGTACAAAGGTCAGGGTACTGTGGTTTGAAACCCGCATAGACAGAGGGGACTGTAAAATGAAAGGCCTAGAACTGTGAGCCTCTCTGCGGATAATGCGTGAACTGTGGCTGCACCTTAGGACCCCATTCGGGCAGTCCTAAGGGTGGCTGGGACGCCATTCCTGTTGCAGGTGCATTAGGACCGGGGGAAGGTACTGAGGGGAGCATGTTTGGAGAAAGCTGCCTCCTGCCCAGGGGGTCCCTAGTGGGCAAAGTCCAGCCAGGGCTTCTGCCTTCCTCTGTCCCCCCCACCCTTCTTGCCTGTGCATCTCCTCCCTCCCGACAACCCCTTGCTGTCCCAGTCCCTTGGCAGGTGTGAAAGGGCAGCCACCGCCTTGTTACCCAGCCCCTGCCCAACCAAGGTCCAGCCTCCTCCCTGGCTCTCAATGAACCCCCGCCGACCCCGACCACTTCCCAACAGCCTCTCGTCCATGTCATTAACCGAGATGCAGATGGATTTGCTGACCTCCTAAATACTGTTACCCAGCTCCGGAAATGGAAAATGGGCAGCCCTAAGAATGCTGCACATTCCCCTGCGAGAATTGCAGACACCATACGAAAAGATGGTGGGAATTCAGAAAATGTGCTGAAACCCAGTTGTATAGTCAGAGCTTAATTCTGAAGAGCCACTGAGAAAGGTTTAATAAGTGCGCAATTTAATTTTCTAAAGGGAAATTCATACCTTTATTTAGATACTTTCTCCAAACTTCTCCCTCTGGTTGACCGCAGATACCCAGACACAGGCGAGTTTTGTTTTCTGTCTATTCCTCAATCCTTCTTTAGCTTAAATGCTATACAGTGAGGAAAGTGGACACAGGAAGGGAGGGAAGCAGAGATTTTAAGTCGTCCCCCACCTGACTCAATCCCTAGACAATCCAGAGTTAGCCATTCTGGAAGAGCATGGCTGTGGATATTAAGGCTAATGTCCAGCCACAGAGAAAACCAGAGCGATCCAAACTTGTGCCTCCTCCATGGCTAACAGAGCTCTTCTGTTTGGGCTCCTTGCTCCCAGGCCTGTTGCAAATCAGGATAGTGACTTCTCCCTGTATTTTACCGTCTCCAGGATAAGCACAGGACCCAACCTCTACTTTCTAGTTTTAAGAATTCTTGCTGATATTTGTCGAACACACAAGGATCGTCAGCATGTCAGCATTGTAGTGGAGGGTCTGCTTATCTAGGGAGGGGCTCTGAGGCTTGTGGTGTGACATCCATCACCTGGGTGATATTCTCACCTTCCAGGATGTGGTTCTCAAGCTTATAGGCTAGGAAACTGATGCTCCCCACATTCCAGGAATGAGCCTTCCTCCTCTCAGGGAAAAACTCCCTTAAACAAATTTGTGAAGTAAAACAAGGGCAACTTACAAATTTACAAAAATAAAACCCATTGTAATAAGTATCCCAACATGACCAGCTCTTTCTGTCACTACAAATAAGAGTACATGGGAACGCAAATCATAATCAAAATGGAAGTGTATTAATGTGCGGTGAGAAATAACTGTCCCAGAGACCAGAATTTGCAGTTGTAATGCTGAGCTTTGTTCTTATAGGCATATCTACTCAGAAAGCCAAGGAATAATCCAAAGGTTTTCTAGTGAGCATTGAATCTGATCAAAATAAGACAGATTAAACAAATGTATAAGGATGGTCTTGCCAATGCCAATGAGCCCAAATACTTGAAGGCTGTTGGCCAACACTCACTGAATCTATATCCACACTGGCTTTGCCAATAAGACTCCCAAGCTGCTCCAACTCCAGTGAATGGCTTTTTACTAGGCATTGCCAGTGTTGTCTCCATGAATCACCTTGCTCTATGCTGCTGTGGCCGACCAGCCCGGCTTCAGATGAACATTCTCTTCCATCACCTATGTTGGTACATCCAGTAGGCATGGTCATGCCGGCCTGTGTGTCAGTCTGTCTCTTTAAGATGACTGCTCACAAAGAGTTAACCTTTAGAATCCCTCATTCCCAAATCCTAGGGGAGCTTCTCACTATTGCCTTCATGTACCAATAGCAGAAAATAGGGTAGAATAGAATATAATTAATTAAGCTCTAGGGACATTACAGACAGCAAAGTCTTAAAGGTACTATTTATAGTTATTCCTGGATTTCATTTAAATTTATAATCCCCTTTCTAGAAACGTTAGTGGTCTCCTCCTAGAAAAGATCCATCTTTGCCCTATTGGTGTTGGATGCTTAATTAAGGGCTGGTTCCAGATCTAGTGGGATTTAGAGTCTCTTTCAAGCCTGTTTCCCAAACTTCTTGCCAAATGTGACTTCTGGTATTGCCCAAGAATTCTCCCTCCAAGATTCCAACTTTGGATGATGGTTTATCACACCTACCTATGATTCCTGTCTCTGCCCCAAACGTGTAATCTTCCCCTCTGTAGGTTTGCCTATGACACACACACCAGCTGGTTTCTAGGGCTGATACTACCCTTAGGCAAAGATAGGAGTCTCTCCCGTTTTGTTCCAAGGTAGTTAGAATGACCTCTCTCTTCTGGAGGCCACATGCTTCAGTGGCACACCATCCCTGCATCCCAGCTGTGTTGTGCCAGCTTCTTCTAAAATTCTCAGCACATTATTATGTCTACCTTGTTAAAAAGTCAGGTCCCCTGTTGAGCATACCAAAATGTCCCTGCTTCCAGCCTGAGGAATGCCTTCTGTTTTCAATCCATGCACAGACAAAGATGACTGATAGGTCTTGGGATCAAACCTATCTGAGCTCAGGTGGCCAGCCCCACCCACAGCCTCAGGCTCTCCCTGGTGACCCATCAGGCTGGTGACCCAGCCTCTTCTTATTTGTACGCCACACAGACGCACACAGGCACACAGTAGAAGGCATCAAGAACCAGGCAGTTCCTCTTAGGTGCTTCAGAAAGACTTGGAAGAAGCTGATGGTCATAAAAGGTGATCCCTTTTTAAATTATTGCCCTGGTCCCTCCAGAATTTAAATATTTTGACTTTTTATTTTAGCCTATTAAAGTGAAGCCTGGCATATATGTAACTCACAAATGCCAAAGCATTCTAGATTTGGGCTGGAAATTGAAGCTTCAGAAGCTGCAATACCCCATCGCCCTGGAGTAGGGAA
>NW_006789896.1:4434883-4459242 GCF_000442215.2 Lipotes vexillifer | reverse complement strand
TAGGGAAAGGGTGGAACCTCTGTGGAGGCTCTGAATCCCATTACTGCAGATCCAAGACATCTTAGCATCTCCCTCAAAAAATGTCTGTACCCAAAGGTCACACCCTGTGCTGTACTCAGTAATGTACACTAATCACAGCTAAGGTTAGTACCCTGCCCTGATTCCACTTGTCTCCGCTGTTGATAATAAAATTCTTTCTCCTTCTAGATTTACAAATGGCAGTGGGCAATGTTTACATTTGTTTTACTTTCTGCCTGTAAGATAAAAAACATGTTTGAACTTACACAGGGGTCTTAAGCAGCATCTCAGGACCTCTCTTACCTCGGTGCTTAGTAACTGCAGTTCTGAGCAGGCCCTCCGCTCCTCCCTCAGAGGGGAGGTTCATAGGACACTATCAAGACCTCGTCTGCAAATGCAAATAATACATGAAACAAAGCTAAAAGCAAGGAGCTTGACGAATGACTCGCATCCAGAAGTTCTTCCCGGAGTATGTGGGACGCTGAGAGTCAGCTCCAACCCAGTTGACCTTGACAGGGTCACAGAGAGCGCTCATGTGCAAGGATGAGAACCCTCTTACAAAAGCATGTCAGGCTTTCTTGAAATAGCCATCATGGCTCTCGATGGATTCTGGTTCCAGAACGCAAATAGTTAAAGGCACCTGCCTGTTCCTTCGAGGTCAACACACCTGCTCAGCAGGTGCTCAGCCCTCTTAGGGCGGCTGTCCTGTCCGTTTGAGAGAAAGGGTGAGGGAAGAGCAGATGCCACCCACAGTGCAGGCTTTCGAATCAGGGGCGAGCAGATGCTCTCCCGAACAACTCCGTGTTGAGATGTCACTAATGTAAAAATTAGTGTTTTTCTCTTTCTGCCAGAATGCAGGATTTACATGATCCCTCACACATATCCCTGGAGGACTGAGGTATAATCTCATAACCAGCAAGGAGCCAATAAACCTTCATTCAGGAGAAAATTCAACTCCCAGAAAACTCAGAAAGCTTGCTTTCACTGGCAGCTGCCCAAACCCCTCTGCCCTGTGTCAGGAAGCCCGCCCCGTTCTGAGGTGCGAGTCTCTCTTATTCCAGCCTGCAGTCCCTTAGCTGCCCTTTCATGGTGGTCCTGAGCCACACTTACGCTGGGCAGCTTGTGAGATCAGTGGGGAGCGGAAGGGGGAGGGCCCAGTGCAGGTAGACATACACAGAGCAGGCGTGGGGCCTGAACACAGGGAGCGCAAGGCTCGGGCACCATCAGGAGGATGGGACAGCCCTGCAGGGCCCTGGAGAGCAGCTGGGCTTCGGTCCAATAAACCGCACGTCTGTGCTCTGGGGTTTGGTTGGGTTTGGTGTGTGGTGGCAGCAGAGAACATCCTGATCTCCTGGAGCATCTTTCTCATGGTTTTACCTCTTCCCGACTCTCTCAGTCAGCTGGGGAAGTCATTCACCCCAGGTCAGAGAGTCCCGTGTGGCCATTCCCAAATGCCATGTTTCCTCTTCTTGCTTTTCACGTTGGGGCTCCCATTTGCTCATACATGGGGTTTCTTTGACTAGGATTTTACTCCCCTAACTAAGGCTTCTCAACTGTCCTCCCAAGCACACAGCTAAGCCACAAGGCCATGAACTTGGGAAAACAGAGGCCAAGAGGTCGGTGGCTCTGTGAAGCCCTTCTGTTGCTCCTTCCTCCTCTAACCACCCTGAAAGCTGCAGAGCACAGGAAGGGCGCACCCTAGAGCGATGGGGCAGGTCCCCCATGAAAGCTGAAGCACCATTATGGCGATGTGTAACATGATAGAAAAGACCCAGCCTCACCTTTCTTCCTGCTTTCTGAGCCCAGGCCCAGCTGGGGCTCCTTTCTGCCCTTCCTCCCTGTCATCTTCTGTTCCTTCTGGAAACCTTCCTTAACAGTTAGGTTTTACTTAGCGCTGCAGAAGGCTTTCCTCCAGGCACCAGCTCTCAGCTTCCATTCCAGGTTGTGGACATTTCTAGCCGATGGGGAGCCCAGGACATCCTCACCCCATTGTGTTCCTCGGGTTCCTGCCCACCATGAGGCCTTTGCACAGGCCCCCGCCCGCGGCCTGGAATGTGTCGTCAGCTGCTTCATGCTGACTCGTTTGTCATATCTCAGCTTCGCCACATTTCTTTAGAGAAAGAAGCCTTTCCTGGCCACTCAGATGAGGTTCTGTGTCCCTGTCATGTGCTGAACACTGCAACTTTACATTCATGTCACCGTTTAGTTAGAGGCTGTCTCCCTCACTAAACTGTCCTCTCCATGAGGATGGGCACAGGGTCTCTTTGTGCTCATCCTTGAGTCCCCTGGGCCTAGCACAGTGTCTGGCATACAGTAGGCACTAAATAAATACTCATGGAACCCTGGTGATTTACAGAAATGAGCTTATATTCTTCATTCATATATAAATATATCTGTGCATATGAGTGTGTGTGATTTATACTCTAATTAATACCTATAGCGTCTCCTTTGTAATCTTCATACTATAACCGATGCTCAGAAACAACTTTCTGAGCATCCTGCAGCCATCCTGCACCAAAGAAGGGGCCACCCCAAGGCATCCTCAGTAACTTTGTGCAGGAGGCCTGGTGTGCATGTCCCGCCTGGCAAGGCCATCTGCAGTGCCCCTCTCTGTCACATTAACGCTTATTCCTGGTTTATGTCCATAACTTGATTCGCCTGCTTCGTCCTTTCCTTGCCCCCACCTCCCCCAGCCTTCCCCAGAATGGAGAGTGAGAGCCTCATTGCCTCTTTTGCCCCCATCGGCCCCTAGGGCTGACACTGGCCACCCTGGCTTGGCAGGGCAACTCTAGAACACGTGGTAAGGGAGAGAGGTGGCTCCTCCAGTGTGGGTGGCTGGAGGCCTGGGGATGGCGCTTTCTTTCCACAGCTGGGACCTTGGCTGTGGAATAGAAAGCACGGCGTCTGAGCTGTGAGAATCCTGTCATGTGCCACCTCCCCTCCTTATCCGAGATGAGCGTCTCGGGCACATCATGGGGAGTGTGAAGCTGGGTGGCTCTTTCCTCCACCTTGAAAACAAACAGCTGGGTTCCCTGAAGATGTTGTCTTGTTGTGTTCGTTTGTTTTCTTTCTCTTTTTAATTCTGTTTTATTTCTCTTGGTTAGTCACACACACACAAAAATCTTAGTTTATGCTGGAATATCTTTTTTTGCTTGTTTTTTTTTGGGGGGGGGTTGTTTTTTAATATTTTTATTTTATTGGAGTATAGTTGATTTGCAATGTTGTGTTAGTTTCAGGTGTACAGCAAAGTGATTCAGTTATACATCTATATATATCCATTCTTTTTCAGATTCTTTTCTCATATAGGTTATCACAGAATATTGGGTAGAGTTCCCAGTGCTGTACAGTAGGTCCTTGTTTGTTATCTATCTTACATATAGTAGTTTGCATGTGTTCATCCCAAGCTCCTGATTTATCCCTCCCCCCACGTTTCCCCTGAAGATGTTGTTTTGAGTCACCCACTTACATTCCCACCAAAAGTGTGGCATCATGGCTGATGAGCGGGCCTCCTGCCCTTCGCTGTGTACAGCTGGAGTAGGTGCGCAAACGTAGTAGGGTTAGAGGACCTTTAAATCACCACCTGAAACCCCACGCTCGGTTTGTTCCCTTTGCAGGGGCGCTTGCCCAGAGGCAACACCTTCCTCCTCCTGGGCCGCATGGCCCTTTAAATACCCCACTGCAAACAGGCACGGCCAGCGCTCAGGCAAAGGAGCCCCTGCGAAGCCCCGCCTTCACCTCATCCCCGTCCACCTTCCTTTTTGGAGGAGCAGGGTTGATTCAGTACTTTGGGGACTTGGTGACATTAGTGGATCTGTTTTATGTAACACAAAGTCGTTATTAGCGGCATCCCAGATCATAAAAAAGGTATAACGAGACAAGGAGGGTTTTTTTTCCCCCTTGAAGTTAATAGCAGTCGGCCTGGAGGAGAGAGAGGGGTCACGGAGCCACGCTCCAATTGGTGGCTGACACCCCGCATTGACATTTGTGCAGTTTCATCAGAAAATCTAAATAATCCATGTGAAAACGGACGGTTATTTACCGAAGGTACACAAACCGCATGTGCCAGTAATGCACTGAAGACATAATCTCGGTTCCGGGAGCCTCCTTTTGTGCGCGGCTGCGGCTCCGGCAGCTGCTCACAAGCCTCAGATGAAGCGGACCCAGATGTCCGCGGGGAAACTGAGTCAGCGGGTGACCGAATACGGGGGCTTGATAACACGAAGGCTGAAGGAATCCGTCTCTGCTGTGGACAGCAGGCGGAGTAGCTAACTAGGCACATCTGGCCAGCAGCTTTAAATAGGACCGAGTGACAGAGCCTCCAGGACCCAGAGCCTTTGTGTTTTTTCAGGCTGGTTCTCATTTTCTGTAGGTGAAGAAAGGCATCTTCAGCTCTCAATGAAGGAGCGGATCTCTGGGATTCCGTCCCTCTGTTTTGTCATTAAAGAGCTGGCTGTGTGCATCAGCAAGGGGGTCTCGGCACCTGGGCTCATTTTTCCTTTCTCTGCTAATGGGCCAGGATGGAGAAACAGAATCACATGGAGGGATGCTGAGTTTGGCTTCTGCCTGGGGCTGGGAGCCCTGATTTCCCCTGCTGGATTCGCATTTGGGAAATGCTTCTGGATGCTCTCAGGCCCCTTTTCTGTCTCCCCCCGGCCCCAGCCCCGTGGTTGCCCTTCTCCCCCACCTCCCTCCATGGAGTGGCAGGCAGGAGATGCGGGCAGCCAGGCTGATAAAGAGCCAGACCCCCGTCCTCCTCTGTGGCTCCCCGCTGAGATTGAATGGCCAAGAGCAAATGTGCAGGGTCAGAGCATTAATGGGGGCACAGGCAGTCCATCTCTGCCTGGCCCAGACGCTCAGTGGAATATTCTCAGGCCTGTGCATGAGAGGGCAGAACCCGGGAGGAACAGCAAGACTCCTCAGAGCGAGGCTCACCATAAATGTGGGTGTTTGTTTTTTCGGGGTTTGGATAAGCCTGGTGCTGGTGCGTGGACACACACACACAGAGACACACGCAATTTCACACACGCACACACCCCTACACCCACACACTCACACACACATACAGATACTTACACACACTTTCACACACACACCCCTACACACACACACTCACACACACACCTACAGCAACACACGCTCACACACACTCGTACACACACGCACGCACGCACACACACCCCTACGCCCACATACTCATGTACTGACACACATTCACACCCTCACGCACACATATGCTCACATGCTCACACACACACAGGCTTATCAAGGTGATCCAGGTTTGGACCCCTCCACCCATATACCAGCCACAGACGTTTTTCAGATTCAGCTTTTGTCCTTCATGTCACAGCTTGGTACATCTGAGGAATGTCCTCCACAGGGGTTCCCAGAGTCACTTCCCTGATTTGCAGTGGCCCAGTCTATAGAGCTCTGAATCGATGCTTTTCGTGACGTTACTTCACCTGATGAC
This sequence comes from Lipotes vexillifer, assembly GCF_000442215.2. Taxonomy (NCBI): domain Eukaryota; kingdom Metazoa; phylum Chordata; class Mammalia; order Artiodactyla; family Lipotidae; genus Lipotes; species Lipotes vexillifer. The sequence continues at coordinate 4,453,757 of NW_006789896.1, read as the reverse complement.
TTTCGTGCAGCTTTGAAAATCAGGTTTATTCTTAACAGAGCACTCCTCTGGGGCTGTTGTTCCACTGCTGTTTATATTATTCATTTGTACGGGTGTGACATACAGGAGGAGGAGGGGAAAGCATGGTGTGTGAGTCCATGAGAGACAGACAGACAGACAGACTGACCACGGGAGCTACAAAGGGGAGAACTGGTTGGCTCAGCTGAAGCATTTGTATGGCAGTCCCTTCCAGAAAGACGTGTGCGTGACAGACTGTCTGAGATCCAGCCAGGCAGAGGCAGCTCTTCCAGCACATATTATGAATTCCAAAATGTATAATAAATACACATTTTACAAAAGCAATATGTGTTTTAAAATATAATATATGCTAACAGTCTTATAAATCACTAGGCTTGACACTAGTCAGCCGAAGAGGCTTCTGGGGAAATGGTGTTATGCGTGTGCGTGTGTTTTTAATAATGTAAAAATATGTGTAATATGTTTGAGAAACAACAGCCAAAAACCCCTTCTACCTGCCAACTTTACAATACTTATTTCCCAGGAGCCTGCCGTATCCTAGACTCTCAGGAAAATAGCAGGGGGCTTAAATAAAAAGTATAAATATGAATAAGATGGGAAAGCTCCACCCTTCTCAATATACATTTCCCTGATGGACTTGACCAGCTCAGGCTTCATATGTCAAAAAAATAAGCACTTTATGGTCTTCATGCAAAGGTTTCTGTAATATTATTACATGAGGCAGTCACAGACGGCAACGAGAGGGGAGAGTTTTGTCAGATCCCCTGTTCTGACATACCCCATGGAGCCTTACGCTGTCATGGTGTGTTAAGGGCTAAATGTCAACCCAGACCATGCATTTTGTGCCCTTTGTCAGCTGGAGACACCCTTTGGATTTTTTTCAGGGCCAGTTTTAGTACTGAATGGTTTAATGGAGCTCTCCTAGTGTTAGGTAGAAATGGGCACACTGGGATCCCTGGCTCTCAGTTTGTCTCCACTGGATCCCTTAAGCTCCTCCGGTAGCTCCGTGGGTCTCATCTCCTTGGAGGTGCTGCTCACAGGGCATCAATATCCTAATCCTAATCCAGGGGTGATGGGTGAACAGTGAACCTCACATGCTTTTCCACTCTACCTCCCTTCTCCTCCCACCCAACCAACCCAACTAGCAAAAGCGACAAGAATTTGTCAAGTGTCGCAGCCAAATTTCCAACACAGAAATGAGACAAGCGCCCAGATAAGTTAAAGTATATTTATAAAGAAGAATTTTACTGCAGAGTGCGCACTGGAAAAAAAGAGTAGATGCATAATATATTTAAATGAAAGGCTATTCATTCTAGTGTTGTTGGTAATCCTGGAAAATAAAGAAGCAAAATAAATTTCCAACAATGAGAGATTCTTTAAATAAGTGATGCTACATCTGTGCAGTGGAATACTATGCAACCATTACAGAAAAAACATTTAGGAATCTTGGAAAAGTTTCATGATATATTAGCTAATGCAAAAAAGCAGGTTACCAAACAGACAAATTTAAGAGGATTTTGTATTCTATTACATATGATACTGCCATCATGTGTTATTTATTGAAGGCTGCAGAGTACTAAATATTCAACAAGAGCCCAAATGTATAATTATATAAGATTATATATGTATATTTAATGTTTTCATTAAATAATCATATATAATTATACATTTAATATATATTGATATTCCATATATATTCAATTTACAGAAAATATTTAGAAAAATACACCTCAAAGGGCTTTGGGGAGTTTGGGGGGGGGGGGTTAACTTTTATATAATTTTAAAGGTTACTTTCCATTTACAGTTATTACAAAATATTGGCTATATTCCCCATGTCATACAGTACATCCCTGAGCCTATCTTATACCCATTAGTTTGTACCTCTTACTCCCCCTGACCCCTATATGGCCCCTCCACTCCTCCCGACTGGTAACCACTAGTTTGTCTTCTATATCTGTGAGTCTGCTTCTTTTATGTTATATTCACTAGTTTGTTGTATTTTTTTGATTCCACATATAAGCAATATCATACAGTATTTATCTTTCTCTGTCTGACTTATTTCACTTAGCATAATGCCCTCCAAGTCCATCCATGCTGCTGCAAATGGCAAAGTTTTGTTTTTTATGGCTGAGTAGTGCTCTATTGTATGTATGTGTGTGTGTGTGTGTGTGTGTGTGTGTGTGTGTGTGTGTGTGTGTGTGTATGCCACATCTTCTTTATCCATTCATCTGCTGATGGACATTTTAGGTTGCTTCCATGTCTTGGCAATTGTAAATAACACTGCTATGGACATTGGGGTGCATGTATCTTTTCAAAGCAGTGGTTTTGTTTTTTTCAGATATATACCAAGGAGTTGGATTGCTGGATCATATGGTAGTTCTATTTTTAGTTTTTTGAGAAACCTCCATACTGTTTTCCATAGCAGCTGCACCAATTTACACTCCCACCAACAGTGTACAGGGGCTCCCTTTCTCCACATCCTCACCAAGATTTGTTATTTGTAAACTTTTTGATGATGGCCATCCTGACAGGTGTGAGGTGATATCTTACTGTGGTTTTGATTTGAATTTACCTGATGGTTGGTGAGGTTGAGCATCTTCTCATGTGCCTGTTGGCCATTTGTATTTCCTCTTTGGAAAAATGTCTATTCAGTTCTTCTGCCCATTTTTAAATCAGGTTGTTTTTTGATGTTGAGTCGTATGAGCTATTTATATATATTAGACATTAATCCCCTATTAGTCATATAATTTGTAAATATTTCCTCCTATTCAGGATGTTGTCTTTTCATCTGTATGTCTTCTTTGGAGAAATGTGTATCTAGATCTTTTGCCCATTTGCGGGGGTGGGGGGAGGGGCGTTGCTTTTGGATATTGAACTGTATGAGCTGTTTGTATATTTTGGAAATTTATCCCTTGTCAGTCACACCATTTGCAGATATCTTCTCCCATTCCATAGGTTGTCTTTTCATTTTATTTATGGTTTCCTTTGCTGTGTAAAAGCTTTTAAGCTTAATTAGGTCCCGTTTGTTTATTTTTGTTTTTATTTCCATTACTCTAGGAGAGGAATCCAAAAAAAATATTGCTGTGATTTATGTCAAAGAGTGTTCTGCCTATGTTTTCCTCTAGGAGTTTTATAGTATCTGGTCTTGCATTTAGATCTTTAATCCATTTTGAGTTTATTGTTGTGTATGGTGTTAGAGAATGTTCTAATTTCATTCTTTTACATGTAGCTGTCCAGTTTTCCCAGCACCATTTATTGAGGAGGCTGTCTTTTCTCCATTGTATATTCTTGCCTCCTCTGTCATCAATTAGTTGACCATAATTTCACGGGTTTATATCTGGGCAAAATCTATCCTGTTCCATTGACTATGTGTCTGTTTTTATGCCGGTAATGTACTGTTTTGATGACTGTAACTTTGTGGTATAGTCTGAAGTCTAGGGAGTGTGATTTGGAGGGGGAATTTGATACCATTTTTATTTTCTTCTCTTTGCCTATCTGCATTTGTTTCTGCAATGAATAAAAACTGCTTCTTGGTAAAAATAAAATATGTATTTAAAAAGTATTTTAGTGACCTAGGAAAATAAGCCAACAGTTAAATGCTTAAAGTCTACTCCATAACATAGAAATAAGGCAGCAGAAGAAATACTAAGTCAGCAGATGTCATTACAGTCTGCACCTCTGACCTCTTGTTCCTTTAGGGAACTTTCACTGGCAGATGCCCATGTTCTCTTATCCTCTGGGCACCCCATTCATTGGTAGTCACCCCAGGACCAGGCCTAGAGAGCTATAGGGAGGAGCCAGTCTCAGGTTCCAAACTTTAACTCTTTTCACATTGGCAACTAGAAATGGGCTGTGCCTGAAAGTGACCCAAGTGACCCTTTTCCCTTGGTCTTGAAATATTTGTGAGTGAAGGGGATGGGGCTCAGTGCAAGTAGAATCACTCATAGCTCTTTTCAGTCCCTTTGCTGGGTGGTCATCAGCCTTTTGTCTCTTCACTCATCCCATGCCAGGACCTTATACCTCATTGTCATAAAATAGGTAGAATGTCCTCAGGAAAACAATACCAAAGAAAGGTTGAGAATAACGTTGGTAAGGAATTTCCCTGAACTCATGGATATGACATGAGGACAGGGAACTTGGTTTCTCCAATGGTTATCTCCCTAGCATCAAGAATAGTGCCTGACACACAGTAGATACTCAATAAACCAATATTGAATGAATGAAACTGAGCATTAAAAAGACAAATGAAGGGCTTCATCTGGAGGAAAACATACGCCAAGGAAAGGAAGACAATTCTTTGTAACTGTATCATGTTTTTAAAGAATGTAATACAAACATAGTTGTTTTAAAGGAGATCAAAGATCATAAAACAAGGAGGAAGGGGAGCCTGAAAAGCTAAAGAGATTGAGAACAAAAACCCTATTATAGGGCTTCCCTGGTGGCGCAGTGCTTGGGAGTCCGCCTGCCGATGCAGGAGACGCGGGTTCGTGCCCCGTTTCGGGAGGGTCCCACGTGCCGCGGAGCGGCTGGGCCCGTGAGCCATGGCCGCTGAGCCTGCGCGTCCGGAGCCTGTGCTCCGCAAATGGGAGAGGCCACAACAGTGAGAGGCCCGCATAACGCAAGAAAAAAAAAAAAAAAACCCTATTATAGAACTCATAGGTAAATTAAAATAGCCAAGAGTAAAATATGACTAGCTAAAATAAAATTCTGATTTAAAGAAAATGCTTAAGTTAATCATGGAGAGTGCAGAGAAAATGTAGTTAATATGAGGGCAGTCCAAAAGTGATCCAACATAAAGATAATTAATGTTCATGAAGTAGAGAACCCACAAATGAAAATTATTTCAGAGATAGAGTAGCCAAAAGAATTCCCTAAAATGAGGAAATAACAGCACTGAGAATAAAAAGTGAATTAATTACAGACTGGTAGAGAACTACAAACCCTGAGCTGTAGCCTAGTTAAAATTTTGAACCTTGAAAACAAAGATAAATGGACTTTTTCTAAAACCTAAAATGCAAGTCACCAGCAAGTGTATGGGATGGGAATCCAACAGCCTTTGACTTGGCCAAAGCAATGCTCATTGACAGAGACGTGAAATGATGTCTGCTCATTATGGGGAAAAGAAGCTGTGACTCCAGAATGGGAAAAATGTACAAAGGATAAGTTTACCTGGTTTGTGAGTGTATATCTAGAAAAATAGAAGAGACACCATCTATGGACTTCAAAAGTTTTCTTCAGAATTGCAGTTAGGCTTTTTCATGCTTCATTTTGGCATATCTGCTGAATTTCTTTGAGGCATCATTGTGTTGGGAGTCCCATGGGTTCTCATTTGGTTGTCTCCAAGTCTGGCCCCAAATCAGACCAGTTAATCAGGTAGGGTGCCTCTCCAACGCCCCAGTGCCTTACTATTTATATTGTCTGATGAGTGTGTTCCACAAGCCTTCCTAGCATGCATAGTTGTTAAGAGCACATTACAGGAGCGTCTTAGATACTTTTAAATTAGTTGTAGTATCTTATTTGTGGATCTGGTGATTGCTTCTTTGGATCAGCTGCAGGACTCTGTTCTAAGAGGAGTGGCGTTAATATTTCATGCAACCTCCTTTAAGCTGTAGCTATATGTCCTCATGCCTTGAGCATGAGAAATAGCTTCCAGGGCCTGCCGAGTTTCTAACTGCAAGGAATAATGCCATTGTTGAGAAGATCCAAAAAACCACATGAATGAAAAGGTCTGGCTGCCTTTATTATGTTGTAAAAGGCTATGAGAAATGTAGCAACAAGGAATCATTCATTACTGATACCTTAGAGTTCAACAGTAATTTCCACTGGGCTCCTCATCACCTTTGTCTTAAAATATTTTCTCAGTGTAAAAGACACATGCTTTATTGAATATGAACACTTCCTTTTCTTCCTTGTAACTATAACATAGTATATCACTTTCAGATCACTAATATGTGATAAACTGTATATACATTGTATAGTGCTGACTCCAAGTAGGATAAAATATACCCACTGGGCTTATTTATGGCAGATATATGCATCTTTTTGATGTCTGGTAACAAGAACATGATTACTATCTGGGACTTAGTTCTCTGAAAACTCCTTGAAGGTTTTTCAATACCTTTGACTGGTTCATTGGGGTTACAACTTCTGTCCTACTTTAACATTTGTGCAACGTGAATTAACTATAAAGTGAGCAAAACAAAAAAAAAAGTCTGTAAGGTAAGATGACTAGGGTCTTAAATTTGTAAAGATTATAAATGGGATGTATAGACAGGGATGTTAAAACTGCAAAAGAAACTGTATTATAATCAACTGAGAGGTGTGGGATTGTCTCCCCCACCCCACTTAGTGGTAGGAAAAAATAGAAGAGAGGTAAAAAATCTTGGAAGTGTCCTCTGAACAAGCAATCACAGCTTTCTTCCTCCATCAGTATGAAGATTTACCCTCCCCCCAAAAAAGAATGCTGAGATCGACTTACTCTTTTGACTGTCTGAGACCGTGATTACAACACGGTAATGACAAAGTTGCTTAGCACGAGATTTCCACCACCGACAACAACCAACACCTTATTCTAACTGAGCAGGATATCAAGACATATATTTTTATCATGATTCAGTTTGAGAAATGTATTCGTTGTATTTAAATAATCATTTATCAAATTAATAGAAAAGAAAACAGCACCCGAGAATGTTTTCTTCTGGACACAAAAATTGAAAGACACGTCTCTCTTTTCAAAGTAAGCATGGAAGATGAATTTAAAGTAGAGTGAATCAGGAAAGCCTCAGTGATTGCTTTCCCAGCTCTTATGAAGCACGTTGGTGGCCTCCAGACAGAAGTGCTTTCATTGGGTGACAACTACAAAGTGAATAAAGCCGTGAAAATTTAATTCATCCTACAATTTTGAGAGTTATTCTCCTTTATAAATGGTGGACCCTAAGGAAAACATCATCATGCTTTTGGATTTTAATAAAGATTTCATGTGCCCAATAAGAAAGACAAATAGGGGCTTCCCTTGGCTGTGCAGTGGTTAAGAAACCGCCGGCCAATGCAGCGGACACAGGTTCGAGCCCTGGTCCGGGAAGATCCCACATGCCGCGGAGCAACTAAGCCCGTGCACCACAACAACTCCTGAGCCCGCAAGCCACAACTACTGAGCCCACGTGCCACAGCTACTGAAGCCCATGTGCCTAGAGCCCGTGCTCCACAACAAGAGTTGCCACCACAATGAGAAGCCCGCGCACTGCAACAAAGAGTAGCCCCCACTCACTACAACTAGAGAAAGCCCGTGTGTAGCAACGAAGACACAACGCAGCCAAAAATAAAATAAAGAAAAATAACGAAAGAAAGAAAGACAAATAGGATGCCACCGAGACTTGAAAGCCACAGAAAATGGCCTTGCTCTGGGACTCTGGAGCCACAGTGCTGCCCTTGGGAATGATTTGTCATCTTAGGCAAGGTTGGTATTAAGGCAATCTGGGGTGACTTTCAGTTTATTATGAAAATTAAATATTTTCATTAGACAGAAAACAAGGACATCAAAATGCAGTTTGTCGGCCCTGAGATTTAGCATGATTGAAACGCTGAGATTGTACCAACAGTGTTTCTTAAGTCAACAAATATTTGTCAAGCCCTTAGCAAGCCCTTTTGAGAAATGCCAAAAAGTATGAGGCATGATCACTCAAGGATCATACCAGTATGTTTAATGAAAACAATTCAGGATACCCAAAAATACGTTGTGTAATCTCACCAATTTCTCAGTTTCTGTAGAATACTTCCTTTAAGCTTGGTATTTTGTACATATCTGACCTGTTCTAATCATCAGACATTCCTCCTAAACCTTGGAAGATGGAAAGGAGAATGACAGAGAATAGTCCTAAAGACTGACTTCTCAGTTTCTGAAAATAACCTTGATTTTGCCCATATGATGGAATGTTTGTGCCATCCCCAAAAACCTGCTTTCCTCTCATGTAAACAATAGGTTCCCACACTCTGGGAAAATTTGACATTTGTCTTTAGTAGTTCCCCTGTGAGAAACTAAAAGTACCATCTACTTTTAAAAAAATAAGGAAATAACCACAACAGGAGTGTGGCAAGATGATTTCACATTTAAGAACCAAAGGAATAAAGGAGGGGTATAATTCCCTTACAGTTTATTGATTTCAATATTACGCAAACCTGCACCATGTTAGTAATAATACTGTAAGAAATACAGCCATTGAAAAACAATTACCATGCCAATGCCTGGTTTCCTAAATCAAACGGCACAACCAACTAGATTAGAGAATACATATTACACAGTCTGCTGTGTTAGGGGAAAAAGAGCATAAAAATGGGGCATGGATGCTTTATCATCTAATAAATCTCCAATACTATCCTTCCCCTGTCCCCACCCATCACTCTTTATTGCAACTGACTTTAGGGTTAGGTATAGAACAAGAGACATTATCTGTAGATCACATCTTCCAAAGGTCTCACTACATTACTAAGCAAAAACGTATAGTGAAAGCCTGGATTATGCGTGGGATGTTTAACAAGTTGTACTTTCTAGATGTAGAAACAAACCTCCACAGGATCTCCCAGTAAGAGATGACATGTGAACTTGTCCCTGAGTACCCATCAACCATAACCACCTGAGACTTCATCGAATAATAGTTATGCTTGTAAATTCTGAGACTCTCCCTTTAAAAACCTAAGAGGAGGGGGAGATACATATATACATACATACATACATACATACATACATACATACATACACACACACGTGGGAGGATTTCCTATCAAGATGGCATGGTAAATTCATACATTGACTCACTTCCGTCGCTCCAACATATGAAGTATTGAAAGAGAAAAATTAATATATAGCTGGACTTAAAAGCACAGTAGATCTCCCCATGGACCAAAACTGGAACAGAAATAAAAAGTGATGAGCAGGGCTAAAGCCATGGATCCACCAGACTCTCCAACTGGAAATAGACAGTGGCAATCTGTGGGGTAGTAGAGGCTAAATGTTCTTCTTGAAAGATGGGGAATTAGCAGCCTCTGTGCTTGAATCCAGAGTCTATGGTAGGCTTCAAAAAGAAGACAATTTAAAAGTAAAAGTGCTAACTGCCACTGCCTGGAGATAAAGCTTTATAGGGAACTGTAGACATGGGGAAGTAAAAGGATAAAGACATAGCTTCTGGAGAAAAGGAGCCAAGCTATCTGCAATTTCAGTGACTGGACCTATGCTATTCCCAATATTGCAGTGAGGCAAAAGTCCCAAAGTGCTATTAAAATAATGCCTTGGTCCTGGCCTGATGATCCAAGGACTGGGCAGAGAGACATATCTAAAACTAAATAAGGGGGCTTCCCTGGTGGTGCAGTGGTTAAGAATCTGCCTGCCAATGCAGGGGACACAGGTTCGAGCCCTGGTCCGGGAAGATCCCACATGCCACGGAGCAACGAAGCCCGTGAGCCACAACTACTGAGCTTGTGCTCTAGAGCCCATGAGCCACAACTCCTGAAGCCTGCATGCCTAGAGCCCATGTTCCACAACAAGAGAAGACACTGTAATGAGAAGCCCACACACCACAATGAAGAGTAGCCCCCACCCGCCACAACTAACAACAAAGAGTAGCCCCTGCTCGCAACAACTGGAGAAAGCCTGTGCGCAGCAATGAAGACCCAATACAGCCAAAAATAAATAAATTAAATAAATAAGTTTAAAAAAAAAACTAAACAAGGAATGACTGAGCTTAAAGAGAAGGAAACAACCACCACCACCAAACAAAATAAATAAAATAAAAGCCTCTTCCTACAGACCCAAATCCCAAACAACATGAAAAAATCCAATGTTAGTAAAGATAGCAAACAAAATGCACAATTAGAGCATGAATTTTCTATAGATTAATATTCTGACATAGTCTGACAAGGAATTTAAATTAGTGTGTTTAAGATATTCAAAGATTAACAAGAATCATATCCATTAAAGATGAACATGGAAGACTGTTTTTTTAAAACAAATGAGAAACTATGACCTAGAAATATGTAGAAAGATAACAAAAATTGTTGAACATGAAAAAGAACCAATTAGAAATCCCGGCAGTCAAAAATGTTAAGTTGTTATGAAAATGATCTCTACACTTGATACACACAAACACACACAATTAATAATTCCTAAGATAGCTTGTCTATCTTAGGCACCCACACATGTCTAACTATGAATTTCAGAAAAAGAGAATAGAAGTATGTTGGATATTCCAAAATTTTAAATGTAATTTCTTATGTTAATGCATTGTAGATTTAAAGGAAGCTAAATAAAAATAATTCCACACATTGTGATCAAACAATTAAGAATAAGTGTAATGTAATAAAACACTGTAAGAAAAAAATTTAAAGCTGTTAGAGAGAAAGGCAAATTATTTTCAAAAGAAATGAAAATTAGATTGAGCACAGACTTCTCAGCAATAGCAAGAGATACCAGAGACAATCAGAATGCTTAAAACAATTGTCAACATATGCTTTAATACCCAGCTAAACTATTTTTTGAGACTAATTGCAAAATAAAGTTCTTTTTAGTTGTATATAGATTAGGAGTTAAACACTCTCAGAGCTTCACTAATAGAACTATTAATAGAACCTAGAAGGACGTCAAAAAACATCAGTAAGAAAAAAAGAAGTAAAACATGCCAATAAATGTAATTGTTTACATTTATTAAAAATTTTTGTATTTTAATTAAAATACTAGACAATAATGACAAGCTGGAGTAAGGAAGATTTTAAAGGATAAAGTGTGTAAAGTATTCTACCATACTCGGGAACATGATAGAAATACATTTTGTTATAAAAATCTACAGTTAAGTTTACGTTTAAAAAATAAGTATAATTTCCAAAACAAGAGGCATGCAATCCATAGTTCAAAACCAGTGCAGAGCAACATGACCCAAAATTGGTTCTGCGAAAAGCTGAGAAAACAGACAATCTTTCTCTGGCAAAACTGACAAAGAAAATAAATAAATAAAAGTTTAAAAAAAACAAATGCTAGGAATGGAGAGTAAATAAAAAGCCATGGAGAGTAAATAAAGCATTTATTCTTTTTAAATAAAAAATATTTTTTATTTTTAAATAAAATATTAAAATATTTAACTATAAAATAAAAATATTTATTTATTTTTAAATAAAAGTTTAAAAACAACAAATACTTTAATACAGACAGATTAAAGATTTTAATAGTCATAATTTTGTGCCAATAAATTTTAAACTTAGAAGACACATATAGTTATCAATAGAAAATGTACACTGCATTGTCTCCAGAGGGAATGAAAATGATAACAGTTAAAAAATTGAATATATAATCAAATCTCTCACCACAGAAGACACTAAAAGAAAGAAGCCTTAGGGAACTGTAAAATCCCTAATAATCCATTTCAGAGAATGAAAAAAGAAGGATGTTGCTCAACTTGTATTATGAGGCTAGTATAATCACCAAATCGTGCAGGACCAAAACAAGAAAAGAAAATTAGAAACCAAACTTATTTATGAATCTAGATGCAAGAGTCCTAAATAAGCAAGCAAATACACGAAAGGTAGCAAAATAAATTCAGCAGTAGATAAAATATAAAAATTCATATTAATGGAGAAGAGTTACTTCAGGAAATGCAAAATGGTTCAAACGCAGAAAATCAAGTCATATGAGCTACATATTAACAAATGAAAGGAACTGTACCATATGATAGAGCAAAATCATTTAATTAAATAAATTCATATTCAACATAAAAATTCTTAGCAACCTAGGCATAAAAATGTTTCTTAAACCAATAAAAGATATCTATCAAAATATACAGCAAACGTCATACTTAGAGCACTTTCGTTTGAGTCATTTTCTTTGAGGAATGTAGAGAAAATTAAGAAAATGATGCTGGTGATTACTGTGAAAATATGTATACATATACATACACATATATATACACATACAGTTTGTACATATGCATATATATACAGTATATTTCATTATATATGCAGCATACGCTGGCTAGGAGATTTCAAAGAGAAGGGTAGGGAAGAGTAATGGAGTCAATTATCCCTAACAAATTATCAAAACAGATTAAGAAGTAACAATAATTAAGGCAATTTGGTGTTGCTAAAGAAATAGATGGATAGAATCCAGACAGAATGCAGAAGCAGTCCTAAACATGAAATGAAGAGAGTATGTCAAGTCAGTAAAGAATAAACAGATTATTAATGAATAATGTGGAATATTGGCTAATCATTTGGGGAAAAAAATAAAGTGACATCAACAAACCCAATAAATTCCAAATGGATCAAAGTCTTTAAAGCAACAAAAGGTATAGAAGAGAGCATAGGTGAATTTAGTACCCTGAAGTGGGAACACTTTCCAAGAATATGAAAACCAGAAGCCATCAAGGAAAAGACTGATGCATTTGAGTACATACAAACCAATAAAGAAAAGTGGAACACCCCAATATGAAAATAAGCAACGTAAAAACATCATTGTGATATAAAAGTAAACTATCATATTGGCAAAAATGCAAAATTGGGGAAAGCAAGTTCCTGGCAGGGGATTGTACCCTCACTCTCTGTAGGAATATAAATCTGTGCAACTATTTAGAGGACAATTTGGTAATGACTATAAAAAATTTTAAATACTTATATTCTTGTATCCAGTATTCTACTCACAGAATTTGCAAATATGCCTCAAAAGTACACCAAAATACATATGTAGAGACACTCATTGAAGCATTATTTTTAAGTAGAAAAAAACACTGTATCTGGCAAATGGGAGACAAGATAAAAGAGGTATGATATAACCCATGATGGAATACTAAACGGCCTTTAAAAACAAAGAAGATCTGAATATCCCTAAGATACACTGTCAAGCGAAAAATACAAAGTGAAGAGGGAGTGATTTAGTATGAGCCCTTTGAGTAAAGAAAGGAAAAGATGGATGGATTATATATGTTGTATTATGTATATTTTATACGTACATTTTGATCATATATGCAGGAAAAATACTTCTGAACATGAACATGAACATGAACATGGAAATGACCAGCTGAGAGGACTAAAAACCTATTTTTGTTTTATGCCATCCTATTTTTGTGTTGGATTTTCTAAGCATGTGATAAAATACTTTTTTTAACCGAAGTATAGTTGATTGACAATGCTGTGCCGATCTCTGCTGTACAGCAAGGTGACTCAGTTATACACATACAGACATTCTTTTTTTAATATTCTTTTCCATTAGGGTTTATCCCAGGATAATAAAGTTCCCTGTGCTATACAGTAGGACCTTGTTGTTTATCCATCCTATATATAACAGTTTACCTCTGCTAATCCCAGACTCCCAGTCCTTCCCTCGCACACCCTCCTCCCCCTTGGCAACCACAAGTCTTTTCTCTGTGTCTGTGTGTCTGTTTCTGTTTTGTAGCTAGGTTCATTTGGGCCATATCTCAGATTCCACATATAAGTGCTATTATATGGTATTTGTCTTTCTCTTTCTGACTTACTTCACTTAGTATGATGATCTCTAGTTGCAACCATGTTGCTGCAAATGGCACACTTTTGTTCTTTTTTATGGCTGAGTAGTATTCCATTGTTTATGGATAGCACATACTCTTTATCCATTCATCTGTCGATGGACATTTAGGTTGCTTCCATGTTTGGGCTATTGGGAATAGTGCTCCTGTGAACATAGGGGTGCATGTATCTTTTTGAATTATAGTTTTGTCTGGGTATATTCCCAGGAGTGGGATTGCTGGATCATATGGCAAATCTATTTTTAGTTTTCTGAGGAACCTCCACACTGTTCTCCATAGTGGCTGCACCAACTTACATTCCCACCAACAGTGTAGGAGGGTTCCCTTTTCTCCACCCCTCTCCAGCACTTGTTATTTGTAGCCTTTTTAATTTTCATATCCAATGGGGGTTTTTAGATAGTATGTTTATAAGCCATTTATAGTCTTCATATTTTAATAAATGTATTTCAGGTGATCCACAACCGTTATATCTACTGTTCTCTGCACTGCCTCCTTGTAGTATGTGAACCTCAAAACTATGACCACATGAGTGTCAGGACACCCTTATTAGTGTAGCCTCATCAGGGGCTGATGGACTACATAGAACAGGAATATCTAGCGCTGTCTAGTGGGATTGTCCCGAAAAGGTAACAAATATTGATTGGATGTTTTTGTAATATATTGATAATATTGATATTTCTAGCAGACATGCTTCTTTTTACCTTTCCTAAACTAACTATTGGAAATGGCATTAAGCTCAGTGAGGGCAGAGGTTATATTTTACTTGTTTTGTGTCCTTCCTGAGACTCCAGCACAGTGTTTAGGACAAATTAGATGCTCAGTAACTGTTGGGGGAAGAAATTAAATCAGAAGCTGAAAGACTTTCTTCTCTTCCTTCCTTCCACTGGCAACACGTTTGCACTGGAAGATAAAGTGTCGTATTCATTGATTTAACAAATGTATATTGTGTATCTTTTAATACATAGTTATTCTTTAGAGTAATGGCTCTCAGAGTTCTTCACTTCACAGGCTAGTAACATCTCACCCAAATACCTGGGAGAGACAAATATAGGCTACCCAATATTTTATTTTTCCATGTAAAGTCATTTAAAAACACCTACTACAATCTACTATCATTACTGTGCCATTAATAAAAAGGCATTTAACAATCAATCAATCAGTCAATCAATGGAAGCTATAATCTGAGAATAAAAGACGGGTCTTTAAATAAATACAGTTAGCACTCCATTTTTCCTGTCTTTGGCTTCAATTGGTGAAAACTCCATCAGGGGTGAATATTATTCCAGGAGCTGTGTGACCTCAGCCTTCCTGAGGTTCAAGTTGCTTGTCTGTAAAACAGGGCAGTAATAGTGCCTGGATCTGGGGTCATTATGAGGATTAAATGAGGTAATGTATGTAAATCACCTACCAGTTCTGGGCACAAAGCATTCAGTAAATGTTCGCTATTTGTATAGTTGTGGATGATGATATTATTGTCTTGGAATTGCCACTACAGAGGCTGAGAGGAAGCATAAGACTTCCTTTCTTCCCTTTAAGAACTCAGCATCTAACTGGGAAGAGAAGCAGGTGATGAGAAAATGCCCCCAAGCGTGATATGAATGATGAGAGGCATAAAGGTGTTGTCAGAGGCCGGAGGCAGTGCAGTGGAGTCAGGGGAGACTGGGGTGGGTGGGCCAGAATATAACCAAGTCTGAGTGAGCCAGGATGGAACGCTACCCTTTTTCAGGTGCTTACTGTGTACCAGGGCCATGTCAAGTGCTTTACAGTCAGCTCATGTCATCCCCATTCAAAAGGTTAGTGAGGAGCTTCCCTGGTGGTGCAGTGGTTGAGAACCTGCGTGCCAATGCAGGGGACATGGGTTCAAGCCCTGGTTTGGAAAGATCCCACATGCCACGGAGCAGCTAGGCCCGTGAGCCACAATTACTGAGCCTGCGCATCTGGAGCCTGTGCTCCGCAACAAGAGAGGCCGCGATAGTGAGAAGCCCGCGCACCGCGATGAAGAGTGGCCCCCACTTGCCGCAACTAGGGAAGCCCTCGCACAGAAACAAAGACCCAACACAGCCAAAAATAAATAAATAAATAAATAAAATAAAATAAAATAAAAGTTTTGTGAAAGAAGATATACTGATGGCCAAGATGCACTTGAGAAGATGCTCAACATCACTAATCATCTGGGAAACGCAAATCAAAACCACGGTGAGACACCACCTTGTACCTGTCAGAATGGCCATCATCAAAAAGAGAAGAAGTAACAGGTGTTGGCGAGGGTGTGGAGAAGTGGATCCTAGTACGCAGTTGGTGGGAATGTAAATCGGGACACAGCCACTATGGAAAACAGTATGGCGGTTCCTCAAATAATTAAAAATAGAGCTGCCATATGACCCAGCAATTCTACCCTTGGGTATACATACAAAGAAAGCAAAAACACTAATTCAGAAAGATATATGCACCCCAATGTTCATAGCAGCGTTAATTATAATAGCCAAGTTATGGAAGCAACCTAAGTACCATCAACAGATGAATGGATAAAGAAGATATGGTATATACGTATACAATGAAATATTACTCACCGTAAAACAGAATGGAATTTTGACATTTGCAACAACGTGGACGGACCTGGAGGGTATTATGCTTAGTGAAATAAGTCAGACAGACACAAATCTTACGTTTTCACATACCCGTGGAATCTGAAAGATAGAACAAATGAATGACTATAACAAAACGGAAACAGACTCACAGATACAGAAAACAAACTAGTGGTTACCAGTGGGGAGAGGATTGGGGAGGGGCAAGACAGGGGAAGGAGATTAAGAGGTACAAACTACTAGGTATAAAATAAATAAGGTATAAGGATGTAGTATGCACCACAGGGAATATAGCCAATATTTTATAATTTTATATGGCATATAATCTATAAAGACATTGAATTGCTATGTTGTACACCTGAAAACTAATATAATACTAATTATAATATTATATTATATTATAATATCATATATATTATAATATAAACTGATATAATACTATTATAATAATATAATATAAACTAATATAATACTATTATAATTATATAATACTAATTTAAGTATAGTAAGTCAACTATACTTAAAAAAAAAAAAAACTTTGTGTCTGTTCCTGTTGTCATTCCTATTTTACAGTCACCAAGCTGGTCACTGGCAGAGGTGGGGTTCTGATCCAGTTCTCTTTCACTCAGAAGCCAGGTCACAATGTGGGTCCAGACATCTGCCCTTTGCCCTTGACTGTGCCTTGCTGCACTATAGAGCAGTACGGGCTTTAGCCAGTAGGACAGGAAAAGCCACCAAGAAGTGAACAGGGGCATGACCTACCTACCCAAGGAGGTGGCACAGGAAGATCACGTATGGAATACAGTGAAATAGGGAAGGACTCAAAGCAAGAAGACCGGTTTAGAGGGAAACAAAAAGCACCCATTTGGTTGAAGCGGTTCTGCTTAGAATGACGAGAGCACTTGTGTGCTCAGTATCTTTCCTCGTGTCTTATAGCGTAGACTTGGTCATTAATGGATGCTGTTGTAGCCACATAGCTCAACTCTGGGACACATTCCACTCAATGCCAAGCTCTTAAAAACATCCATGCCTGGGCCACAGCCTAGAAAAATTTAATCGCAGCCTCTTGGATGAAGCCCAGTGGGACAGATCAGATTTCATGAGAACTTCTTGGGAAAAAAAAAGAACATAAAATCACCATCATCATCAACAACAAAATTCCATGCTGAGTATTTCTTTAAAATGAGGACAGAAATCGTACAAATTACTGAGATACAGGTCCCTTGCTTCTGAGATCTCTTCCAGTGTCCTGGTTGCAACCTGTCTTCTTCCCTCCCCATCTAGAACACTCTATAACTTCCAGCACCTGCCAGCACACATAGGGTAGCAGGCACTTGTAAAGGCCTGGAGCTTTAGCCTCACTATCTTCAAGGACAGTCTGTGCCTGGTCCTAGGCATCTTTTTTGAAACTCTCCACCTGATTCTATTGAGCAGCCTGATAGAGGAACCCTGATCTCTACCCAGCGTTAACACACTCCACAGGACATAAGAAACTCTTAGTAAGTGGCCGATCAGCCCTGTGTGATTTTAACATCTCCCACCACATATGTGCACACCCTAGTCAGGTCCGCTTGGAACACGAGCCACCATCCTGCCTCCGTCAATCATCAAATATTTATTGGAGGACCTGCGTGTGCTTGGCCCTGAGCTGGGTGCTGTGGGGAATGGAAAGGCTGAATTTCTGCCCCGAAATGAGCTCAGCATGTTGGAAACTTTAACGAAGAGCATTGCTATGTTTTGCCTTTCCTGGGTTGTACATTTTTTAGGTACTTGGGAGGAATTTGACAAATCTCTGCTAAAATGAGGTGCATGAGGGCTTGCTTCAACAAGAATTTGGGCAGAGTGGATTCAAAGTGATTTTTTAAATGAATTATGACATGAATCTCAGCATCATTACAAAGATGTAATTTAAAAATCACAGTGAGATCTTGTAGATACTATAGAAATGACAAATCCCTAGTGCTGACGGAGAAGTGGAGCAGCTACATCTCGCCTCCACCACTGACAGCAGTGCAAAATGGTACATGCAAAATCCGTTCATGAAAATATTTGAGCAGTTTCTTATAAAATTAAATATATGACCAAGGACCGAGCAATTCCACCCCTAGATATCTAGCCATGAGAAATAAAAATATATACCCACACAAAGATTTGCACCTGAACGTTCCTGGCAGCATTGTTCACAGTAGGCCAAAAGTGGAAACAACCAAAACATGCTAATGCTGGAGAATCAACTGTGGTACACCTGTCGAACACCACTTACCAATGAAAGGGAACCAACTACTAATACACGGGATGACACAGATGAATCTCAAAAGCATGATGCTAAGTGAAAGAAGCCACTAACAAAAAACTCCTTTTTCTGAATTATCCGATTTATAATACCTTCTGGAAAAACAACAACAACAACAACAACAGAATAATAGGGACCAAAAAACATCAGTGGTTGTCTGGTCTGGAGCCCAGAAAGGGGAAGTGACAAGAAAAGAGCAAGAAGGAATTTTTAGGGGTGGTGGAACTGTTCTGTATCCTGATCGTGATTATGGTTTATGTGACTGTTCACATTTGTCAAAACTCATAGAACTGTATAGGTTAAAAGGGTGAATTCTCCTGAATGTAAATTATACATTAAGAAGACTAACTTGTTATAAAGCAGAAACTAACACACCATTGTAAAGCAATTATAACCCAATAAAGATGGTAAAAAAAAAAAAAAAAAAAAAAAAAAAAAACGAG
>NW_006789896.1:4426563-4434862 GCF_000442215.2 Lipotes vexillifer | reverse complement strand
AAAAAAAAAGGAAAAAAAAAAAAAAAAAAAAAAAAAAAAGAAGACTAACTTGTAAGATAGGTAGGTAGGTAGATCGATAGATACATTTATTTTTTAAATAACCAAATTAGGATAAAGGGCACATTCTTAGAATAAGGACAGGTGCCAGGTTATATGAGACTAAAAGAAAGCAATAACTAAAGAGCTTTTCACCCCAAAAGTGCAGTCAGTCCAGGTCTTTGTCCCCCTGTATCACATCCGTGGTGGTTTCTGAACAGTTTCCAGCACTGGGCACGGCTCCAAGCTGGGCTTCAGCACGTCCGTGGAGTGTTTCTGGACCCTGTTGCGGCTGCCACCCCGTAAGTAGCTGCCTGGGTTCCCTGCTGCCCTCCGTCCTCCTCTGTAGGAAGCGTGCCTTCAGGGCTGGCAACCAAGTCACACTCCAGGCGCACCCCTGGGTCCCCACGGTTATCCCTAACCAGGGGTAGAATGCAGTGTTTCAAGTTGGCACCAACCCCTCGTTTTAGAACAAAAGCCTAATGAAAGGGCAGGTGTGCCCTGAGCCCTCTGTGATTAGCTGTAATTCTTGGCAGTGTGACATACTTATTCTTCTGAATTAGCACAGGGCACAAGGCATTTACCATGGTACTAATTGCTATTGGATGAGAACAAGCAGCCCCAGTATGTGGGCATGAGGCAAGACAAAAGAGATGCCAAAGCCATTCAGAGCCATACCCCACATCAGGCATTGTGCCGGTAGCTAAGAACACGTTTGTCTAAATGTCAGTCTCCTGCGGGTAGGGTGTGGGGAAGTGAGCCTGGAATCCCGCGCGATTCTGGCTGGGTAAGTGGGCACACCTTCTTCCTCCCCTGCAATACAGTCAGCACTTGCATTCAGTGCTGTTCTTTATACTTACATAGAGATAGTTGGGGATACAATTCTAAAGCATCTCCCCCCACAAACTCTGCAGTATATGAAGCGTCCTCAGTAAGGGAATGATTGCTCCAAGCAAAGCCAGTTGTAGGCCAAGTTTAACTCATACGCTGGACTTCTTCAAAAGTGAAAGTCCAGGAAAAATGACAGATTTCAGTGTCATTTATTGTGGGGAAAAAATATGAGCACATCCTACTTCTTCATGCTTCCTCTTGTCTTCCCAGCAGCCACCATAGACATACGGAAATGGACTTAGCTAACAAACCAAGTCTTCTGAAATCTTCCAAGTATAGTAACGGAGGTCAGTTATAGAGCTAATATCACCGTCCAATTTTATCAACAGATACACCCAGAGGTGGTGATGAGGGAACTTCATGAATTG
Organism: Lipotes vexillifer; assembly: GCF_000442215.2. Lineage (NCBI taxonomy): Eukaryota > Metazoa > Chordata > Mammalia > Artiodactyla > Lipotidae > Lipotes > Lipotes vexillifer. The sequence continues at coordinate 4,433,567 of NW_006789896.1, read as the reverse complement.
AACAAATAAATACGCTTCCTGTGGTTCTTAATTACTTTTCCTATAGTTAAAAGTAAAGCTCTGGGGCTTCCCTGGTGGCGCAGTGGTTGAGGGTCCGCCTGCCGATGCAGGGGACGCGGGTTCGTGCCCCGGTCCGGGAAGATCCCACGTGCCGCGGAGCGGCTGGGCCCGTGAGCCATGGCCGCGGAGCCTGCGCGTCCGGAGCCTGTGCTCCGCAACGGGAGAGGCCACAGAGTGAGAGGCCCGCGTAACGCAAAAAAAAAAAAAAAAAAAAAAAGTAAAGCTCTGGAAAAAGTGAAATGAGGAAAAAGTTCACTTAATGAACATTTGCTTATCACCTTAAAGATGAATGGAAACAGCAATACTGTTCTTTCAGCATCTACTGGGGTGGTCCAGGTCTGCTCTTAAGAGTCTAGCCCAGGGGCTTCCCAGGTGGCGCAGTGGTTGGGAGTCCGCCTGCCAGTGCGGGGTACGCGGGTTCGTGCCCCGGTCCGGGGGGGCCCCCCGTGCCGCGGAGCGGCTGGGCCCGTGGGCCATGGCAGCTGGGGCTGCGTATCCGGAGCCTGTGCTCCGTGACGGGAGAGGCCACAACAGTGAGAGGCCCGCGTACTGCAAAAAAACAAACAAACAAAAAAAAACAACCCACGAGTCTAGCCCAGCACTCCCTCAAGGGACCCCAGGCTGGACCAAGCCTGCTGACAGAGATCTTTGGCAGGCAGAAGGGATGCCAAGTGCAAAGGTGTCAGGGCAGGTGGTCAGGGCTCAGGAGGGAAAAGCCATCCCGTAACCATGAAGCCGCCATCTGACGTCATCTAGGCTTATCTGCTTTGTATGAGAATGACCCATGTTTTAGTGAATGTCCCATTTTCAAGGCTGGGATGCTAGGTAAATACAGATCTCTGAGCCTGGTGTCATCACTAAGGACTACTCTATATGACCAAATTCCACTTCTCCCAAACCTAGTCAGAATTATCCTCCCCACTGAAACCTAGCTGCTGCATAGCTGTTTGGGTAGGTGTGGTCGTATGGAAGCCATGTGTTTCCTGATTAGGAAGACGACCCCCCAAGACCCTGTGCCCCTGGACCCAAGATGACATTCTCCGACTACAAGCAGAGGAGCATAGTGTCACAAAGGGCATGAATAGTTCCTGGAGTCTGTCTTTGCATCTGTAAAATGGGGACACGTTGATGCGTGGTTCTTCATCCCGAAAGCCTTGTGAAAATTCTAGGTAATAACAGCTCTCGTGATGCTTGGCACCTCATAGTTGCTATCATATGTTTCTTGAATTTCAAAGGGAAAAGTGTAGATATTATCTTGTCTATAAGTTTGCTTCAGAAAAGGAAATGTATCGTCATTTTTTAAAATGTACAGTAGATACATCCTCCCACCAAAACAAACGAAAAAGATTGCAGAATTTGTGATGATAAGGTTATAAAAACCCTGGTATTCAGAAAAGAACCCAGTCTGAGCTGCCTACTGGGTGCAGCCTGGAAACAGTCAAAAAGTTCAATGCTGTTGAGTACTGTCTTTGCTTATAGGACCTAAAGGTTACATTTGCATTTGTAATCACTGCCCTGTCACATTTTGATACATTGGAGAGCAGCTAGATCTTTCTCTCGAAAAACTTCATTCCCTTTGCTGCAAAGAGTAAGCGGGTTGCTTTCAAAATTGACTCCTTGATTGCCATGTTTTCTCCCTTCTCTATTAGCAGTTGAGAAAGTGGTCAGATTTGGGAAATTCCTGCTGAAAAAATGAAGCAGCTCATATGACACCCACACCCAGAAGCTGTTTACATTTTCATCACTGTCCTTGGGAACGCTTGATTTTCCCTGCAGCAATTTGTGCTTTGGCCAGCAAACATCAACTTCCAACTTCCACTAGGACTAGAACCTGAACTAACTTATGTTGCCAGTCAAAATGCTACAAAGCACTTGCAAGCATTTTTATACAAATGCCCAGAAACTTCCGATAAGGTGGCTGATCTCCATTTGGGACAGAAAACTGACCAGGGAAATTCCAGAAGGGCTGATGAGGTAATGGACCAGAGTTTCCAGGGTGATGACACAGAGATTTCCTCATCTCTCTTCTGAAGCACCTCTTAAAAGTACCAAATACCCAACAGGCTGATGGGAGTGGTCAAAACCACTTTCCTCCAACCTGCATGATCAAAGCATCTCAGTTTATTCTGAGTCCTATGAAGAAATTTGCCATTCACAGAAAACCATTGTGTGTCTCAAAGATGACGGAGTTCTGAAGGCTGTGTGAAGCACCAAGCTAGGAGTGACGGAAGCAGAGCCCTGGTGAGAAGGAAACAGAAGCCCCACCGACCCCAGCTCACTTTCTGCCCTCAGCCTCTCCTCCTGATACCCACCAGGGTTCCTGGCCTTCCCCAAGCCACAGAAGTTGGCTAGAGGCCAAACAAGAAATTCCGACAAGGCTTTACTGGGGCCCCTGCTGCAGCAGGGGGTAATTAGAACAAGAAACATGTTCCTTTGCTCGCTAGCTCCCTGAGAGGGGGTAAGCTTGTTCCTTATATGGGGTGAGAGTAGGGGTGTGTCCAGGGGTCACGCCAGAGGGGTGGCTTAGGTGTTTTGCCCACCTATCTGGCGGTGTTGAGTGCAGGGGGCATGCTCAGTACCCTGCTCTTGCTACCAACACCCTGTCTTTGCGCCTGGCTCTTCAGAAGTGGCAGTTGAAGTTTTTTGGTCTTTTGTATCTTTTTGTCCATAATTTGCCCCAACTGTGCATGCACACAGTTTTGTTTTGTTTTTTTAATTTTTTCACGTAGTTATTTTTAATCCCATATAGTTTCTTCCTATTTTGTTGCTCAAGGAGAGGTCTGTCCAGATGCAGGTATTGCAGCACTGCAGCAAAGGATCCCAGGTCCCAGGACTGTCTCGCTCCCCTCTTGATTTCCGGGTCCCCGACTGATTCTACCCTTGTCTCCAAAGACAGGTTCTCCCTTTGCCCATGTGCACCTGGCCTCCTAGTACTAAAGAGATGCCAGAACGTGCTAAGATTCTGATCTGGAGAACCATGAGACTTTAATCAGGAGCCTGGTATTTCTAGGCTCATCTTCATGTGGGCAATTCGGAGGAAAATTGTGAAAGAGAAAAATGAGAAGATACCTAAACTTGGTGGGAAGGGGAATGGGTGAAAGATGCAGCCGTGAAATTTAGCAGAAACCCAGAAACCCTTAATTTATTTCTGGAAACAGCACCTTGAGGAAGCGGAGGTGGGGGGCATGTAGAACTATTAATAAAAGCCAAGTAAAAGGGAAATGAAGGAGAAAAGGAGGATGGTGAGTGAAAACTTGGAATCATGTGACTCAGGAAAATTACTCCCTAGGATGTTCTTCTGCTGTTGCCCAGCACCCCCCCCCCCCAGCCAGTGCCAGGCAAGGCCCCTCCCTTTCAACCCTATAGGAATAATCTGACAACAGTGTATCCGTGCGGCCCATAACCGGGGTCTGGAGTCTGTAAAGGAAGAGGTGGAACAGAAGGGCTCTGCAGCTAGCAGCTCCCTGCGTCCTGGACTATTCTCTCATGCTGTTACTACAGAGCTATGGTCCGTGACTCTGAAGGACACGGATTTTCCTTCCCTTGCTAGGGTTGCAGGCAGGGTCAGGGGGGTATCCCTGGGAGCAGAGGGACATGGACCAGGCAACAAATAGGTAGGGGGAGAGAATCAGTCTAGGTGAAGAGTTGTCACCGCAGACATCCTAGAAATGAATTCCACATGTGGTCTCATCGAAGAGAGGCTGTTATTGGATTCGTTATCAGTTATTTTTTGCTGTATAATAAACCACTCCACTACCTAGTGGCTTAACACATCAAGCATTTATTAGTTAGCTCATGGCTCCCTGAGCTGACTGGGATGGCTAGACAGCTAGGGCAGCTCTTTGGGTCTGGACCAAGTCTGTTGATTTCTGCGGTCTGCTGGTGGCTTGACTGGAGCTTGTGTTGGAGCTCTGTGATCTGGGGGTAGGGAGGATGAGGGAAAGGAGGTCTCACTCATGTGTCTAGCAGTTGGCCAATTGGTTGGTCAAGAAGGACCTTTACTGGGACTTCTTGCCTCCACTCCACGTGGTCTTTCATCCTCCCACAGATTAGCTCAAGCCTTTTCCCATGGCAGCAGCATCCAAAAGAGTGAGAGCAGAAGCTGCGGGATTCCTTGAGGCCAAGACTCATATCTCACACAGTCTCCTTTCCGCTACATTCAAGGAGTGTGGAAATCAACTTGTCCTCTTGATGGGAGGAGCTACAAGGAATCAGTGGCCACTAACAGTATACCACAGCTAGCAATCCCACCACCAGTGTTCTAGGTTTGAATCTGCTCTGGTTGACTGTGCCCGCTTGGGTAACCACTTTATCTCCTCAAGCCCTACTTTTATCTGTTTCATCATCTGGAAAATAAGAGACAGGGATTAGATTATCTCTGAGCACCCTTCAAGGTCTACAATTTGATGATAGTAAGAACTGTAGTTTGATAACAAGTGTTGGCGAGGATGTAGATAAATTGGAACTCTTGTTCACTGTTGGTGGGAATGCAAAATGGTGCGACCCATTTGGAAAACCGTGTAGAGCTTCCTAAAAAATTAAAAATAGTACTTACCATATGATCCAGCAATCCCACTTCTGGGTATTTATCCAAAGGAATTGAAATCAGGATCTCAAAAAGATGTTAGCGTTCCCGTCTTGTTTGCAGCACTATTCACCAATAGTCAAGGAGTGAAAATAACTCGTATGTCCATTGTTGGGTGAATGGATAAAGTGGTATATACATCCAATGGAATTATTATTCAGCTGTAAAAAAATAAGGAAATCCTGCAATATGTGACAATGTGGGTGAACCTGGAGGACATGTAAGTGAAATCAGCCAGTCACAGAAGGACAATACTGGCTGATTGCACTCATCTGAGGTATCTGAAATAGTTAAACTCATAGAGGCGGAGAGCGGAATAGTGGTTGTCAGGGGCTAGTGAGAGGGGCAAATCAATGAGCATAAAGTTTCAGTTGTACAGGATGAGTAAGTTGCAGAGACCTGCTGGACAACATTGTGTCTGTAAGTTAACAATATTGTACATTTAAAATCTGTTAAGAGAGTACATCTCACAAATGTTCTTACCATTTAATAATAAAATAAATAAAAATGAAAATGAACTAAAAACAAATTATAGCTCATATTTATTGAGTGATTACCATGTGTCAGCATGGTCCTAAGTGTTTTACATAGAATTACCTTGCAACAATCCTAGAAGTCCCATTTTACAGGAGAGGAAACTGGGACAGGAAGAAGTTAAATAACTTGCCCCAAATCACAGGCAGAGCCAGAGTATGAACATGAGTTCCCCGACTCCAAAACCCATGGTCATATCTGCTAGCCTCTGTTGCCTGCCTGGAGTATCCCAGTTCTTCCACGAAGTATTGAATGACAACAATGCATTAAAGATGATCTGTCTACATTAGGACTGCTCCTTAAGTGTACTCCTGTGCTTTTAAAAGTGGTTAAACATAGTTCTTCCCCCATCTTTCTTCTTTCATAATTTTATCCATCTATCCATCCATCCATTCTTCACAAATATTTATTAAATTCACATAAGTGTAAAAAGGTGTCATTATTAATAGTCACAGTAACCTGGAATTTTTGTTTTCAGACTGTTTCACTCTCTATTCCTGCTTCAATTTCATTTCCTCTGGTTTATAGGCCCATATTACAGATGGAGAAGTTAAAGTATAAAAGGATCATAAGATGGTTTGTACATACTTATACCAGGGGCTGGCGATCAAATTGCAGTTATGCTTTTAACTATCCTATTGTTCCAGAAAACGGATTTTCTTCTCCAATATTTGAGTTACTAATGAATACTTTATGTAAAATGATACTATATTTTATCTTTTATTGTATTTTATTTTTTAATACTTCATATAGTCCCAAATTTAAAAGGTACAAGGAAGTTTATGGTAAAAGCCTTTTTCCCCAAGTTGCCCAATTCCCCTCTCCATCAACAATCAGATGGTTTTTGTTTCTTGTACGGTTTTTCAGAGCTGTTTTATGCACTTATCAGCAAGCGCATATACATATACAGATATGTATAGTCATTATATATTTTCCCCTTTCAGTAATAAATGGGAACATACCAGACACACAGTTTGGGTGGGTCCTTTTTTGTCAGTTGAAATATATTGATTTACAATATTGCACTATTTTCAGGTTACAGCAAAGTGATTCAGATTTTCTTTCAGATTAGTTTCCATTATAGGTCATTACAAGGTACTGAATAGTTCCCTGTGTTTTACAGTAAATCCTTGTTGCTTATCTATTTTATGTATAGTGGTGTGTAACTTTTAATTCCATACTCGTCATTTATCCCTCCCCTCCTTCCCCTTTGGTAACCATAAGTTTGTTTTCTATGTCTATGAGTCTGTTTCTGTTTTGTATATAGATTCATTTGTATTATTTTTTTAGATTACACAAGTGATATATAATATTTGTCTTTGTCTGACTTACTTCACTTAGTATGATATTCTCTAGGTCCATCTGTGTTGCTGCAAATGGCAAATTTCATTCTTTTTTATGGCTAATATTCCATTGTGTGTATATGTGTATGTATACACACACACACACACACACATGCGCGCACACACACACACACATATACATACATATATACCATGACTTCTTAAACCAATCGTCTGTTGATGAGCACTTGGGCTGTTTCTGTGTCCTGGCTATGGTAAATGAACAGTGGGGTACATGTATGTTTTCAAATTAGAGTTTTAATCTCTTCTGGATATATGCCCAGGAGTGAAATTTCTGGATCATATGGTAGGTCTACTTTTAGTTTTGTAAGGAAACTTCATACTGTTTCACATAGTGAATCACCAATTTACATTCCCACCACCAGTGTAAGAGAGTTCCCTTTTTTCCACACTCACTCCAGTATTATCTGCCTGCAGACTTTTTTTTTTTTTTTTTTTTTTTTTTTTTTGGTTTTGGGGGC
>NW_006789896.1:4411202-4425941 GCF_000442215.2 Lipotes vexillifer | reverse complement strand
CACGAACCCGCGTCTCCTGCATCGGCAGGCGGACCCTCAAGCACTGCGCCACCAGGGAAGCCCTATCTGCAGACTTTTTGATGATGGCCATTCTGACCAGTGTGGAGTGATAGCTCAATGTGGTTTTGATCTGCATTTCTCTAATAATTAGCGGTGTCGAATATCTTTTCATGTGCCTGTTGGCCATCTGTATGCCTTCTTTGGAGAAATGTCTATTTAGGTATTTGCCAGTTTTTTGATTGGGTTGTTTATTTTTATGATATTGAGTTGTATGAGTTGTATGAGTTGTATGTTTTGGATGTTAACCCCTTATTGATCGCATCATTTGCAAATACTTTCTCCCGTTCCATAGATTGTCTTTTCGTTTTGTTGATGGTTTCCTTTGCTGACCAGACACACAGTTTTATATTTTGATTTTTTTAACTCAACAATGTATTTTGGAAATAATTCCTCAGTCTTTTATGGATACATGCCATCCCAGTATATAGGATGTAAATAATTTTAGTGGTCCCCTACTGATGGACCTTTAGGTTTTGTCTCATCTTTTTCTCATCTGTATAATGCTACAATTAATAACTTTATATATAAATCTTTTAACAAGTGTATGGGTATATCTGTTGCAGGAACCTCTGAAAGAGAAATCACTAGGTTGTAGCAGTAACTAAGGGACAGCAGTAACAAAGAATACACCTAGCAACCAGATCTTGGTTTCTAAATACTGTTCCCCACTTAAAGGAAGCAGGACTCCTTGGAAAACAGTCAGTTCCAGGACAGGAGCCTGGAAAGCAAGAGATGAACCTGAAACATTTTATTATTCCAGAAAGTAAGAAAGTGCTCAAAGAATAATGGGGACATGTCAAAAGGACCCAGAAGTCAGCTTAAAAGGGTATCTGAAACTATTTGGTCATCAAAATAAGTAATAATAGTAACCACTATGGCCTATTAAATCCATGAGTCCATTCTGATATAAATAGGATATTTCCATAGTCACAAAATAATGTCCTCAAAAGATACTTATTAATTACAAAGCAAAAAACAGTAACCTGGCAGATAACCCCATAACCAAATGATAAAAATAGCATCACCAGTAACAGAGCAAAGTGACATCAAGTGTATACTTATATGATGTACTGAGAAGGACACAATATCACTTCTGTGGGAATTTTGCCAAAAATGCCTACCTTGTACCTAATCATGAGGAAATATTAGATGAACCAAAAATGAGCACTGTCGTACAAAATAACAGACCAGTACTCCTCAAAAGTATCCTGAAAGATGAAAAGGACTGAAGAATTTCTCCATGTTAAAGGAGACTAAAGAGATATGACAACTAAATGCAACAAATAATTTTAAATTGGGGCCTAGAAAGGAAAAAGAAATTTTTTTTTCTTTTACTATGCAGGACATTCATAGGACAGTGGATGAAATTTAAATAAGATATGTAGATTAGATAATAATATTATGTCTGTTAATTTCCTGACTTTGACAGCTTTTCTATGGTTAAAGAACAGTGTCTTTGTTTTTAGAAAATTTTCAGAAGTCATTGGAAAGGTAGTATGTGGGTACAAATATCTATAGATGCATATAGATCTAGATACAAGTATGTATATGCACAGAAGGAAAGAGAGAGAGCAGGGACAGAGAGGAAGAGGGAGGCTGAGAATTGTCATGCAAATGTGATAAAGTGGGAACATTTTGACAATCTGGAATTCTTTTGACTGATTTCACAACTTTTCTGTAATTTTGAAATCATTTTTTAAGTTAACAGAAAATATATGTGGATTTGAATTTTTGATAGATTTTGTCAAATTGCCTGCTCTAGAAACTGTACAGATATCCTATACTACCACTAGCAATGTTGCACTTGATATGTACAAAATACATTCACACATTGCACCGGAAAAATTTATTACTACTCCAGGAAGTAGGCAAAGGTGTTTTCTCCCTTTTACATAACTGGAGTGTAGACAGTAAGACTAGTGGTTAAGAACACAGGATTTTGAAACATTAATTATATTTTATTTCACCCCGGTCAGACTGGCAAACATTATAAAGTTTGAAAATACTGAGCATTGGCAGAGATGTAAAGAAGTGAAAGCTCTCATAGTCTCTTGGAGGGAGTATAATTTACTACAGTCATTTTGTACAACGATTTGGTAATATTTAACAAAATTGAAGACGTGCACATTCTGCAAGCCAGCGATTCCACTTACAGCTGTATGTCCTAGAGAAGGGCTCACACGTGTGTGCACAGACACGCACATACACACAGCCGTCTTCCCAGTAGTGGGACTTGTGATAGTGAAAAATGGGAGACAAACTAAATGTCCACCAAAAGAAGAATGCTTGGATCCATTACCATCTGTTTATTACAATACAATAATTAAAAACAAAGAATTAGACCTATAATTTCAACATAGAAAAAGCTCAAAAACAAATGTTGACTAAAGAAAGCAAACTGCAGAACAATGTGTACCCTTTCTGTGTATTTTTTAGAGTGTTGTGTAATTGTTGGTGAACATACTCACATACATGTAAGAAAGTATAAAATCTTTCCGAGGGAGGATACGGCTTCAGTAGAACGGTTATTTGGGGGAAGAAAGTGAGAGGAACAGGAATTAAAAAGTCCAAAAGGGAGGGGCTTCCCTGGTGACGCAGTGGTTGAGAGTCCGCCTGCCGATGCACGGGGCACGAGTTCGTGCCCCAGTCCGGGAAGATCTCACGCGGAGCGGCTGGGCCCGTGAGCCATGGCCGCTGAGCCTGCACGTCCGGAGCCTGTGCTCCGCAACAGGAGAGGCCACAACAGTGAGAGGCCGCGTACTGCAAAAAAAAAAAAAAAAAAAAAGTCCAAAAGGGAGATTCATCTGTACTTGTAACATTTTATTGCCAAAAAATAAATATAAAGCAGAGATGAAAAAATATTAAAAATTGTAAAATCGGGGTGCATAGTACATAGGTATTTATTAGATTATTCTGTGTACTTTTCTGATTGGTTAGAATATATCAATAGGAAAGAAAGAATAGGAAATAATAAACATGTGCCTTGAAGTCAAATGATCCTGGGTTCACATCTCCTCCAACACTTACCAGTTGTGTAGTATTAGGTGGTTTCCTTAACATCTCTGGACCTCAGTTTCACCATGTGTAAAACGGGAATGATATTGCTTACTTTGAAAGGCTGGTGTCAAGACTGAATGTGATGATGTATATAAAGCCCCAGCATAATGCCCCTAATAGGTGCTCAAAAATAGTAGTTATTACTGTAATTCGGTGTGGTTCTCAACCGGGGACAGTCCCTTCCCCCGGGAGACATTCGGCAATGTCTGGAGACATTGCCACAGATATGGGGTTGGGGAGATGCTAATGCCGTCTAGTTGGTAGAGGCCATGGATGCTGCTAAACATCCTCCAATGCACAGGATAGTTCCCCCCACTCCCACAACAAAGAATTATTCAGCTCCAAATCTCAATAGTGTTGAGGCTGAGAAACCCTGCTCTCGCCCAAGGTCACCCAGAACTTGAACCAGGCCTCAAGTGGAGTTGAATGTTTTTGCCTCTAAAACATATACAGTTATTAGACCGTGCTCTTTCTATTAAGTTACTGGAGTAACTGGTCATGGATATTTACTCTCCTTCTAGCCAACCCGCTTCACATTGGGTAAAACTTAATACGTCACTGAGCAGAACAAAGGCTGGGCATATAGAAGGTCTTCATAAATATGTTTTGAATGAATGAGTCAATCAGTCCTTTAATGAATGAGTGCAACCTCTTAAATCGTGAAGATCTAGTCACTATTCTTGAGATGATTTCTCTATTTCCCATTCATTTGAAATGAGGATCTGCTCAGTTATTATTTTCTCATATAAAGAGAAGAACCGAAAAACAAATGAGTCAGAAGTCCTCAGAGTCTTGTAGCCCATCTCAGAGGGGTCCTCTAACAACTCTGGGCTATTCTTCCAATGGTCCTTGTCAGGACACCTCTGGAATTTGCTAAGATACACAGCTTTTCAGCTTCAACTGATCATGGCCACACAAAGTAAAGTGAGGAATTGACCTAAAGATGATGAGAGTAATTATGACACTTAAATTTGACTTGATTCTAGCACAGCTTGTGGAAAGCACTTACTATTCTTCTGATGAAGCATCAGGACTACATACAACTGCTTGCAACTCTTTACTTTCGCTTTATCCTAGGCACCGATTTGGGAACCCAGACACCGTGGTTGCTCAGAGGACGACTTTGAATCCCTGCTGTCATCTTCATCGTCAATTTTAGAGAGGGTAAGCACCGCTTCTTTCTGAACTCACGTTTTCTAATGTTTGCTTTGGCATCCCTGAAGCTCTCCACCAATTGGTTCAAAAGGTTTAAAAATTTCCAAAATAATCCAGACATGTTCTAGTTTCTCCTACAGGAGAAACAGGACTTGAAGGAGAAGAAAGGGACCAAACCACACAGTATTAGTGAATACAAAAGGCACTAAGACTAGACTTTGCTTCTAGTCTTAACTTTCCACTTATAACTGGCTGTGTGACCTTGAGAAAGTTACTTAATCCCTCAATTTCTTCATCTTCAAAATGAGAAATTTGGGCTGGATTATTCTGAAGGTATTTCCCTAAACTCTTTAACATTGTACTCATGTAGAGATTGAAAAGCCCTGATTTAAAGCGGTTACTTCCAAAATATGATGGGCAATCCTTCTGCTTCTATCACTGGAGTGTTTACTAAAAATGTACCTTCCCAAGCCCCTTCCAGATCTACCAAGTGAGAATCTTGAGGCCGAAGAGCAGAAATGTGTCTTTTTAACAAACTCTTGAGGTGAATTGGATGCACAGTAATGTTCGACAGTCATTGCCCTAACTATTGAAAGCATCATTCTGGTCACATGTACATTCAGTTCTGTGAGACGTGATGAGCTAGTTCTGAGCCAGGCAGAAACTGGCTGGAATCGTCTTGTATTTGCAGGTCAGCATCTGATGGCTGTTTTACCCTTTGTTTCTTGACTCTGTACCTTCCCTTTGGCACAGTCCTCCACTCAGTGGTTCATTGGCCGGATCTAGGTGTCTTGTGTAGGCTTCTTGGCTCTCCTCACCTTGGCTGCAACTGAATGAGAGTAAAATCCTTTAGGAAATGATGGTAAAAGGATAGAATGTGCTCCTAGACTCTATTAAAACAAGATCTTGTCAGTCTTCTCGCTCCCAGGGATTTCATGGTCATCACTTCCTCATTTGCGATAGGCTTCACCGGTCGTCTTGTTCCCAAGGGCGTCGTCACTGTAAAATGACTAAGTGGCTGTGGGTTGAGCTAAATCATGTTTGTATGTGGAACCAAGGTGGCAGACTCCTAGAGAGAAGGCACCGGTCCAGAGATCCCACATGAGATAGTACCAGACTGTGCTCAGAGATCTGGACCATGAATCAGAAAAGCATTCAGACTGTGCTATAGTTTGATTCTGTTGCCAATACAGGGTATGTGCCATTTCAGGCTTTCTGTGTTGTGTGCCTAAATCCTCAAGGAATCACAGGAACCCCTAAAGAGACTTATGTCTTAAAGGAAAACAAAATCCTGGCTTTGAAATACAAACAGGGTCTCCCAATACTGCCTACAGAGACTCCCCACCAGGATCAGACTAATTTCTCAGTGGGGTGACCATTGCTCTTCTCTAGAGCTTCAGCAGATGCTCTTTTCTGGCATCAAATAAAGGGAATCGGAGTTTAAGAACTCGGTGTCGCTGCTGTCTGCTGTAAGTCAGATGTAAAACTCCCCTCCCAAGTCACAGGCAAGACATTGTGCGTGATGTGTTAGGTAAAGTACTAACAAGCGCCCCTTCCTGAGAGAACCACCGGCCCATAAAGAGTGTTCCAGACAACACCCACTGCTGGCTGCAGACGGAGGTGGGCTTTATTTGATTTGGGTTTGATTTATTTGTTTGCCTTGCTTCTAGAAGAGCATAACTTGGGTTTAATGTCTCGAATACTGAATCCAATACTTCTAGGTTCACTGACTTGTTATTATTTAGCCTTTATGAAGGATATGTCAATGCACTTGGTGCTTTACAATGACTCGTAAAAAGGCGTGATCCTGGCCATTGAGCATAAGGCTGCTACCGTTTGAATTACTGCCTGTGTGGAAATGATCACAGGACAAATATGGATATCCTCTGTCCCCTCAACAACTAGATCTTCTTTTCCTTTTTTTAAAAAAAATTATTTATTTATTTGTTTATGGCCGCGGTGGGTCTTCGTTGCTGAGTGCGGGCTTTCTCTAGTTGCGGCGAGCGGGGGCTACTCTTCATTGCGGTGCTCGGGCTTCTCATTGTGGTGGCTTCTCTTGTTGCGGAGCACCGGCTCTAGGCGTGCGGGCCCAGTAGTCGTGACATTCAGGCTCAGCAGTTGTGGCACACAGGCTTAGTTGCTCCGCGGCATGTGGGATCTTCCCGGACCAGGGCTCGAACCCGTGTCCCCTGCATTGGCAGGTGGATTCTTAACCACTGCGCCGCCAGGGAAGTCCCCACAACTATATATTCTGGTTCCTCGTTGCACCCGAGCCCAGGCAGAGGAGTGGTAGCTGCTGCTGCTGTGTTGATGTCAGTGTCCTCATAACTCGGTATCCAGCTCCTGACGCTTAGGAAACGCTTAGCAAACATCCATGGATGGATAGATGGAGGAGTTGATGGATGGGTGGATGTCTGGATGGGTGGATGGATGGATGGATGGATGGATGGGTGGATGGATGGATGGAGAGCTTTCTCGTCAGTGGACATCTGTAATTTTCTGTTTGTCCCTCCACCCATGGCTTTATTTATGCATTTCACAAACCTTGTGGTTATAGAACTGGCTGACCTGGAAGAAAGGGAACTGTTTCTTCTTAAGTGGCTTTTGGCAATGAAGATGAGATCAGTGTATCCATGAGGTGAACAGAAACATAATGAGAAACTGATTACTCCACTGGCTTTTTCCCCTGGGTCTGTGAACATTGGCTCCTTTGTCCTAAACTCAACTTTCCCCTGATCCTTCGATCCCTTTGAGCTGTCCTCATGCAGCTCTCGTTTCCTCGTTATCAAACCTCTTGAGAGATGTTTCTGCACCTGCTGCTTCCTCCCGTTTCGGACCAGACACACATCCTCTGACCCCTCTCCCTCCCCACCAGCCAGCTGAAGCTGCTTCCTCACAGGTCTGTATTGTTGAACCCGATGCCTCGCCTTGGGTCTCCCCTTCCACCTTGTCTGTCACCCCTCATTCTCCACTTTTTCTCTTCCCTTGGCTTCTAGGCCATGCTGCCCTCAGCCCTCCTCCTGTCTTTCTGACCTCATCATTTCTGACTTCTCTTCTTATTATCTCTTAATGTTGCCCCAGGTTCTCTCTTCATCACTCTTGCTGTGACTCCACCTTCTGTCCCTTCACATTCTTTGCCATTTTCATGATTAACACTCCATGCTCTGCAGAGTCTCTCCATCGCCAGCTCTAATTCCCTCTCAAGCTTAAATTCCCAGACACGGTCCCTGTACATCTTGCCAGAGCTTCAAATTCTGTGCCTGCACGTCCCCCCGCCTCGTATTCTCTTCTCCTCTGGGCTTTGCTCTTTCTCTTAATGAGACTCCATTCTGTCTGTCATTCGGGTTGGAATCTCGCATCAACTTGGCCCTTCATATCCATCGCTCTGTCTGTCCTTCCTCCACAGAGTCTCTCCCAGCCTCTCTGTGCCCACAGTCCCTGCTCAGCTCCAGTCCTCGCTGCCTGTCCATGTGGTCCTATCGACACCTCTAAATCAGCCTTTCCACCCTGAGTCTTTTCTCCTTCCGGGCCGTAATAGTCACAATGGCAATTTTATTTTCCTAAAAGCATAGCTTTCATTATGTCCCGTTTGTGCTGAAAAACCTTTGATGGCTCTGCATTGAGTATTTGACTCCTTCCTGCCAGGAGCTAAAAATAATCTCCTCCCAACTAAACTGCCTTGTTTTGTTTTCTTTTTTCTCTACATTTCTTTTTTTTTCGTACTTATTAGTAACCAACTAGTTCTCTAAGCTCATTTCCCCACCCCTCACTGACCCCCAAAGAAATAAAGATGTGTGTGTGTTTGACTCTTATTTCTAACTTCTTCCTGTGTGTTTTCACCTGGAGTAGCTAGTCTCCCAGAAAGTACGTGAAAGTAGTGCGTTCTGTCGGGTTCTACACTTAAATAGGGCTCATGGTGTGTGACTAAGAGTGAGGCTCTGGGGGTCATTCTGCCTGGGTTCAAATCCTGTCATCTTGAACATGTAATTTATCTCCCTGAGGCTTGGTTTCCTCACCTATAAAATAGGCTAATAATTGTAGGTGTGCCATAGGATTATCGTGGTGACTAAATGAGGTAATGCACGGAAGAGGTTTAGAGCCACACTTGTCACCTAGCAGTGCTCAGTGTTAGCTGTTGTTATTTTCATCATCGTTATTGTTTTATCACACTTGCATCATGACGTTATCTACAGCTTAATTATTCACTGTTTGGCACAAGAGACTAACTTGGGAATTATAAACAACTGGTGAATTAATATCCTGAGTACTTCCACTAAGACAGCAGGCTAATAATTTTGGGTACTTTAGATAACCCATGATGAGTCCCAAAGGATCCTGAAATCAAGAGCCTACATTTTCCCTAGTAAGAATGAACTTTTTTTTTTTTTTTGAGTTTTATCTGTCTGTAGTTTAACATAGCAGCTTCCCTGGCTAGAGAGCTGGAAGTTGAGCTGAAGAAGGAAGGAAAGTCCTGCTGACACAGAATCTGGTTCATCACACGTGAGGTAACACACATGTCTCAGATTGTAGATGAGACCAAGGACCTGGCAAAGATGGCAAAAGACCAACTGTAGGAAGAAAAAAGGGCTATCTTAGAGGAAGTTTTTAAAAAGCAATGTGAAATATAGAAGTTGATTCTAAAAAATAAAGACATTAAAATGAGGGTTAAAACTGTTCAGGTAGGTGGTTGCATAACATTGTGAATGTAATTAATGCCACTGAATTATACACTTAAAAATGATTAAAATGGCAAATTTTATGTTATATATATTTTACATAATAAAAAAGTAATCAATACACATACCAGAAAAGCTAGACAGCTAAAATTTATAATAATATTTTTATTTGAGAAATGTATTTCCATATGACAGAGCTGCTTATGTCAGATTGGTGTTCATTAAGTACCTACTGTTTGTAAGCACCATGCTTGGCACATCATACTATGATAAGTAGCTATTTTTTATGCATTAGTACTGAAGTCTTTATTACTGTTAATGAAAGAATGATATCATACACGAAAGAGTAAATGGACATTAATGCAGTCGTCACAGACTTGTGGGCAAAGGACATCTATCTGAGTTAAAAGAAAAAATTAGCTTTAAAATTGTTTGAAAAGTATCTTCTGCTTTAAACACTGAAGAATGAGCCAACTAGCTCCTGTATTATCATTATGATGCATAAAAGAACCGATGTGTTCTTTTTTTCCCACCTAACCCTGCATTAATTCAGTCTAACAACAATCACTAAAGAGGAGTGCAAATAAACAACAAAATCTCTCGTAAGTGACGGCAGATCCTTGGGTCATGTGGTGGCATCAAACTCACTCACCGAGAACTGGTACAACTTCCTGGTTGCTTTTGAACTCTTCCACATATTTAGGGAGAGGAAGGGTCAGTGACTCTGGCTGATGTAAATGATCATCTTAGGGTCTGTTCCTAGCTGTCTTTCCCCAGTTGGAAGACAGGAAAAAAAGAAAAAGAAAAAAGAATAAGAGCAAAAGTAGTGATAGAACAGACAGCTTCTTTTTTTTTTTTCTTTTATTTTTGAATTTTATTTTTTATACAGCAGATTCTTATTAGTCATCAGTTTTATACACATCAGTGTATATATGCCAATCCCAATCGCCCAATTCATCACATCACCACCACCACCCCCCACCGCTTTCCCCGCTTGGTGTCCATACGTTTGTTCTCTACATCTGTGTCTCTATTTCTGCCCTGCAAACCAGTTCATCTGTACCGTTTTTCTAGGTTCCGCATATATGCATTAATATACGATATTGTTTTCTCTGTTTCTGACTTACTTCACTCTGTATGACAGTCTCTAGATCCATCCACACCTCAACAAATGACCCAGTATCGTTCCTTTTTATGGCTAATATTCCACTGTATATATGTACCACATCTTCTTTATCCATTCGTCTGTCGATGGGCATTTAGGTTGCTTCCATGACCTGGCTATTGTAAATAGTGCTGCAATGAACATTGGGGTGCATGTGTCTTTTTGAATTATGGTTTTCTCTGGGTATATGCCCAGTAGTGGGATTGCTGGGTCATATGGTAATTCTATTTTTAGTTTTTTAAGGAACCTCCATACTGTTCTCCATAGTGGCTGTATCAATTTACATTCCCACCAACAGTGCAAGAGGGTTCCCTTTTCTCCACACCCTCTCCAGCATTTGTTGTTTGTAGATTTTCTGATGATGCCCATTCTAACTGGTGTGAGGTGATACCTCATTGTAGTTTTGATTTGCATTTCTCTAATAATTAGTGATGTTGAGCAGCTTTCCATGTGTTTCTTGGCCATCTGTATGTCTTCTTTGGAGAAATGTCTGTTTAGGTCTTCTGCCCATTTTTGGATTAGGTTGTTTGTTTTTTTTTAATATTGAGCTGCATGAGCTGTTTATATATTTTGGAGATTAATCCTTTGTCCGTTGAATCGTTTGCAAATATTTTCTCCCATTCTGAGGGTTGTCTTTTCGTCTTGTTTGTGGTTTCCTTTGCGGTGCAAAAGCTTTGAAGTTTCATTAGGTCCCATTTGTTTATTTTTGTTTTTATTTCCATTACTCTAGGAGGTGGATCAAAAACGATCTTGCTGTGATTTATGTCAAAGAGTGTTCTTCCTATGTTTTCCTCTAAGAGTTTTATAGTGTCCAGTCTTACATTTAGTTCTCTAATCCATTCTGAGTTTATTTTTGTGTATGGTGTTAAGGAGTGTTCTAATTTCATTCTTTTACATGTAGCTGTCCAGTTTTCCCAGCACCACTTATTGAAGAGACTGTCTTTTCTCCATTGTATATCCTTGCCTGCTTTGTCACAGATTAGTTGACCATAGGTGCGTGGGTTTACCTCTGGGCTTTCTATCTTGTTCCACTGATCTATGTTTCTGTTTTTGTGCCAGTACTATATTGTCTTGAGTACTGTAGCTTTGTAGTATAGTCTGAAGTCAGACAACTTCCTATAGTGGGAAGAAGAATAAAGCAGAGTTATGAAGCTGGGCAGGCTATAATTTGATTAAACTTGATTTGATATAGCAACAATGAAAAACTTTGGTAGACACAATAATTTGTTTTTGTTGTAAAATGTAATGTGTATTTGGAAGAGTCATATATACAGTTTAAAGTATAATCGTAAAGCAAACAAGTATGTAAATCACCTCCCAGGTCAAAGCATGGAACATTGCCCGCCCCTCAGAAACCCCAGTCCCCACTGTGAGTTCCTTCTTGATCATAACCTCCTTCTCCAGTAGAGGTAGACATTTTCCTGGATTTTATGGCAATCGTTTCTTTGCTTTTCTTCAGGGTTTTTTGGTTTGTTTTGTGTTTCTGCATTTTCATCTGGCTTCATTTTATTTTCATTACATTGTAATATTTCACTGTCCAAATAGAATGCAAAGTCGCCTTGTTGATGGTTATATGGTTGCTGCTGTGAACATTCTTATGTGTCCTGTACACATGCTCACAGATTTCTCTCAGGTGGTGCTTCTTGTACTTGAGAGCTCATCACCACCACCCGGAGAGTTCACAGGTGGCAGGGCCTCACCCTCAGAGTGTCTGATTCAGTGGAAGTGGGGTGGGATCTGAGGGTTTACACTTCTAACAGGCTCCCAAGTGATGCTGGTACTGCCAGCCAGGGCTGGGACAACACTTTGAGAACCACTACTTTAAGTTATGGAAAGGGATTTGCTGGATCAAGGGATGTGCATCTTTTCAGCTTTACTAATTAATGCAAAACCATTTTCCAAGGTAGTGTCTTACATTCCCGCCAGAAGTGTATGTGTTCCATGGTTCTTTTACACCCACGCTAACACTTATTATTATCAGACTTCAATTTTTGCAAAGTTGGTGGCTATGGACCTTTTCTCTCCTTGTGGTTTTGATTTGCATTACCTTAATTCCAGTGAATTGAACATTGATTGGCCATTTCGCTTTCTTTTTTTGTGAAGTGCCTTTTCAAGTCTTTTGCCCATTTTTCTGTGGATTATCTGTCTGTCTTTTTCTTACCAATATGTCAGGACTATTAATTGAAAAGGCCACAAAAATTTTTTCATTAATTTTTAAAACGTAAAGAAATCTTAGTATCGTTGAATATCTTCTTTAGTAATAGGAGGAGCAGGTACAGAAGAGAATTCTTTAGGTAGCCTCTCTTCTGCAAATGGCTTGAAAGAAATAAGTTAAGGACTTTTTCTCCAAACAAGCTACTGACTGTAGAGGCAAAACCACATCGAAGAAATATCACCATTCTTCATACGTTCACTGAAAATGTGTCTGTAAGCACAAGGCCATCTTTAAACAGTAATAATGCAACTGAAATAGATCATTCAAAGAAAGGAGACCTATTATTGAGGCCAACATGGCCATCGACACTTGTTAGCTTGTCTCTGAAGAACAAAATTCTGAGTGGCAAAAGCTTAAAGTGAATGAAATTGTATGCCACTCTCAATCTAATGAAAATGCTTTGGGCTCTGGGCCAGAGAATAGATTTGGACCACGGATGCAACTTTTTTCAGGGTCTTAAATTTAAGTGGCTGAATTATTTTTAAAGAATCATCCTACTCGGTCTTTTGGAATAGAAACGTGTTTTTTCACGTTTGTAAAAAACAAAACAAACATCAAACAAAACATCATTTCAACATAAGGATGGAATGCAAAGCTGATACTTCATTCTAGTGCATGCTCAGCACAGAATAATAATGCATATTATAGCCTCCCTCAACCCATGAAAAACACACACACACACACACACACCCTCCACGCATACAGATGTACACAGAGACACATTATCCTCCCTCAACCCATGAAAAACACACACACACACACACACACACACTCCACGCATACAGATGTACACAGAGACACATTATATACATAGTATGCACACACACAAAAACACGCATACACACACATATATTAAATATACACACATAACACTCACACACACACAGTTTGTGCCTAGAATACTTGAAACAAATATGCATGTACATCAATTTAGCATAAAGGGATGTATCTTCCACTCTGAAAACGCTAAATACTGTATCTTGAAAACATTTATAACACTCAGTTTCTCAACGAGTCAAGAAGAAAGGAGCCATTTTAGAATTACTAGTTTGTGTAAAACTTATTAATCTAGGAACTGAAGTTAGTTGCTAGAGAGGGAAAGTTTACCTCAAATTGTTGTTTATTTTAGGGATGTCATGCCTGAATAATATATAAAGTTGTTTTAAATACAAGCATTTAAAAGGAAAGATGTTGTTATGGCCCGCGTGCTCATTCATTCTCTCTGTCTCTGTCTCTGTCTCTGTCTCTCTCTCTCTGTCTTTCTTGCTCACTTGGTCTTGCCCTCACTCTCTTACATAAATAAGGTAGTATTAATAGTATGTATAATTAATACAACATTGTAAATCAACTATACTTCAATAAAATAAATTTTTTAAAAAACAGGAAGTGTGGATTAATTAAGAGATCTGCTCAGATGGGAAAGACCACCCCCACTTCCATAAAAGTCATAATCAAACTGCTTCCTAAAGCTTGTTCACTGCCCACCCCCATGTACATCAGGGCTCAGTGGGTGACAGTGGCCCAGCTGGTTCCATATGGACCCAGTCAGCCCTGACTCTATTCCCAAGGCATTTACCTCCAGACTTCTTGTCCTCGGCCCTGTGCTCACGGCTCCAACCTCTATGGGGAGATGCTGCTAAGGAACACAGATTCACCTCTGACTTAGGAGCCCACCACTGGCCATGCCCCTTCCTCCAAAACCCTGGCCGTGAGGAGGGAGCCAGACCCCAGTGAGGACTGGATGCTGCCAGCAGGGCCTCATATTCAGGGCTCTTTACTTCTGGGCCCTCCATGGACCACCGTGGACCAGCTCTCTCTTTGAATGTCACAACTCTGGGGCTTGGAATCAAGATACAAATGACAACCTGTCAGCCTGGGAAGGCCCCCTGGCCAAGGTGCCCTGCTTACCAGGACCATCACCAAGAACCTTGGCTGGGAAGCGTAGGACTGCTCACAGGGATGTGGGCCTTCTCACTATACTCTTGGAGGAGACAGGAGAGTGACCTCCGTGCCACAGTCACGGTGTCTGCCAGCCTTCAGCTGCCTGAAGTATCTCCAGTCATGTTCCAAACCCAAGGATCCAACCCTCTTGAAGTCCACGGATCTAAAGAAGCAGGACAAGTTCACCTGTCCTAAGTTCTCACCTTGCAGGACCTTGCTCTTCTTACCCTTTCACTTTTTCAATTTTCAAGACCTCAAAGTAGTTGGGGTATGAGACTACCACCTGCCTGCTCATTGCAGAGCTCTGGGGACCTGTTTTAGAACACTGAGATCATCACTAAAGGCTACAATCAGGAGGGTATAATCCAAAAGGTTCTGAAAGAGCCCATGTAGGGGCCAGCTTTGGACTGTACATATTCCCCCGAACTTGCCTCTGCCCCAGAAGAGTTCTGAATGGGGTCTTCCACCTC
>NW_006789896.1:4383578-4411192 GCF_000442215.2 Lipotes vexillifer | reverse complement strand
GGGTCTTCCACGTCTTTCCCTGCAATGTCCTTGAACACATCCTTGCTTATTGACATAACCTCATCTCAGACGGTCATTTCATTTGTGACATCTCTTGATTTATTCACATATTTATCTATTCATCCAACAAACATTGGTTAAGTGCGTGCTGCTTGCCTGACACAGTGCTGAGAATAGGAATCTAAAGGTGAATTAAATATACTCCCTTCCCTCAAGGAGCTTACAGCTCACAGGAGGAGACAGATGAGTAAATCAACAATTAGGGAACAAAGTGGCAAGTGCTGTTGGCTCTGGGGGAAATGGAGACAGAAGCTTCTATATAGGTTATCATGTCCACGCAAGTAGCGCTTGACTACCCACAGTGTCGTGCTCCTGACACCCATCCTTTCTTCCCAAGGTTTCCAGGGATAGATCCCTGAGCTAACCAGTTACTCCAGGTCACACCAGTGTGGACCAAGGGTCATGTTGATGTGGGTGGCTTTGACCTCTACCTGCAATTGTAGGACCTCCATACTCACTCAAAATTTCCCCCAGGTGGGAAGTAACCAGGGAGGGGGATGCCACATGTGCTCACATAAGTCCTCTGAGCCTCCACTGGTCTCTGAGTCCTCTGCCACGTATGTCTCCTTATGGGCGTGCCTTGTCCTGCCACTGTCCAGCCTGCCATGAGGGCACATGGCTGCTGTCCCTGCAAAAGTACTGTTTCCTGTCATTCCCAAAGCTGGTGGCATTGCTGTCTGCCAGTTTCTCCCTGCTGCCCGAGCTGGCGATGTCCCACATCACTGTGCCAGTCATTGGGGAACCTCCTGAAACTGGAGCTGATGTGGCCATGAGCACTCGGGCCTACTTCCGGTTGAAATTTCCCAGTTCTCCCTCCCCATTTCTACCCTTTGCCATTGCCATCACCTGGAAGCAACCACACTGCCAACGGAGAATCCCTTTCCTTCCCTTTTATTCCACACTTAATCACCTTGATCCCAAATGCTCCTAGCTACCGTGTCCCATCACTCAAAAAGGCGTTGTGTGAAAGTCATTCTTGAACCTTTCACTTGTCACCAGGACTTAGCCCTGTGTCCTGGGCTTTGGCCTGGAAGGAGGAGAGAAGGCTCATCTTCACAGCTGGAGGCATCCCGTGTCCCAAATCATAGGGTCATCTACCCACCCCTTTGATGACCGTGTCATTCTTGAGTCAAGCTTTATGTGCCTGACCCTCTCCTTGGGACGAATGCCTTTCTAGAAGATTCCTTCATCTACCACTCAAAAATATTCCCAGCACAGCTTTCCACAGCTCTCCATCCCAGAAGTGTGGGAATCCCTGTGGGATACTGCTCTTAAATTGTAGAGCTCTAGGGCTTCCCTGGTGGCGCAGTGGTCGAGGGTCCGCCTGCCGATGCGGGGGCCGCGGGTTCGTGCCCCGGTCCGGGAAGATCCCACGTGCCGCGGAGCGGCTGGGCCCGTGAGCCATGGCCGCTGAGCCTGCGCGTCCGGAGCCTGTGCTCCACAACGGGAGAGGCCACAACAGTGAGAGGCCCGTGCGCCGCAAAAAAAAAAAAAAGAAAAAAAGAAAAAAAAAATTGTAGAGCTCTGTTCGTGGACAGACAATGTTTCCCGGTATTCTTTGGGCTCCTTCACTTATCAATTCAGATATTCTCACGTATCCTCTAAAGAAGAGGCAACTTAGTAATGGGGAGTCCCCAGAAACCAAGAAGTATTACAGATCCAGAAGCACCAACTTTTATTGGACCAATGGTACCACTTCCCATTCCCCACAGGGACCAACACATCCAAGGTAGCCTTCATGAGTGACCCACACAGAAAAAGATCTAAGAGCCCGTATCCTTTCTCATCACCCTTTCTTTCAAGGGAGGGCAGCCTTGCATGGTGCAGTTACTTCTAAGAGCTCCTGGCCATGAGCGTAGCATTCAAACCTGGTACTTGAAGGGAGGGGGCTTCACATCCAGCTGAGACTGAGTGCTTAAGGGACTCTAACATCCTGAGCTTCCGTGCATGCCACTTCAGCAGCAACTTTTCTGGCTCCTAGAGGGCTTTTCTTTTTAACTAGTTCCAGATAAGTAAGGTAGTTGCTAACAGTTGGATTCTGGATGAGTGAGATGTTGCATAAATCCAGATTAAACCACTGAACAGACTGTACCCGAAAAGCACATTGTGTTAGATGCTTCTGTGTATCCATTGTGATCTTTTTCTATGCCTATAGAATGATGGAATTGCTGAAGCAGAACCCTGATGAAAGCTATTCACAATGTAGCATTTACCATCATATGGAAATGTCAATTCCATCTACCAAAGAGAATATTACAGGCATGTTCAATATAAAATGCAAATATAATAGCTTTGTGGGCCGGATATGTCAGCTGTGTTTCACTTAAACCTATTACCTTGGCAGATTAAATACAGTTCCAGATCTTTTGCAGGGAAGACATTCTGATGAAGTTACCTCTTATATCAGCTTTTGTGGCTCATCAGTTCAATTGCATATGAGTAGAATGGGAACAAAAATGAGTGAGGAATAAGACTGAGTGGGACACAGCCATGGAAAAATAGGAGGATCTGCCCCAGAGACCTTCCCTACCCACTAAAGAATGTTATTATTGGCTCAAAGATAAGTCTCAGCAATTTGTAGCAAAGATTTATCTCTTAGGTGATGAAATAGGTGAGGATCCACCAGTTCTCACCAGGCCTGCCTCACCACTTCTAAATCTTGCTACCTGCTTGGGTAGCCCAACTCAGCTGAGCAGAGGTGGGCCCAGCCTGTGCTATGATGCTGACTCCAACTTGGTGCTTCTGTAGCTATTTGGGGCACCCAGCTCCCTTAGTTGAACTCAACAGTAGTAGACCCCTCTCTCACTTGACCACACACTCCACACTCTGACCGCAGTTTCACCTTTAAACTCATGCACACATCATGCCTTGTCTTGCTAATGCTGCTGTCCTGCTGCACGCAACTTCCCTCTTGAATGCCACAAAATTCCCATCATTTCATGGTGCCACCCAGTTCCTGCGAGGGCTTCCCCTGGACTGCCCTGTCTCACCTCCCACCCCACACCAATGGAAAGGTTGCTGGCTCCTGGAACAGCCCACTTTGAGCCACCACTCATTAAGACAGGCTTGGTGGAAATTAACCAGCCCCATACAGTTTGTCCAGCACAGTTCTCTTGTCCCATCATTGCATGATCAGTTATAAGCTTTGGGGGTTACACATCCAGCAGCGTTTCCCTGTGGACTTTTCCGAGAGAGCATCTTGCAAATTACTGCATAGAACTGCAGAAATACTTGACCCTTTTTAAAAAGAGCATTCCTCTGTAGCTTCTATGATCCTTTTTGCTTCGTCTTACACCGATATGCAGTGAATGTTATTCCTTGATAGCTATTTATATTTGTAGTAAAAAAAAAAAAAAAAATGAAGAAATCATGCTCAATAGTTCCTGCTCTAAAATACTCTACTTGGCTAATGCACAGCAAGCACTGAGTCTTTCTGCCAAAGAAGATAGTAACCCACAGAGCAGTGGTTTCTGGGCTATTGGGGTGAGAAAGGTGGGTGTGGTAGACAGTTGATAGTTGTGGAAAGAAGTTCCAGAAGGGAGATCTGGGCACGCAGGACTTGACTGCATAGTTGCGAACTGAGCTCCAGAGAGCTGGGTTCTCCTTTTGATTCTGTCCCAACTAGCTATGTGATTCTGTACCGGCTGAATCGTACTCAGCCGATTTTCTCCTCTACCCAATGAGGTGGTTGACCTAGAGAGGTTTTTCAACTCCAGTCTTCTATGACACCATGAATATGCATTACCCAGAGGTCAGAGCAGATGGTTAGTTAGGAAGCTAGAAAACTGTAACAAAAGCAACAGTTACCACCTTCTATTTTCATAGTGTTTTCTGCTGGACTTTGAGTTCAGCACTTTACATACATGACCTCATTTAACCCTCGCAGACATTTCTGAAGGTTCGTATCATGCTCTTTACTTCACAGAAGAGGGAACAGTTCTCAGCACCATTACCCAATGTTGTTAGGATCATAATAATAAATAACAGAGATTCCAATCCTGCTGTGGAACCAACTCCACACTTACTCCTTGTAAGACATAGTAGGAAGTTCCAGACCCTTCTCTTATCACTTCCATTATCTGAAATTTTGCCATGCTTCTCTTTTCCTTATACTCTGAATTCTTAATTTATCCCCTTTCCTGGCTTCTCAGATGCATGTCTGTATCTTTGGCTTGTGTGAAAGAGTAGCATAGTTTTAGCATAGAGTTCTGCATCCATTCTTTGCACCAAGATGGGGATCAATAAGAAAACAGCAAAAACAAATTTCTAAGCAGTTGCTTGCAGTGTGAAATGTAAATGAAGATATGACCCAGAGAGGCCAAGATTTAGCTCAAAAGAATAGCTTTGTAAGACAGTCATGTAGGGACTTCCCTGGTGGTGCAGTGGTTAAGAATCTGCCTGCCAATGCAGGGGACACGGGCTCGAGCCCTGGTCCGGGAAGATCCCACATGCCACAGAGCAACTAAGCCCACATGCCACAACAATTGAGCCTGTGCTCCAGAGCCCGCGAGCCACAACTACTGAGCCCATGTGCCACAGCCACTGAAGCCCACACGCCTAGAGCCCGCGCTCCTCAACGAAGAGTAGCCCCCACTCACCGCAACTAGAGAAAAGCCCATGCACAGCAACAAAGACCCAGTGCAGCCAAAAATAAATAAATAAAAATAAAATAATAAAATTTTTAAAAAAGAGAGACAGTCATGTAAAATCCTCTTCATATGGACAGAGATGCCTAACATGAGTCAATGTTAATTTTGCTGAGGCCATAATAAACATCAGGAGGTGGCAGTGGGAGACTTCTCCTAGCTGGTGACAGAGTTTAAATTCTCCCCCAGGCTTTGCATCTCATCACAGCAAACCAATTTTGTTCCTTTGAGAAAAATGCACCACCCCAACCACAACAATCAGACAACTTCTAGCAAGTGGCAATTACTTATATGAAGGGTTCCAAGAAAGTGAAGGTGAGGTGATCCTTTGCCCGAAAGAAGTTTTGCACAAATTAAAGAATGGACTCCAAAGTCAGAACTGTGCTATGAACAAGGTCATCCTAATCTCTATTTGCAAACAAGCAAAACTCTTCTGTTTCATCCGTATATATTAGTAGTACAGTCAATTGCATTATTCACAGATTCTGTATTTGCAAATTCACCTACTCACTTAAATTTATTTGTAAATCCTAAATCAGTACTTGCAGCACTTTCATAGTAATTGATGGACATGTACAGAGAGGCAAAATGTTTGAGTCATCTAATATGCACATCCAACTAAGGCTGAATGAGGTAACACTCTGCCTTGTTCCAACTCTACTGTAAACTAGTGTTCTTTTCACTGTCTATTCAGTGTCCTGTTTTTCACTTATTGTGCTTTTGGTTCACTGTTTAAAATGGCTTCCAGGCAGCGTGCCGAAGTGCTGTCTTGTGTTCTTAAGCTCAAAAAGGCTGTGATGTGCCTTAGAGAGAAAACGCATGTACTAGATCAGCTTCAATCAGGCATGAGTTTCAGTGCTATTGAACATGAGTTCAATGCTAATGATTTAACAATACATATTAAATAAGGTGTCTTTAAACAATAACACACATAAAACAAGGTTATGTATTGACCAGTTGACAAAAATACTGTGAGCAGAGGCTCAAAGGAACCTAACCCCATATTCCCCCTAGGAGCAATGGTTCAGTTATTGCAAATTCAAATTCTTTGGTGACTCTATAGAACATAAGTACCAAGAATAATAAGAACCAACTGTCTTTGCAAATTTAGGAATTCCTGACGATGTCTTGAGATATTTCTGGGGACTGCCCGGAGGCTATGGTACTAGTGATTTCAGGCCATTTTCTGCTTCATGGGAGATGGGGGCTTACAAAACCATCCTCATTCCTCCTTCTGTGGTACACATCTTTTCTCACTATTCAACTCAACCGGTATTAATTGAGTGCTCCAGATGTGCTGCTGCTGGAAGATATGCAAAAGACGCATTTAGCAGTCTCTGACCTCTGGGTCAGGGTTAGGTAAGATTACCTTTGTTGGAAAGACCAGGGTTAAGGTGGCAGATGCAGCCAGGTCAAAAGGAAAGTGGAAACATCTTAGAAATGGCAGGGAAGAGAACAAGCTCTCGGAGGTATAGCCTAAAGGAAACAGGCTATTTTTCTAATAGTAACCTTGAACGGTTAATTTAGTGTTTCCTCCCAGGAACTCTGCAAAGGAAGTTCAGCTTTGGCCAGAGCTTCTAATTAACTCCAAAGTTTCTACCACATCCACAAACACCTAAAGACCACCCCAGTGTACGTTTCTCACCTGACAAAAGTCAAGAAACTGATGTAAGTGAGAATTGCACCATAGGAAATCCTTTTTTCGCTATGGAAAATGGTTGCTGTATTTCCCTCAGTTTGATTATTTTGGGGACCTGTAATCTTACAGCTAAAAAAATATTATTTATGATACTGAGAATAAAAATAGTAATATTAATTTATTAAGCACACAGTGTACACCAGGACCTGTGCTGGGTGCTGGGAATACAGCCTTTAAGTGTCTCACAGTCAAATAGGAGAAACTCACCGTTGTAAAACTGGGGTAAATGCCATGAGAGGGGGAGGCAGGGAAGGGGGCTTGTGGCAGCACATGACACAAAGTGGGAGACTTGGGAGGGTGGGTAATGCTTCTTCCTGGAACAGAGTCTTGAAGGTGAAGAAGGAATTGGCCAAATGAAAAAAGTAGAGTTGAACATTCCAGGAGGCGGGAACACCGTATGAAACCCTAGAGGCATGAAAGAGCTGTGGGTATTGAATGACCTAGAGCATAGAGCAGGAGATCGAAGAGGTTCAAGAGAGAAGGCTTGGGAGAGGAAAGACCCGGATCATGAGGAGCCTTGAAGGCCAAACTAGGAAAGTGGAATCCACTGAAGGATGTCACAGAAGTGAGCAAAATAATCCCATTTGCACTTTCTCGAGATCAATTAGTAGTAGTACAGAGAATGCACTGTGTGTTAGAAAAGCCACTGGGGAAATAAGCCAAGAGAGGAGCAGTAGGAATGTAGTGAAAGAGAGAGGTTAGAAAGCAATTAGGAGAGTAGAATCGAAAGAGCTTGAAGAGCAGTTGACAATGGGGTGGGGGCGGGGGGGAAAGATCACGCTACACCTGGAAAACCACTTGTTATTCAGAGTGGCAGGGGGGGGGGGGTGGGGGCGGGGGAGGGGGGGGGGAAAGGGATGCAGAGGAGGAACAGATTTGGGAATGACGATGTGTTCGGTTCAGGGTGTACTGAGTCGGGGGTGCCATGGACCAACCCAAGGAGAGGTCAGCATACAGCCAGATATCTGGGGCTGAGTTCCGGAAAGTGGTTTGGGCTGCAGGTTATAATTTGATGACCAGTTCATAGATGACTACTGAAGCCAGGGGCTTACATTTGCACAAAGCTAAGTATGTACAGTTGAGACTAGAAGAGAGCCACAGAAACCCTCTTTGGGAGCACTAATATTTAAGGGACTAAAAAGAAGGATGTCTGAGGTGACACCACCATAAATGAAGGAGAAAATCTAGCATAGGATAGTGTCAGAAGTGACAGAGGGGAAGAGTGTCATGGGGGAGGGAGTGGTCAGTGGAATCCAACCATGCCAGGAAGGAAAGCACAGTTTAATTGGGCATTAATGACCTGAGCAGTTCAATGCGGAAGTAGAAATGAAAACAGAGCGCTCTGTGTAGAGATGCAAAAGCGGGTGAATAAGTACAGACACGGCACATGTAGACGAGCCTTTGGCTAAACTAGATTTTCAGGGGAAGGAAAGAGATAGGAGCAAATAGCAGAGAGTGGAAAGTTAAGGAGGGTTCCTGCCACTGCCAGTTGGAACTTAGCAGTGGTTCTTAATTGCTGTCGGGGTACAGGGAGCATTTTCAAATTGCACATGACTACAAATTACACAGACTACAAGATGCAAACCTCAGAGTGAGCGAGTGAGGTGGGGGGATGATAGAGGAGCAAGAATACAGGAAGCATCGGGTCAGGGGTTCTGAAGAGGTTTTTTTTTTTTATGAGACCTATGACAAATAATAAGATGGCATCAGATGAAGACTCAGAGGACCCGTGAATGCCTCTTAGTAGCTTTCAACCTCAGGCAATTTCATCACTTCTCCGAGCCTAGGATCCTCATCTATGAAATAAGCTAAATACTAACTACCTTGCCTGGTTGTAGTGCAAATTAGAAAGGATAATATGTGTGAAGAGCACCCTGGAAATTGGAAAGCCCTGTACAGTTGTGTGAGAAGATGGGCTCTCTTGCTGCCCTTCACCATTTGCTGAGGTGCTTTTTCCTGTTGAAGTTATTTCAGGTGCCGTGGAAAAGCTTTCTTCCACACTAAAGGCAGGATCTCTCTTTCCTGGGGATCTCTATCTTTTTTTCCTACTCAGTTGCGATGAAGAGTTCTGTTGATAAATAAGAAGAAAAATGTTTTTAAACTTTTTTAATGTTAAAATACTACTAATCACTAATTGTCTTAAAAATTGATGGAGATACTCGTGAAAAATATTCAAACATATTCCTTTCTAGATAGTTAATCCTCCCAGTTATAACCTTTGTGAAAAATCTTTGTGGCTCAATCACTAGCTTAGATAAAGCTAACATTAGACGCTGCCTGCTAAGATGCCAGTGGCCAGCAGACCAGCAGGCCATGCAGATATCTGTTTCCTTCCCCGCCTGATTGTTTTGAATTAGCGCTTCCCTCTTGGTCCAACAAAACACACACGCCCATGAGATTTGCCATGCAGTTGCTAATATCTATATTTTTCAATTAGAATATTTCACAGAAAGACTGAGCGTTTAAAAAATTACAAAATTAACAAAAACACCTGTGGTAGTTATTTTAGACTAAAATGGAGACTGCAAACTGGCATGCTATAGGCCAAGGCTGTCCCCACAAATATGCTTTATTTGACCTGTAGAATTTTTTTTAAATAACGCTTTGAGCCAATATTTCAAAATTGATATTTTTTATATTTAAACATACCAACGTCTGTTACCTCTTGGAACACTGGAAGATCAGGCGGCACAAGGCAGGGCCTTTATTCCCGTAAATAAAAGTGAGTGGCTGTGTCTGAAGTTCATCCCAAGCCCCACTCCTCCCTATTGCCTCCTCAGGCTGGTACCCACAGATCCCTGGAGAGTTCAGAGTGTGTGACCCCTGGCTTAAAGTCAAACCAGTACAACACAATGGAAGGGGAGAAGTTTGTTTCTAATGATACCGTGGCTAAAATAAAGGAAAAGGAAGCCCAAATACCTGGGGTGGAGTGCCTGATTCCTAGCTCTGAGGCAGCATTCTGTCTGCTTCAGTATGGGGCTCTACAGGAGTGGAGGTTAAATCTTTTCCTTTGTGAACTTCTTTGTATGATAGAGATTAAAATAAAAGCAGCTACTTCCTTTGGGAAAGGCCAAAGCATAGCCCAAAAGAAAAATCTGTATTACTTCAAAAGCTGAGGCAACTGGCCAAAAGATTCCAGAAGGCTCTCCCTAGCCTCACAAGGTCAAGAAACTTTGATAACCTGTGATGGCATGGAAAGGCATCTGGTAGACCACACTTTACAGTTCGGAAGATAAAGCTCATTCTAAGTTTTATGAACACGGACGTACTGGCCATGGCTGGTCTTTGCCACATAGAAGAAATTCCCAAGCAATGCATTCTTGCGCTCTCATCAAGGGGTCTGTTGGCTGCGGAATTTCCTATTCTCCAGCGCCAGAACAGAAAGCAACCCACCCCCACCCCCAGCTTTGGCCGACATGAGATTTGAAGAGGATCGTTTGTTTTCATTACAGCCCCTTGAAGCCCTTCCTTCCCTCCTCATTAATGAATTTCCAGTCTTTCATCAAACAACAAAAACAAAAAAACAAACACAGAAAAGGACCTGCCAGAGGACATGGTTAAGTGGCTCGCGCGCATAGCGATGCCGGCTTTAAAGAGAGGAGACGGCCATTTACT
This sequence comes from Lipotes vexillifer, assembly GCF_000442215.2. Classification (NCBI taxonomy): domain Eukaryota; kingdom Metazoa; phylum Chordata; class Mammalia; order Artiodactyla; family Lipotidae; genus Lipotes; species Lipotes vexillifer. The sequence goes on along the minus strand of NW_006789896.1, from coordinate 4,401,172 downwards.
GATTGCAAGGAGGGGTTGACATCCTTGGTTAGTATGCTAATTTCATCTTCTGCATTTAACATTCAGATCAGGTCTGTACAGGCCCTCCAGAGTGGCAGAGTCCAGGGATGGATGGCTGTCTGCCTTGCGGCATTGAACATTCAATGCATGAATTAGATAAATGCCCAAACATTCCGTCTGCTCTGACTTCACTCTCTTCCTCCCTTTGCGAGAGACACACAGACACAGAGCCATACACGCGCAAGCAATCACACGCGTGCGCGCGCGCGCGCGCGCGCGCACACACACACACACACACACACGGACCCTATAGACACAGGTCTCTATGAATCCTGAAGAAATGCAGTTTAAGATGCCCGAGCCATCCACAACTGGCTTAATTCCTCCTCCTTTGAGTCTCCAAGGCACACTTCTGCAGGATATATTTCTCCTGCTCAGGAAACTTGGAATGTACTGGGGTGTCTGAAAGAAGGAAGCAATGACCTTCCAGTCCTGGAAAGGCTAAAAAAACACAAAAGAACAAAAAAACCCAACTCCACTCATCTGTAGGGGAACAAGATAGCTCAGTTAACTGAACACCCAGAAAGAAGGAAGATCCAGCTCATTTTATTCTTTGGGGTCCCCACTTTGTCATGTGTGTATGGAGCCCTGTGTTAAGAGTCTCAATTCATCATGGTTGGCTTTGGACTCACCAAGTCACAGCTGGGTGACAACAGAAGACGAATCCCAAACTCGCTCCCACATGATGGTCCAGATGGCAAAGACAATCACCTGGCATGTTTTGCCAGAAGCCCAGTCAAGGGAAAACTGAATTTCCTCAACCTCCTTTTCCCAGCATCTTTCTGTAACATTGCAGCAGCTTCCTGGAGACAAACAGAGAATCAACAGCTCCTGTTATCAGAAGGCACATTTAGAGTTTGCTTCAATAGACAGAAGCTATTTTGAGCAAGCAGGGGCTCCAACTAAAAGAAAAGGACAGGTTGGTCTTTATTATTTTGTTTTGTTTTGTTTTCTCAGAGTATGACATAACTGTGTCACCTGGCATGCCATGGCTCTTTCCTCTGGATGTTCTGGTGATCCCTGGCTCTGTCCCCTGGTGCCCACATAATATTCCATTTTCGGCTGAGGAACACTGGGCAGTTCCTGTGGGAGCCTCCAACAGGAGTGGTGGGTGTTTTCTCTGAGCTGCACTTGATTTGTCCTGTTATCAGAAGGCACATTTAGAGTTTGCTTCAATAGACAGAAGCTATTTTGAGCAAGCAGGGGCTCCAACTAAAAGAAAAGGACAGGTTGGTCTTTATTATTTTGTTTTGTTTTGTTTTCTCAGAGTATGACATAACTGTGTCACCTGGCATGCCATGGCTCTTTCCTCTGGATGTTCTGGTGATCCCTGGCTCTGTCCCCTGGTGCCCACATAATATTCCATTTTCGGCTGAGGAACACTGGGCAGTTCCTGTGGGAGCCTCCAACAGGAGTGGTGGGTGTTTTCTCTGAGCTGCAGACTTGATTTGACTGGATTTTTTTTTTTTCTTTTTTTTTTTTTGGCTCTGGTCCAAGCTGTTTTCCTGTCATCATTTCACTGTCTTTTCCAGTAATCCCTTTTTTAAACATGGCCAACAATTAGTCGATTTATCTCCACCCCCACCCCCACCCCCACCCCATCTCCACACAAACACACAGTCCACTGAGCCCCATCACTGTCTTGTTTTGCCTTGAAGTCTAAGAAATTACAGCTTCTCATTAGCTGGAGAGCACGTTTGGAACGGCTTTGTATTTACTCACTTAGTAAGTGATGCTGGCCTTTTTAATTATTCTCCCTCCGCGTGCCATCAGAGAGCTGCAAGCTGTTCCAGGCAAGCCAAGAGACTGCATGTCCTCCGCCAGGCAGTTGGAAGTAATCGTGTTTTACCTCCCTGCTGCTGCTTTCTTCCTTTCCTGTCAGCAAGCCAAGGAATCCCCCCAAAGCTCTTACGTAGGAGATACCAAAACTGTGAGTCACTTCTGGCTCCCCGAGCAGAGGGAGTCCAGGGCAGGATGCACGGAACAGCAGACCCAAGATGGGGGTTTCCTTCAAGCCACCAGGAGCCACGCAACCAGATGTGCAGCCAACGCTTGGTTTTTCTTGCTGTTGCTCCCTCTTTCTGCTCCACCCTCATCCGTTCCTTCGTTTCCCAGCACGTTCCTCTTTTTCTCTTCCTTTCTGTGTTGCCGACAGCCGCAGACCCAGCAAGAGCTGGGTCCCTCTCGCCTTCTGTTGTTTTTTTCCCCTGCAGCAGGCTTTGGCTGCTACCTCTGCGAGCTGGATCACCAAAGACACACGACTCACTCACAATGAATAATCAATACAGATATTGATCTGTGGAAAATGTTTGTAAATTCCTGAAAGGGAATCAGGAGCAGGGGGCAGGGAGGCTTGTGGGGGACGACGCTGAAGTGCTGGTGGCGGCAGGCAGCCGAACTTGATTTGGATCCCAAGGCTGGCTGGCTCCGAGGTGACGGTACCGGAATGCGTGCGAACGAGGGTGCGCGCGTGTGAGTGCGCGGGTGACGCCGGTGTTCTGTATTCCCCTTTCTCTACAGCTGCTTTCCCCGAAGAATCAAGAGCCGAATGGTCGGGAGCCCCCGTCAGTGCCATGCCTTGGCTGCGGGCCAGCACTGTTTTGTTTTCATTATCACACGCTACTTTGCAATTTGCATAAATACAGGGTTATTTTTTATCGTGTCGCCCAAAAGATAAAAAAAGAAATAGAAGTCTTTGTTGTGTGCAAGAGGGGCTCGCTGCACTCATCATGGCTAAGGATTTAGCGTATGTAGAGGGCTCCAGAAGAAATACTGGCAAAGAAGTGGTAATCACAGAGAGAAAAAAACAGAGGAGAGGCGAAGAGAGGAATTGAAAGATAACTGCAGGGGATTCAGCTTGGTGGAACCAAATATTAGGGATACGTTTTCCTCTATGGAGAAGTGGTAGTGCCTTAGTAAAGCAAAGAAGATATAAGGACCACCAAGGTCTAACCAGTGCCCTATATGGTATACACGTGTCACTCTTACAGCTGGAATGCACTATTTATCTTTGGTGGAAAAGGTACACAGGACGCTGAACACAAACTTGCTTTTTCTGCCTCATCCAAAACCTAGAAAGTACGGGAGCAGACGGAATGTTTCCAGCAGGCGAGACATTTCAGACCTTCGTCTTTTTTCCCCTCTTCCCTACGGCCTGAGCAGCTCAACGGAGTCTCCTGAATTGCACTTGCCCTAGTATTGAATGGAATTCATCCTCCCCTTGGCTTTTTCACCTTCAGAAAAGTGGGTACAGGAGTGTCAACCTAAACGCAAGCTTTGAGTGACTTTCTCCTGAGTGCTTGGAGTCCTGGCTGCAGAGATGAGGCCTCCTGAAGTTATGCCCCCACGTGGATGGCAGGCGTGCTCACAGGTCCCAGGAAGTAGGACCTTATGTCACAAAAAGCTTCAAGCTCTCTCAGGCCATTGGATGGCCCCCCCCCCCCACCCCCGTCTTCGATTTCCGATCCTTTCACCTCTCCCCCACTTACTCTGTTTCTGTGATTCGGTAGTAAAATCTCTTTGGGATCATTCTACTCTCTTCTCTCACTGCTCTAGCTGTCTCCTCCTGGCCTGGCAACAGAAGGGATGCACCCCCTTTGAGATAGCCATCTAGAGTAAGACCTCCACACGAGGACTCAATTCCAGCACCCCCTGTCCTGAAAGGAGCGGTCTGCTTTATCAGCCAGCAGCAGCAGCGGGAAGACAGATTTTTTTATTCCCTTTCTGGCTTCTGATTAGCTCCAGCAATCCAATTAGCAGAGGAATTTATATCACACAGGCTGAGGTGCCCCTACTCATCACAGCAGCTCACTCTTAAATTCTGCCAATAGTACATCTTCCTGTGATGTAGATTAATTACAGCGCCAAGCCTTCCCGAGTAGATCTACCAGGAAAGGTATATATGAATATCAGAATTAAAGAAGAGGCAAAAAGCGATGACTTCTGTGTATCACCAAGGATGCACGAAGGCTGCCTTGTGCATCCTCCACTCTGCGCATTTCCCATTGTTCTAGTGTGTATCAAAGAGGCCAAGAGAGCATTACAGAGGATTCAGAAGTGGCTAAATCATGGAACACCTGTGCATTTCCTCCCTATCATTGACACATTTATTATGAAACTTCAGAGCTCTTAGACACTGACTAATTTCCTGCCTCCAGCCTATACTTCCCCCAAAAGAGTTAAACTATTTAAAGTAGCCCCATGGAGAGAAATGACATTATCTTCATTGTTATTCCATTCCAGTTGGGTACAATTGTGATATCGTTGTACCCTTGCATCTATCTACAATTTCATTCCAAATTTATCCTTACATTCATCAATCTCTAGCATCTATCTCTCCATTCATCTCTCTATATTCATTTATATATCAACTATTTATTCTATTTCCCAGTCATCTATTCATCCATGTGCATCTAGCTATCCATTTTCTAACCATGTATTGATCTATGAATATCTTTCTATTATCTGTCATCTACTTGTCTATCCATTTGTGTCTCTATTAATTCATTCGTCTGTATTATCCATCTATCTGTTTTTCTATCTATTCATTAATCTATTCGTGTATCTAGCCATTCAATCATCTATCATTTGCTTATCAGCTACCTTTTTACTCTGTGCCTTTTGTTAGCTATGATCTTAACAGAATCCCAGATTAACGTTCTCAATCATTTTTAAGGTAAAAAATGCCCAGTTTCCAAATGAAGTCTGTACATGCTATGTACTTGGTTATCTGTTCTCTAGTTTAAAAGAGTCTTGTCAACTAAAAAAGTAAGTCAGTAAAATCATACAGTTTTAAGTGTGTTAAAAACTACAAGGAAGATATTTTATCCCGGATTCTTGGTACATTTTTCTTGCTTACCGTGGCTTTAAAAGAGGGGAATTTCACATAAAGTCTACACATAAATCTCACTCAGGTTGTTAAATCTACCGCTGAGAGACCTCATGCAAGTGATCCAATTCAGCTAGAGCTAACTTGAGATTACTTTTATCATAATGCAAAACAGATACTAAACCCTTACATGGTAATGTGGTCATACATATTCGAATCTTTCTTGTATCCAGGCTGGGAGTCGAGTAGCAGTTTGGGAACTAAAAATAGATTTTTTTGTTTCCTCATTACTTTTGTTCAGAATATATTCAAGTTTGGGCCAACACTTGAGAGTCAACACCTTCTCAGAGTGACCCCTGGTTTATTAGCTCTTAAGAACATGAAGCATTACTGGGTTGGGAGGAAATGTCAGTGGGTGAATCTCATTTGCACTGGGGACAGAAACTACAGTTTGTTGCTATGAGTACTGTGGAGTTTGGCTGAATTTTTTCTGTGTTTCTAGGGAATCACTTCCCAAATGGGGGCCCAGATCAGAATCCTAATCAAGCAGTCGATCATGTCTCTGACAACACTGGCCATCTCTAATATTTATTAATGTGTAGGCATTACTATCCATTGAGGATCCAAGTTTGTTTTTCTTTTTGTCATTTTTTTTTTTTTTTAACTAAGCCATAGTATATTGATTAAGGTAAAGCCCATAAAGACCTCATCAGTTCCGAAGTTGCCATCCTCAAAGAACCGGCAAGGACCCAGGCCATGTGTCCTCCAAGAAAAAAAGGAGATGAAAACCTCCTCATTCCTCTTCTCATGTTATTTCCATTCGTTCCATCACCATAGCTTTGTGGACTTGGCTGTAATCAGAGATGAGATTCCATGATCTCATGTCCTAGTCCTGGCTTTTTTGTCATGCTAACCATGGCTGCCTTCGCGAGATAACCGTAGACTCAGTGCCTAGGGCCCACCACACTTTGAGGGGGCCACGAAAGTCTTTTAATTTCTTTTAAAATCATCAAAAAGGTGAACTTTTTGGTCCAAAAAATTTTAATATGTATTAATAGATTCTAATGCCAATGCAATTAGAAAATAGAAGTTTGAATAATTTCTCAGGGAGAAAGAAGCCCACGAAGGCAAAAGCACCCAGAGCCAATGAATGTGGCTTTGACACTAACCAGCTACTTATAACTTAGTTACGCTCAAAAGAGTGCAGTGGTTAAGGACGTGCTCAGCAGTCAGACTTCCTGGGTTCAAATCCTGGCACCACCACTTGTTAAAGTCATTTAACTTCTCTCAATCTCACTTTCCTTAGCTGTAAAGTAGAGATGATAGTGCTTAATGCATAGGAATGCTGTCAAGATTAAATGATATTGTATATTTAAATTGCTTAGCATAGAACCTACACGTAACGAGGGCTCAAAGAGATTTGTTATATTAATTGTTATTATTATTATTGTTTTGGCTTTGTTTTAAATGTCTACCTCTCCTTATTTCAGCAGCCATGACTAAATTAATTTTTTTATTTAAAAAAATTAGAATGTCTTCTAGTTACCACAGACAGAAGAAAAAGTTGCTAATTGAAATGTCCTCCTTATTCTGGAAATCGGGAAATTTTCTCTCCCAGAAGTAGCAAATTCTGTACTCTCTACCTGGAGCTAGGTCTTTATTCTGTATTATAAAACTCCTCCAATAAATCAGCATCATCTCTCTCGGTTGGAGATTTGATTCTTTCCTAACCTAAAACAATCCTGCAAAAATCTTATTAAGAACCACAGGTTAAAAAGAATATTGTCAAAACTTTCTCTCTCCTTTTCTCTTTACTTTATTATCCCCTCATTTTTTTTGTCATTTAACTCCAATTATGAGATGCTAAGTGCTTTTGGAAATTTCATTGTTAATATCTTCTCACAGTGCTATTAACGTAAATCAAGTTTAATAGTGTCCCAGCAAGTGTAAAAGCAATCAAAAATTCAGTACTCACGAATCATTCTGTAATTTCAGCATAAAATGTTAATAGAAATAATATCCAATACCATAAAATATCAGTAAATTCAACTTTAAATATATGTGATGAATTACTTTGCCATCCTATAGCATTCATGGAATATTCTAGTATGAAATACTTAATTGGCCAAGCCATACCTCAGTCATTCTCAGGCTGCCAGAAGTCCCCTCCTCTGCTTTCCCCCTACTAGCCAATCCTGGAAGATTGGACAGCTCAATGACAGGCATTTTTTCATCCCAGGCACACTGGGTTACTTGGCCATAAGGAAAGATGACTCAGGATCAAGGTGGGAAGTACACTCAACTTGAAGGAATTCAAATTAACGAGAACAAAGACATTGTATTCAGCTCTAAGAATATTGATCAGTAGCTGCAAGGCCTTAGCTACATATTATCAGCAAAGATGGTTAAGATAGAGGCCCTGTCCTTGGAGAGTTCACATCTCATGAGACAGGCCAAGGCTGAGACACATACGACATACAGTATTTCAGGCCCAGCAGTGAGAAGAGCTGTCGTGTATGCCCTTAGGAAGGCTCTAATGGAACAGGAGTTGGTTGGTTAATTTTAAAATTTGTCTAAAGCAGGGAAACATAAATGTATATATGATCACATGTACTTTAAGCATCTTAAACTTAAAACAACATACATCTTTTTGCATGAACCACCGCCGCATTGCTTGTCTACAGCTTCTGCTCTCTGAAGTAATGGGAGAATTTAAGGCACCCAAGAGGCGCTTAGAGTGCAGAATCCTTCAGTTAACACTTCTCCTACCCACACGGCAATTTTCAGCAACTCGGTTGAATGTTTTCACAGAGTTAGTTTAGCTATCATAGAAACAACTCTTGTTGCATGCATGTATCTCTGGTTTATACTTTATTTAATTCAGTTATGAATTTCATGAACAAGAACAACTTCCATAAAGAGGCTTGGGGACAAACACAACTAACTCTTAGGAAGGATATAGCTCAGCTGGTGGGGCCAGGACTGCTCAGGTGCTCCAGGGTGTAGATTATTACCTGGGACCACACTGAGTGCATGGTCCTCAGTCAGCAGGATTTCCAAAGGGCATGGAGAGTGACTGTCAATTCAGCTAGTTAGTGAAGTGGGTGATGCTTAAGGAGTTTCATAAACAGAAAGGTGAGCCCAGAGACAAAGAATGTAACTTTGGGTCAGAACAAAGATCCACGTTGGCGTATATTTAGTTTGTTCTAGGATTATGTGACGTTAGACAGTGTTAATGGGTCCATCTGCCGTCAGAGAGTCAAGTTAGTGTCTTTAATACCGCTAACTGAACAGCTCATTGTGGCTCTGACCTCTAGACATTTATTTAAATCTTCTTAAAACTGGCTTCATTTATAGTCTATAAGAGTTTCAGAGAAGCAAGTCTCAAATGTCTACTCTCTATTATAGACAGTCGCACTTTCTGCATTTGTCCTGAAAGAGCTTTCCTTAAACCATTATGTCCTCACGTGTGGGATGCATAGCCGCAGTGATGTGGAAAATCATGTTTGGAGGTATACTAACAATTTTTTTTAACATTTATGCACCTATAAAATTATAATAAGCACGTAATCTCATGATATCATACATATTGTCTCTTAGGATGAGGCTAAATCTCTTTCAATAAAATTGTGAGCCCGTTGAGAGCAAAATATTTAGTCACAGTGGAGGTGTTGTAGGAATAGGACAGAATCCTGAAGATGATAATCAAATGACTGAAGTTTAGGAAAGCCAGCTTAAGCTTTGAGGGATATCTCTAAGCTTGAGAATTCTGCAGTTCAGCCACTCTACTATTTATTTTTCATGTAGAAAATTCTGGAAGTCATAGGTTGTTATGCTCATGTGAAGCAACTCACCTTCTTGATTTTGTGTTTTTTTTTTTTTTTTTCCTTGCGTTATGCGGGCCTCTCACTGTTGTGGCCTCTCCCATTTGCGGAGCACAGGCTCCGGACGCGCAGGCTCAGTGGCCATGGCTCACGGGCCCAGCCGCTCCGCGGCATGTGGGATCTTCCCGAAACGGGGCACGAACCCGCGTCTCCTGCATCGGCAGGCGGACTCTCAAGCACTGCGCCACCAGGGAAGCCCTGGTTTTGTGTTTTCTGTGCCTTGCTGTTTTTGTCTATTTGATTGAAACATTTGAGCTTCCACTCACAGGTTTACATCAAGCAAGATACCTGAGAGACCTCTTTTAAGCAAACAATTCTAAGGGGTTGGTGCAGCCTTTTCATCAGTCTGCCAACATGGAGTCCTTTTTCCCGTAAATTAGACCCTGTTGGCCACAGTTCTGCACAGGCTCTTACTGCACAGGTCACACCTAGAGATATGGTGCAAGATACTTAGAAATAGCACTTTAGGAATATTGCTTATTTGACTGGGCTCGTCTTGCTTAGGTGGGGTCAGCCTGCTCCTCATGACTCTGTCCTGGGAAAGTTCCATGTCAAGAAACTTGACAGAAACACAGAGAAGTGATCTAGAAGCTCAGTATGTGACTGATTTGAACAAGAAAATTTTATACACATATTGTGCTGCTAAATCCACTTTTTATTTTGCATTTTCTTATGTTGTAAGGGAAAGTAATACTTTAAATTTATTTACTTATTTTTGGCTGCGTTGGGTCTTCATTGCTGCGCACGGGCTTTCTCTAGTTGCAACGAGCAGGGGCTACTCTTTGCTGGTGTGTGGGCTTCTCATTGCCGTGGCTTCTCTTGTTGTGGAGCACAGGCTATAGGCACGCAGGTTCAGTAGTTGTGGCTCATGGGCTTAGTTGCTCCGTGTCTTATGAGATCTTCCTGGACCAGGGCTCGAACCCGCGTGCCCTGCATTGGCAGGCAGATTCTTAACCACTGACCCACCAGGGAAGTCCCATGGGAAAGTAATACTTTAAAGCCGAGTATTTTCAACATGCCATTTTGTGTTACTGATCTTCATATATGACATTCACGTGAGGAGAGATTATTCACACCTGGTAAGTATCTTGTTCATCTTTGGAAAATAATTATAACCAGCAGTGATGACTGTAGGGTTTATAGTGTCACAGAAGTATAAGAAAAAGATGTGAGAGGCTTCTGGGAAACAATCAGAGATGTGGAAAAAAAGGGGTTCATCACTGAGTTATGTATAAGAGAAGAATTTAAAGCAACCTAAATATCCAACAATGGGGGTATATTAAATAAAATATAGCTTGTCCATATAATGGTATGCTGTGCAGCCATGTTGTGAAGTGATATTTAAAGACAGGGAAAATATATATAATATATTAATAAGTGATTTTTTTAAGATTAAAAATAGCATAGATAAGAGATCCCAATTTTATTTTAAAATCTATTAAAATGAAAAATTTTAAATAAAATGTATAGTCATATGTAAACAATCTATAAAAATAAAATACATACTTATATATAAAGGTGTATAAAATGTATACACAAAAATTATAACTGTGAACAAAGGTATTACAGTGGTTGTTTTTATTTTCTTTGTGTTTTTTGTATTTTCCCAATTTTCTACAATGGTCACATATCTTTTATAGGCAGAAAAAAATAACACATGATATACAATGTGTATATATATATATATATATATATATATATATATATATATATATATTTATTACAAGGCAAGAAATAGCAACCTGACGTACCGAATTACTTTTATTTATAAGCCATTTGGCTTTAATGCCACCAATTTTGTAATCCTAGAAGCATGTTTATCTAGTAAACCCTGTTTTCCATTATGATCATGGCCATGGTTTGGGATGTTGTGATTAGTCAAATCTTCTTAGAACTATCCCACATGGAGTACCAGTTTTCAGAGAATTCGCATATAAATACATGAAACTAGGCAATATAAAAAATAATTTAATCATCCTGAGTTGATTCAAAAGGAATCTCATAATCCCTTAGTGCTCGAATATTCTTTTCATTTTGAACATCATTGACCTCTGAGGGGAGGAAGCACAGAGGTGAGAGTTAATAGCTGTGTCCGATTCAATGCCCAGCTCAACTTTTCCCTGAAGACTTTCTGGACTGTGCATCCCACTGATGGCTTCCCCTCTGACTTCTGGGGCTTTTAGAGGATGTACCTCATCCTTGGGCTTTCTGTCAGCTCCTTCCCTGCCTCTGGTCTCCCAGACCTTCATCCTGGACTTCCTAAGACCTTCCTCCTGACCAACGAAGAAAGCACAGCCTCAAGTTCAGTCTTCAGGGAGGTCAGAATTAAATCAAGTTTAGGACCTCAGATATAGTGGCTCAATTACAACAAAAGGGTTCTGCCATGCTTCCCGAGACTGCTCGTCCCTAATGAATTCCAAGGTGAAATGGCTCTAGGCATCAACCCTTGGATTCCTGTCTTTCCCTGTTCAGGCTGCTATAGCAAAAAATACCATACACTAAGTGGCTTATAAACAACAGGAATTTATTTTTCTCAGTTCTGGAGGCTGGAAAGTTTTCAGATCAAGGTGCCAGCAGATTTGGGGTCTGGTCAGGGCCAACTTTCTTATTCATAGCTGGCCCTCTTCTCACTGTGTTCTCACATGGTGGAAAGGAGAAGTGAGGTCTCGAAGCTCTCTTTCATGAAGGCTCTAATCCCATTCGTAAGGACTCTACTCTCATGACCTGATACCTCCCAAAGGCCCCATCTCCTAATATCATCACTGGGGTTAGGTTCCAACATGTGAGTTTGTGGAGAAAACAAGCATTCAGTCTACAGAAATAACCTTGTTCTTAGTAACTGGTCTTTCCCAGGGCTACAGCCTTGCCCTATTTAGGATATGCTCAGCAATTCCCTAGAATTGTTTGTTCCCTTCATACATCTCCCTCACACACACACACACACACACACACACACACACACACACACACACACACACACACACATCCGTCCCCAGTGCTCTACCAAAAAGGGATCAGGGACTCTGCTACCTACAGAGCACACTTAGGAAGGTTAGAAAAGGGAGACCTTTCTTGGAAGACAAACAAGAACGCAAGTCCTCTGGCTGAACACAGCCCCACAGACCCTTAGTTTGGCAGGTGGAGCACAACGCACATCCTTTACAGTGCACATGGATTCCATAGTCAATGAATTTTAGAGAATACTGCATACTGTGTCTGGCCTCTTGGGGTTTCAGAATGCACATGCGTGTATTAAAATGCTCTGCCAAGACCTGTACACCGAGATCTATTTGACTTCCTTTAACCTAACCTCTCTGACCATATTTCTCAGACTTATTTGTCAGTGAAACCCATTCCTTTTTTTTTTTTTTTTTTATGGTTTACAGTTCACATAGCTTTCCCCCAAATATATTTTGCAGAGGAACTCTTACCCAGTTTCCTGAGACCCTACTGACCAGGAAAGGCAGCCTTCAAGCTCTCACCCACCTGAACTCTGGATAGGGCCAGTCCAGAAGAAGCCAGCGCAGCTCTCTCTACTCTCTGTCTTATGGGCCATTCCCTTTAGTTCAGGATCTCTTACCACCAACCATTTGTCCAAACAATGATAGGAAATTACAATATCCTTCAGACAAGTGGTCTCACAGTCCAACAGGGCACATCTTGGGTACCTGTTCTGCCCTAACCAGCAGATTTCACCTGGTATCCTCGTGTCTGACACATCCATAGACCACCTGTACTAATTATTTTGCATAATTCTTTCAAGGACATGAACTCATCAAGCATTCTTGACTGAGTGCCTCTAGTGCCAGTAGAGGTTGACGGGCGACTGAGAGTAAAATGTTAACAACGTGACTTGTTAAAAACAACTGCAACAACAGTAGATCCGTATGTTGTTTCTCTGGATTTCTGTTACCACGAAGAGAAGCAAAAATCAGATCTAAGAAGCCAAATGTCCCATCACCAGATGAACGCATAAACAGAATGTGGTACATCTGTACGATGGAATATTATTCAACCGTAAAAGATAGTGAAGTGCTGATACATACTACAGCAGGGGCTCCCAACCGCCGGGCCATGGACCTGTTGGGAAGCGGGCCCCACGGCAGGAAGTGAGTGGCAGGCAAGCGAGCAAAGCTTCATCTGCCGCTCCCCGTCTCTCCCCATTGCTCACATTACTGCCTGATCCATCCCCCCTCCCGCCACCCCGTCCATGGAAAAATTGCCTTCCACAAAACTGGTCCCTAGTGCCAAAAAGGTTGGGGACCACTGTAGCTACAGTATGAATGAAACTTGATGACATTATGTTAAGCAGAAGAAGCCAGGCACGAAGGGCCACATATTGGGTGATTCCATTTATATGAAATATCCAGAATAGGCAAATCCGTAGATAGATAGAAAACAGATTTTTGGTTGCCAGGAGCTGGAGTGAGGTGCGAATGGGGAGTGACTGCAAATAGGTACAGGGTTTCTGTTTGTGATGGTGAAAAAGTGCTGGACTTAGTAGTGATGGTTGCACAACGTTGTGAATAACTTAATGCCACTGACTGTACACTGTAGAAGGTTAAAATGATAAATTTTATGTTGTGTGTTTTTAGCACAATTTTTTAAAAAATCAAACTAATTCTAAGAAGGCTCTGGGTATTGTAGAGATGCTTAAAAGTATTAGTTGGGAAATGCCTTGGATCCAGCCCAGGATTATTCTCCGTGATCCTCGTCCAAAAAGTTTCCTTGGACAGGTTAATCACTGCCTCTCTGTTGTGAGGTTTTAAGATTGGAATTTCTTTCAATCGAGTGGGCCAAAGCACACTGAGCAGTGTCCTTTTTCTTATTTAGTCATGGTTATGACAGATTACAGAATTTTCTAGTGAGCTCTCTCTGGCCTCCTAATGTATATAAATCTCAGTAAGGCCACACCTTTTATTATGCTCCATTCTGGGTACCCCATTTTGCAGGATGAGTGATTCCAAAACTATACTAAATATAGGATAATTGAAAAGACATGAGAATTGGTGGAGAGGATGGAGTGACATAAAAGCTTTCACTCCCAGAATAAAACTGGAGGCAAGAGTCACTTCTGTACTCTAGAAATGACTCATGGACAATATAAATCACAAATCAATTTTTTTTTTTTAAGTCCTGGCATCTATAGGTTAAAAGAAATTTGTTTTTTTTTTTTTTTTTTTTTTTTTGGATTTTTTTTTTTTTTAGGTTAACTACAAAGCCACCAGCAGGGGGAAGTATATAAAGAGATGTCAGGATGCTTTGGGGCCCCAAAATGTCCTGGGCTCCTCTGTAAACAGGGAGGCTTCTTTTGTGCCTTCAGTAGGAAAAATAGTCCTATTGTGAGGCTGTGAGAGAAACAACCTTTAATCCTTGCAAAGCCCAATAATATTATGTATATTGACTAAAACCCTGTAGAGTGGGCCTGACGGGGTTTTTTCATTACCACGGTACACTGTAACCTAGCTACCTTTGAAAAGTAACCAACGTCAAGAGGCACTTGACATTTGCAAAGTATTATGGGTGTCCTCTCTATGTCCTCTCAAGTTCCCAAATTTACAATGGTCTTAATTTAAAAGTTAAGCTGGGGGATCAATTGCTTAGTGTTGGGCCAGGCTGCCCTTTTTAAAACAAAACAAAAAATATCAAACCCCTGTGGGCCAGTGTGACCTGACTTCCTCATGTGGCTCAGGTTTTGGTGGGTCGCATGTTGTCTTGTGTTTAATTTTGAAGGAAGGTGTCTGAACCCCAATTGGACGGTCGTGTTCCACTCCTCCAGGTGTTGCTGAGTTGTATGAAGGAAGCAGCAGCTGGTAATGAGTCGGGGAAAATGAAAAAGGAACATAAGTAGCTTCTTTAGCAAATCCCCTGGAAATGACACGGATCCTTGAGGATCGATAACATCGATCTATCCCAGGGCTACAGCCCTGCTCCATCTGACTCATCTGCAACAGTCAGCCCGGGGAAAACAGCAACATTATTACAGTCAAAACTGCAACCAAATCAACTGGGAAAATCAAACTCCAGCCCGGTTTCAGCTCCCTCTATTTGGGCAATGGCCATGGGTCAACATTAGAGCAAGGATCAGGCTGAAATCCCAAGGGGAGAACTTAAGTAGGCCATGGCCTTGCTTTCAGAACATATCTTTACGACCTTCAATGATATTTGCACCACTATCTACCTCCTACTGAAACTCAGATCATTGTGTAAACCTAGACTCCTGACCTAGGAAACTGTGGAGTCGAAGTTACTTTTTAGAAAATGTTCAGATGACATTTGAGTCTGTTGTAAGCAAATGGTCTGTCAATGTTTTCTGTCACAGTCAGGCAGGCTGTAATCATTACTAAGTAAAAGTAAAATTTCAATTTGTTTACCATAAGCTAGTGCTGAGACTACAAAGATGAATAGACTGACTCTTGACTCTGAAGTTTCACAGTCTTTCCAGGGAGATAGATGTAATACTAGTGATATCCAGTGTGGCAGCTACGGTTGTAGCGGATCATGGGACGACTCTGGAAACCCAAAGGAGGGGAACCAATTCAGTTCGGGAAGGCTTTGCAGAAAGACTGACACTCAGGCCCAAGCTGGATTGGGAGAGGCTCTGAGTGCCATGACAAAGAGTTTGAACTTACCCTCTACCTGGCAAGGAGCCATGAAGCAAGAGACTAACATAATAACATGGCAGTTTTAGAAAGATAACTCAGGTGGCAAGTGTATCAGTCAGCTCTTTCCACGGTACTGCTGCGTTACAAACCTTTCCCAAAACATAGCGTCTGAAAACAGCAAACATTTATTTTTCCCTTGTATGTCTATAGGTCAGCTTTGTCTCCACTATGCTTGTCTGGGATCAGCTGAGCTTGGCTCCAGGTTGTAAGATGCATTCAAGTCAGACACATGCACCAAGTGTTTTGTCATTCTGAGACCAGTCACTATTTAGGGCGTATTGTTCTTGTAGCACATCAACAGAGCATAAGAGTGGGAACAGAAAAGTGCAGTGCCTCTTGGGCCTCAATCGAGGGCTAGCACCCATGTGCGCACGTGCACACATACACACACTCACATTCCATCAGTCAAATAAATTCACATGGTTGAGTCACACACTAATTCAATGAGGAAATACACTCCACTTTTAGTGGAAGGGACCTCACAGTCACAAGGCAAAGGGTGTAGATGTATAATCCAAATACAGAGAAGGCATGAAGAATTGTGAACAGTGATTCATTCCACTACACCAGGTCTCTCCACTACACCTATGGAGAGACCATAGGCAGCTTATGTGGAGTATGGTCTATGTAAAACAGAAGGAAACAATCCATTGAGCAACACAGAACTTTTCTGAAACTGCATAGTCCCACCAAGTTGGTCTTACCCATCTAATCAGAACAGGGAGAAAACTCTAGCTAGAACGTTATTAAATGGTTGGTTGAAACATTTAGGAATTCCTGGTTGAATTATAGTCTTGGCAGCAGCTGCCTTCCAGACCCATCTGGTTTGAATTGGCAAAACTGCAGCTGTGCTTGTTGGTATGGGTGAGCCTTTCTTTTGAGTAATGGGCCTGCATGGAAGGGGTGGAGACGGGGAAGAGAAGGATGAAACTGTTGTCATGAAAAACGGGTAGAGAGAACAAGAAAGCTACTACTGTTTCACTTTGCAACATGGAAGTGGGCCTGTGGTTCTGGACTGGAGGACAGATTCTTGTAGGATTACTGGGTCCCCTCTGCTTCCCGTGAGCTGTCGTACACAGTAGATGCTGTCACATCCCATACTTGGGTTATGAATTGATTGTTATGCTTTTATGGCGCTGGTATAATTAGTTTCACATTTTTAATTTATAGCATCAGCTAAGCTTTTTAATCCGTTATTTATGGCAAAGACCTAAGAACTAAATTGCCTCCTGCCCCCACTATCTCAGAAAGCATTTCAGTCCCACAGTTTGTAATCAGTTGTTTGGCTAAGACGTGTGGCCTTCTTAAAGGAAAACTTTTCTCACAGAGGAGTTGCTGCAACTTCTTTGGATTTCTTCCTATGTGAGTCCTGGAAACCCTGAAAAAAAAAAAAGCCTCGAATATTTAAATGGAGTAATGTTTGTCTAAAGCTCTGCTTTAGCAGAAAGTGAAGCTGGCAGGGATGAGAAAGTCATGCCAGAAAAGTTCCATTTCAAGAAAGACTCTTGTGTTGGGTCACATTTTCTATCTTTGGCTGCCCCCCTATGCAGTACTCAGGTGTATTTTTTTTTTTTTTTCCTAAAACAACTAAGGAATGTTGAGTGTATGAGACGTGAACTCAAGGAGCTGGGATATGTGAGGAGAGATCTGTGCCGGGAACCAAGGGTCTTGGAGATTAGGCAAGCGAAGGCCAAAGCAGCCCGATGGACTCAAAAAGCATCCTGATATACTTCTGGTTCATTTCATAGGGCTCCCGATGCATCTGGTCTGGTTTGGGGGAACAGCTGCGAGGTTTTTGGCATCCTCCTCCTGTTGAGTTGTATTGATGGCCACACCATAAGTCACTTTGAAAAAAATCACAGTCACACTTGCAGATCTGGAAAGACAGGGTAGCCTGTAGCTCACATTCAGCGTTGCTGTTGAGAGGGCACCGGGGGAATGTGGACAGCTTCCAGACTGGTAGCCCCTGTGGTAGCTTGAGCTGCGAGCTGCAGTTTCGGCTTCAAAGCTGACTTTGATTCTTTGCCCAAGTCCATTTGAGCTGGAGTGTTGAAGGGTTAAAGATGAAGAGCTAGGCTGCGGCAGGAGCAGCTCCTACAGGACAAAGGAAAGCATTGATGCCGAGCTGGGGTCCTCCCCCTTCCCCCCCCCCCCCCC
>NW_006789896.1:4362576-4383473 GCF_000442215.2 Lipotes vexillifer | reverse complement strand
CCCCGCCGCCCCCATCGAGGCTAAAGGGTCTCAGTGTTTACTGAATGTTAAATAAATACCAATTGAATAGTATGTTTAATGAGGTGTATCAAACATGTAATAAGATACATATCTATTAAACAGTTGTGAAATCTCAGTAAATATGTTCTTAATAATAAAGGATGCAGATGGCTTACAGATTGGACCAAAGAACAAAGGCTAAAGGAGCTTATGGAAGGAATAGGAGAGCCATCTTCTGAAAACTGAGAAGACAGCTGGTTTTCAGCCAGAATTTGATACATGTATCTGTGCTCAACGAGAGCAGAAATGGGACCCAGGCCCACAAAGGAGAGGACTATAAACTTCGAAACCTAAAGACTAGGAGAAATAGCGACCAAAATTAAAGACAGAAACATGGTTGCTCACAAAAATGTCAGCAAGATTTTAAATATACCTTCAGGTTTTAGCAGGATACAATTCTCAGTATCACATATTTACCCCTTGAATGTCCCCAAAGTGTAGAGACTATAGCCAAGTATTAGAAAACAAAAGAGTCACATGATACGTAGGTAAAGGATTATTAATTTGTTTTCCTTTCTCTAAAAAGTGGTAATTATCATATTATATTGCAATATGCTATTGAAGTTACATCAGAAAGCTACTATTGAAAAACAATCTCTTTCTCCTTGCACACACAGGTCAGGCTGAGAGTCTGGTTAAGTGTGGTTGTTTGTCAAATAATTGGTGCTTAGAGTTGAGAGAAGACAGGGAGAAAGCAAAGTTTGCAGAGCAGGGGCAGGGTGTCTTGTAGTGAATCCTGAAACAAACGTGAAGCCCGTGACCATGCTTCCCATCCTTTCTTGAGTCTTTGCACACAACCAAAATGATCCTATCTGTTCAGCACCCTGGAACAATCAAAGCTTGGGTGCTATCAGCCCAGGGGCTCTGATCCCTCAGGCATTGCCGTACTGCCCTGAGGGCAAACAAATCACCATCTCATCATACTGTTTGGGAAGCTCTGTCCTAGGCCATACAGAGAACTAGAGCTTCCAGACCCCAAATGTAACATTCTGTCTCTCTGATCAGAAACCATTCCAGCTTTGAAGTAGTCAGAAAGTGTGCAGATGTATGTACAAGGATAGTTGACATTTTGATTGCTTTCCATCTGTTTGACATTGTTCCAAGTGTTTACGTGTATTAACTTATTTCAATAACACAATAACTATGAGCTCGGTATTATTATTACATCCACTTAAGAAATGAGGGAATTGGGGAATACAGAAAGTCACTTCCCCAAGATCCCCCCACCTGGTCAGTGGCGGCACTGAGGTTCAAGGCCAGCTAGTTTGGCTGGAGAGGGCATATTTGTAACTTCTACTCTCTATTTGATGCTTTCTAAGAATTTTAGAGTCGTGGGTCACAGAGAAAAGCCCATTTATAGAGTATATTAAGGTAAACCCTGGAGGTAGCTCATAGCCGCAGGCATAGGGGTGGGGACAGAGCAGCAAGTGGGCTGAGTGGCTCCATATCGCCCACACTGGAGCCCATTTGCTCTATACCCATGTGCCGTGGCACACTGGACAGGAGGTTCTGCTCTCTATAGCTCTCAGGATGTTCACAGCAGGGTTGTTTACAATATCAGAACAAATGCCTTGGATAGACTAGATGCATAACAGAAGTGGATAAAGTCCATATGCTAACATCTGGGGAGCCTTTACAAGGTTTGATGTAGAGGTATATTTGCTGGTGAAGAGAAATGTTCATGATATATTACGTAAAAAATATTCAAGTGACAAAACAGGATGTAGAGTTTGATCTCATTTTCATTTTTTAAAAAAGGAGGTAGATAGATAGATTGATCGAGAGAGAGAGAGAGAGAGAGAGAGAGAGAGAAAGAGAGACAGGCTTATAGAATAGTCACCAGATGTTTACAGCTGTCAGGATAATGGGCTTATAGGCGGCTTTTTGTTCCTTTGTCTGTTTTCTCCATCCTTTTTCTATAATGAACATGGCTGACTTGAAAGTTTTTTTATAAAGAGAAGTCACCTGTTGAATTCCTGTGGAAGAATTATTAATGTTCAGGTTCCATTTCAGTCCAAACATAGTTTCCCCAGACCAGTGACTTTCAACCTTTCACTGTCATTGTTTTTAGCAGCAGATTTCTTTTGCTAATAAAATCTAACTCATAGCTTCAATATATAAAAGCAGATCAAACAGAACTTCTCTGATTGAAGCCAGATGTCGGGCCCAGATCCCACCACCCACTTACTGCCCCGTTCCTCACCACCCCAATTCCCCAATTCTTAATTGGGCCTTGTTCATAAAATGCTGCCCTGGACCACTACGGGAGAATCATGGTAGCCTGAAAAACATGCTTGGAAGGAATAATATATATATAATACATATATATATATATATATATATATATATATATATATATAATCAAAATAATAATAATTGAGAAAAATAATAGAAAACTTGATTGTTTAAAAAAAATGATTCTTTGTAATTTAAATTTAAATGCATAGACTTTTGCCAGATCCTGCTCTATGGGCACTAAAGGGGGGTCACCAGGTGGTTTATTCATGTGGCAGCCTCCTTGCATCCAACATGATGCCTTTATCACAGATACAGGTAAATTTCCCCTTCTTTGTAGTTTGACTTCTACTGTCTGATTTCTGCTCATTTCTATATTGTCCTTAAGTGTCATTGAACCTCAAGAAGAGTCCAGAAAGAAGCTGAATGCCCAGACACTCTACTCTCCCACCCCTTGTTTAAGCTTGCTTTCATATTTACCTGCCCCATCAAGGGTCAAGTCAATTGCAATTGGTAGAAAAAGATTTTTAAAGAAAGCTGGGTTGTTTATCCAAAGAACACAGATACACTGATTTGAAAAGATATATTCACCCCTGTGTTCGCTGCGGCATTATTTACAATAGCCAAGATATGGAAACAACGTAAGTGTCCATCCGTGGATAAGTGGATAAAGAAGGTGAAGTATATATACACAATAGAATACTACTCAGCCATAAAGAAGTCCTGATCTTTGCAACAACATGGGTGGACCTTGAAGGTATTATGCTAAGTGAAATAAGTCAAATGGAGAAAGACAAATGCAGTATGATTTCACTTGTATGTGGAATCTTAAACAAGAGAAATGAACAAAGAAAGTTAAACAAAAATAAACTTACAGATACAGAGATCAGATTAGTGGTTACCAGAGGGGAAGGGGGATGGGGGGCTGGGGAAAATGGGTGAAGGAGGGCAAATGTATGGTGATGAATGGTAACTGGATTTGTGTAATCACTGTGTAGAGTAGACAGATGTCAAATTATAATGCTGTACATCTGAAACTTATATAATAAAAAAGTAAGAAAACTGGGTTGTTGCTTTTTTAATGCAATATGGTCCCCAACAACCAACATTTTTGGCTGATAAATAATGGCAGTGTGAGACAGACCAGAATCAAGCCTCAAGACTGCCCTTATGTGGACTTCGAATCTAAACTTCATCCTCTATTTCTCTAGAATGAACCCAACAGTCAACGAAAGAGATATCTTTCTGCTTGTATTTATCATTCATTCGCAAGAGGAAAGCTGAGTAGATCCCTAAGAATTGGGTGAATCATCATTCAATCACTGGAGGGCTATTGTTTTGTGACCTTTGCTTCCTAACTGTTCAGGAAGCCAAAACAATATTTGAAAAAAAATCTTTCTGAAAAAGAAGCCCAGATATTCCTACCTCTTTCTTCTTTTCATAGCTTTCTTGTCTGCCATCTCTGCTGTTCCCGCACACCCCACATAAGAGTAGCTTCGTGACTCTTAGAAAGGATTGTGACACTGTGAGCTCAAGTCCACTGAGCTGAGTTGAGATCTCGTTCTGTATGCTACAGGTTATTAGGGTTAGCCAAAAGAATGTACATTTATTTACTGAAGGTACTTTATAAATCAATACCTTGTTTTTGAATTCAGGTCAACAGGAAGAACTCTGAAACACAAGTAACAACTACAGCAACCCTAAAACAGCACTTTCAACTTATTGATTTTCAGAAAAGTATCTTTTCCTGGCATTATTCACACACCCTTGATAAGCAACCCAATGCAATTAAAAATTTTAATGGATTTTTTTATCCCCCCTTCCCAAATATATATATTTATATTTTTTTCAACATGTCTTTGAATTGCAACCAGTTAAGTTCTTGAAAAAGATAAGTTGGGGGGGGTGGTGAAAGATGGAGTTTGCATTTATTTCTTCCCATTTGTATGGGGAGGCATTTTGCTGATTCATTGTTAGAGCACAGCTAACCAAATCCACTAGCGGTTTACTATTTAATTTCATTCAGTCTTTGGGTGATTTTAGATATTTCTCTAACTTCACTGAGAAAATTTTATTTCTTCTTGTGAAACAGTATTTATCACGTACTTAATTGAGCATGGTCCTGAACTGGGGCACTTAAAAAGCAAAAAGCAAAAGTAGCTGGAATAATTCTTACCTTCTTTTTTTTTTTTTTTTTTTTTTTTTTTTTTTTTGCGGTACGCGGGCCTCTCACCACTGTGGCCGCTCCCATTGCGGAGCACAGGCACAGGCTCCGGACGCGCACAGGCTCAGCGGCCATGGCTCACGGGCCCAGCCGCTCCGTGGCGTGTGGGATCTTCCCAGACCGAGGCACGAAGCCGTGTCCCCTGCATCGGCAGGGGGACTCTCAACCACTGCGCCACCAGGGAAGCCCCCAGGCCAAGTATTCTTAATCTGGGGTGCCCATAGACTTCAGGGTATTAGGGAATCCCCAAAGTTGTTTCCAAACTACTGTGTGTGTGTGTGTGTGTGTGTGTGTACATGTGTGTGCATGCTCCTTTCTTGGAGAAGGGAGAACATGCATGGTTCTTGGAAGAACCATGACCCTGAAAAGGACATGAATCATAGCTCTAAAGCAACATTTCTCCAAGTGTGGTCTGGGAACCCCTGGGTTTCCTGTGGTCTCTGAGGTCAAATAATTTACATATGAATGCAAAGACATTATTTTTCACTCTCACTCTCTCACAAGTATACAGTGGAGTTTTCCAGAGGCTATACAACATATTATATTGCAGCAGATTAAATATAGAGGCAGATCTGAGAATCCAGCTGTCTTCTCTTAAACTAGACATTAGAGATTTACAAAAATGTAACACAGTGGCACTCTTCTCATTAAATTATTTTGGTTTGGGAAATATAATTATTTTTATAAAAATATGTTACTTATGTTAATGTATAATGTGTTTCTTATTATTTTTTACATGAATTAAAACATATTTTTTAAATTTCTCTTTTTCAATCTCTAATATATCCATAGATATAACCTAGACAGACAAAAGCTCTTTAGCATCCTTAATAATTTTTAAGAGTGTAATTAGGCCCTGAGACCAAAAAAGTTTGAGAATCGTTACTTCATAAGATTTCGGGCTTTCTCTGAACAATACTAACAGACAGAAGTAAAAATAAAAATAGACACTCTGATAATTAACTTTACAAGTAAGCAGTTGTGCTGTTCCTAATATAGGGTTGAATCATATGAAATTGCCAGCATGTTACTGTTATTTGCCTACAAAAATGGTTATTTCCTGTAGTAAAACCAGTAAAAAGATATTATTATTAATCTACCAGACGGGTTACAGTTGCTTTGGCATTTCAGAGTTGTTTGGGCAATGCTGGTAACAGAGTTCACTGCTTTATCTGCACACTCTTATCCAGGTTCCTTTTGTAAAATACCTTTTTCTTTTCTAAGTATTTTATTCATTAACTTTGATTGTAAAAGTAATACCTGACCTAGTAGAAGCACAGAAAAGTGCTAGAATTGGGCATATTCATAATTCATCATCCAGAGGTAGCTTCCTGTGGAGCTTTCTTACCAACATATTACTTTCACTCAGTTTTCTAGGCATATTTTTACCTAAATAAGAACGTACTGTATTTTTCGATCTTGAATCCTACTTTTAACACTATTATATAAACATTTCCCATTTTATTTTAATGTCCTCATTTAAAAAAGTAAATATGTTTTCTGATTAGAAAAATTAACATGCTAACCTTTTTAATCTTTGAAAATATAGAAAATTGTAAAGAATTAAAGTACTCTACGTCACCACCCAAAATAATCATGCTTATGACTTTTGTGTTTTTCAGTATTTACCCATAATGTTTTGCACACTTGATATCATATCATTTACACAGTTTTATATTCTTTTTTTCGTATGATGAACATTTTTTGTATCAGTGGAAAACTTGTCATAGTTTGTTTACAGAATATTTTATCATATGGATATAACATTAGTTATTAACAATTCCACTATTTTTTCTATTGCTTGCACTTTTTCACAAGCACAAATAAGGCTGCTGTGAACATCTTTTTCTCTACTGGAGGTCTTTTCACCTCATTTCTCAAAAATGGAATCATCCCATTTCAACTCAGAGGCTCTTCACACAAGTATGCCGCCAATAGTGTTAAAGCACAGGGGATAGTAGAGAGAATGTTCTAGAAGAAAAGGGCAGCTTCCCTAATTCTGTAGGCTGGATTCCTAGAAGTAGAACTACTGGGCCAAAAAGCTTGAGCATACATTTGGCTCTTTACTGCCAAACTGTTTTCCAAAAAGTTGTGCTAATTTCCATTTCCATCTGCCATGTTGGAGAGGCTGTTTTACTTATCCATGCCGCAACTGGGTTTTCTCTCTTTGTCTCTTACTCATCCTCCCCTCTCCCCTCCTCCCCTCCCCTCCCCTCCCCTCTGCTCTCCTATGTTTTCCAAATGAACTTAACAGGAAAAATGTTATCTTATTCTAATTTGCATGATTTTGATCTTTAATGCTGTAGAAATTGTTTTTCCAAATATTCTTTGCTGGCCACCGACTGTGCCTCTCCAGTGAGTCACTTTTATTTTCAAGATGGCTGACTAGCGCTAGAATCAATCTTTCATATCCCTAGTCTGTAGTTAGAAAATGGGCAAAGCCAACTGGTCTACAGGGTTTTGAATTCATTCTTTCGGCTTCATTATTACCTATTTGCTAACCAAATGAAGTAATGCCAGTCAAATGCCACCGTTAGAAATATCTCTGGCCAGAAACATAAAATGTTGAAACCACAAGTAACCTTCTCATTAGACCCTGCACTGGTCAATAACCCCACATCAGTCTAATTTGAGGCCCTATCATTTGTACTTCAAAAAAGGGCAGTAATAGAAGAGTAAACTTGAAATGGGTCTTATTTAACTGGGAAACTAGTGCATATCGCCTAGTACCTTGCTGGCTCTTTCCTCTGGCTTGAAGTCTCTTGAATGACCTGAACATCCTTTCTCTGTGGATGTGTATCAACATATCTAAAGACAAAGGTGGTGTTTAGTTCTCTTTTTATAATTCTGCACAAATAGATCCTTCCTAAGCATTCTGTTTGTTTGTATTTTGAGATTGCGGCCACATGTAGGGAGGAAAGAAGGAGAATGGGGAGAAAAATTGTTGTAAATATATTTAATAGAAAAAAATACTGAATATATGATAGGAAAGGAGAGGCCTCCAGGTGCCAATAAGAATCTTTGAATGAAAAACCTTGAGAAACCCTATTTATGATGTAACCAAGCTATGGCCTAGACAGGAAAGGCAATAGTGAACTGTAAGCTTCCCTAGGGATATAAAGGGATCAAAATTGAAAGGGAAACACCCTGACATAAATGTCTAAAAACAGCAGACTCCCTGTTTTCCTGTGTTCTGTTGACCAGATCTCTTTATTAACTATCTCCCAGGCCTCACCAGTATCAATAGTGGTTCATAATGATGACCTGAGGGCAGAGCAAGATCTCGAAGTGGCCTCTGACTCATCAAAGAAATATTAAATTAAATGTATTTTGTTGTGGTCTAATTCTTTTAAAATTGGTAATCCATGTGTGGTATAGATGATAATTCCCTATTAATCCAATATTTTATTCGACCAGAGCAATCTTTGAGTCATCCATTTTCCAACCACAAGGAAGAGTTGATGCTGGTTTTTAAATGTCGTTGAGCATACATCAGTTGCATCTCTATTGTACGTCGCTCAAGGAATTTACATAAGCACAGCTGAATATCCATTGTTTTCTTGCTCTGTGATAAAAGTTCATTTTTAAAGCCTCAAATTGTGATTTGTCAAAGTCCATTTGCCAGTTCTCTAACAGTTTCAGCCAAATTGTAAATTGTATAACTGTCTGCATCATTTGCATGCGTAATCATGTTAGAGTGATGGTATAATCTAGGCACATCATTTATGAGAAGAGGGAACAATAGCAGGGAGCTTCCAATTCTTGGGATACTCAGAGTAATTTATTACATGGCTCATGTTTTCTTTCTAATTTCCACCGAATGATCTCTTTTAGAATGATGAGCACTAAGGATGGCTGTCCCTTGTGTATTATCTTTACTGCTTTCCTAATCTTGAATTGAGAGCCAAGATGAGCACCATGTTACACACATCTGCTTCATTCTCACACACACACACACACACACACACACACAGTAATTTCAGTCCAAACAATATCAGAAGAGTTCAATGTTCAGTGAAACATCCTCCTGAAATGGTGCCCCCGTGTTAAATTAATTTGATCTCTGGATCTAGTTATTGAGTATTCTTTTCTGTGCATTGACAACTTACCAATTGCTTGCTTCCTGTTTTTAATCAGTCTTGCAGATAATTTACCAGCCAACTAAATTGTTTTACTGGCCTATCACACTTCTCTACCTGACAGAGAGCAAAAGTAAATACAATCAGTCTTGTGTTGCACCATTGGAAATTTATGATGACCCCAGGCAAGTAGCTTTCTGCAAGACTAATTTATGTATAGTCACATCTGTCACTATGGCACTTGGACACATCTTAGGCTTTTTTATTAGTTATTCCTGGTAACAACCCTGTGAGGTCACAAGGTGGGTCAGATATACCCTTTCTTGAAAGGCCTCTGAAATTTCATTAGACACCTACATTTTGGGACTCAGCCCTCAAGTCAGGAGTATGGTCCAGACCATCGATCAGGGTCACCTCGAGTCCTAGGGCTCAGAATCTCTACCAGGCCCAAATCCATTACTCCATTTATTAATTTCTTCCCCCACAATAAATGCAGAGAGGAAATCACTTTCCTGGGGTCATAAAACAATTTAGTAGTAGTAAGATTAAGCTCCCTTGAAAGTTAATGATTAACACAGACTCAAACCTAGATTCTTATTCTGACTCAGCCATTTATTTATTTATTTATTTTTAATAGAAATTGGTTCAAAGTATTTATTTTATTTATTTATTCTTGGCTGCGTTGGGTCTTGGTTGCTGTGCACGGGCTTTCTCTAGTTGCGGCGAGCAGGGGCTACTCTTCGTTGCAGGGCGCAGGCTTCTCATTGCGGTGGCTTCTCATTGCAGAGCACGGGCTCTAGGCGCACAGGCTTCAGTAGTTGTGGCTCGCGGGCTCTAGAGCGCAGGCTCAGTAGTTGTGGCTCACGGGCTTAGTTGCTCCGCGGCATGTGGGATCTTCCTGCACCAGGGCTCGAACCTGTGTCCCCTGCGTGGGCAGGCAGATTCTTAACCACTGCACCACCAGGGAAGTCCTCATCCATTTATTAATGGTGTGACTTTGGAGTCGCCTACCGTCTCTTGAAACACTGTCATCTTTCTGAAAGTGAGGGAACTGATGCTTATCGTTCGGGGGTTGTTGTTAGTATTGAAGTAGAAATAGGTCCCTGTCTAAGTGTTTTCTGGGACTAGCTGTTTATACTCCTTCCTGTTATTAATCCATACCACAGCCTTGCCAGGGCTGGAGGGTGTCTCTGTATAGAACACCTAGTACAGGATCTACACTCATTATTATTATGATGCTATGTGGTAACTCATTATTATTAGGATACTATACAGTAGAGAACATCACCACGGTTGTCTTTCTTTCCTGCTGTTTATTTACCATAAACATCTTGGAATTCAGAAAGGAATCTTTTCCATTCGAGTTGCAAAATTACAGTTTAACAGAATTTGAAATACTTTTGGCTTAAAATACTCAAGTGTGGGCAGAGAGCAATTGATGAATCTCTGCTGACTCTCGGGACAGTCCATATAATCTCAGCTTTCATAGACAAGGCTGAAGCTCGCCAGATCCAACTCTCTCCCGAGTTACAAATGCACAGCTGTCACTGCTTCCAGCAGGGGTCGTGCTCACGTACCATGGAGCATGATTGAGTGGCGGTTTTATACACATAAGGCTCTTAGAATAGCACGTGTCCTATAGTAAGTGCTCAGTAAGTGTTAGCTAGTATTGTTGATATAAGTATTACCCTGCTCCCATTCCACCCGACTAGTTATGTCTGCTGGATCAGCTTTCTTAATGTCCAAAGCTAGAAAGATTCTCTGGTCCAGTATGAGATTTTTTTGAATGGCTCTCATAGTTTTATGGCCTAGTGATACTACTTAACTTTCCATAAACGTTTATGGAACAGAAACAAATGTGCACACCCTGTGGACAAGGCATCCTGAGGGATACAAAAATGAAGAAGCTTTGAATCCTCACCTCAAAGACCTTATACTCTGTTGAAGGAGAGGGTGGGGCCTGTGCGTTAGGGAAGTCAAACGGGGAACTTTTTAACATTGTGTATGTGTGTAAATGCAGCAGGATATGGGAGGGATTAAGGGTTCAGTTATCCTTCCTTCCTTCCAGCCGTCTCTCCGCCCTTCCCACCAAGCACCAGGCACTAAGTGATAGGACCGCCGAGTCAGTGGCTGCATGATCTCAGCTGTCGCGGTCATTCCACGGAAGAGATATAGGTGTCGGCCAATGGCTATTGGAGAGTGGAGTAAGTGCTCATAAAGTGGGCTCTAGGAGGCGCTAGAGGAGCCCAGAGGAGAGTCTTCTGAACTGGAATGAGAGATCAGGGAAAGCTTTCAGGAAGAGGTGATGCTTGAGGCAAATTTCGAACGATAGTTTGAGGAGGTCAAGAAGAGGACAGGAAAGAAGAAATAAAAAGAGAAAGAAGCTAGCTCAAGACACGGAAGCAAGAAAAGAGCTGGAGCCTTATGGCACCCCAGGCAGTTCAGAACATGCAGGCGGGCTGGGAACGAAAGCAGAGTAAGGTAGGCAGGATGGTTAGGTCTTTAAACGGGGCAGGAGCGGAGCAAAGGAGACAACAGTTCCAGACAGAAGGACCAGCATAATCACAAGCACAGAGATGCAAAAAGGGAATTACGTGAAAGAAGGCCAACAGGTGGCGTAGCTGGAAGAGAGGTGAGTCTGGAAAGGTAAAATGGGGCAAAGTCCACCTTCCTCCCGTGGAATTCCTGTCTGGCTCCCTCAGCACCATCTGGCTGGCCCAGTTCTCAGTGGTGCAGTATAGTCATTCTGATTCCAGCAGCCCTAACATCCTCCCCTGCCATACCAATGGTCTTATGACTTTGATTTTGATTCTGGGCCAACTTGGCCATATGGCTGGGCTGCCTTAGTACAGAAACTCTTTGAGCCATTTGCCCTGAGTAATGTTTATATTTTCTTCAGATCTCTCTTCCATGTGGCTTTTGACTGGCCTCCCATTTCAGCCAACAGCTTCAGAAAAAGATGGTTAGGAAACAAATGCCTAAGAGATAGTTGGTTCAAAATGAAAGCATTCTTTTTTTTTTTTTAATTAATTTATTTATTTGGCCTCACCAAGTCTTAGTTGCGGCACGCAGGATCTTCGTTGCAGATGCGGGATCTAGTTAGTTGCGGCATGCATGAGGGATCTAGTTCCCTGACCAGGGATCGAACCTGGACCCTCTGCATTGGGAGTGCAGAGTCTTAAGCACTGTGCCACCAGGGAAGTCCCTGAAGGCATTCTTTTAACAGTACTCATTCCAGAGAGTTTCAAGGGCTCAGAAATATTGGGTCTCGCCCAGATTTAGGCCACGTCTATGCATTCTAACAAGGTTTGCGTTCTTACACATCATCCTGAGGTAAGGAGTGAGTGATAGGCTACAGCAGCCGTAGAAGGAATAATAGTGAGCTTAAATCTTTGCATTAAATTTTTTTTTTCAAAGATGATCATGTGAACCACAGAAGAAGGAGGCTCTTCCCATTGATTTATGTTCTTGGTGTTTTCTTGGAATTTTGTCAGTCTTCAGAGAACAGCCTGATCATTTTTAGATTGCATTAAATTCCTCAGAAGTACTGGCATGCCATCAGTGCCTTTCACTTTTTTTAATGTATATAGTAAGCATTAATAACTGTCAGAACTTTTTTCTAATAAATTTAGCCCCAAAAATGCCTAGTTTGCACCTAGCTCTTTGTTTGCTGTCGTAGATGTCAATGAAACACAGTACATTTAAGGAGATTTTGTATAATTCAGTACTCCCTAAAACAAAACAAAGCAAAAATAGCAAATCTTCCTCTTTCTTATGATGTTTAAGGATTTTTTTACACTCTTCTCTTACTCTAGAAGAGTCTTTCTCAGACCAAGGCAGTTTGCAGGGTCAAGTCTAAGATGTTTTAGCAACATTTTCTTTGCAAATGGACAACAAAATCATTAAACCCCTTTGAATTCAGTGAACCTGCCTACACGTTCCTATTTCAGAACAAAAATAAATCCATTTGAAGTATGCATATTGCTCATAGACAAAATTGCCCTAATTAATAAGGGTCTTTGGGTTGAAACTAACTGGAACCAAACTCACATTAGCTCAAGTAAAAATAGGAATGTATTACTTCATATGCCAAAATGCCTGGGGTAGGTGGCTTCAGGATCAGCCGGATTCACCAGCTCAGACAGTAATATCGATCTCACTTCCCTTCTCTCCCTGCTCCCACACCCACCTAGGTTCTGTTTGCCTCATTTCCAGGGGGACTATTTGCATGTGGTAGTCCCTGGCAGCTCCAGGCTCACATCTACCAACATTACCACTCCAAGGGGAGAGAGCCTCTCACTGCCAAAGGCTCCAGCAAAGTCCTGGATTGGGCTCTCATTGTCTCAGCTTGGGTCCATCATTGTGGACAGTGGTATGGTATCCAACTGCCAGGCTTGGGTCAACCTTGAACCTGGGGTTGGGCCAGCCCTACCCAAACCAAATGGACTGAGAACAGAGTAAGGTACCTCCCGCCGCAAAGAAATTTAGAGTACATGTTCCAACAGAAAGGGAAGAGAGCAAACAACCATTGTCCATTACCATTGCCTCAGTAAATTCTAGTGTACTGGAAAATCAGGTTGTACAGTCGGGTGAAGGACATAAAGCCAAAAATTAACAATAATAATGTAAGTGGCAATAGACAATTGAAAAGTAAAATATGTCATCAAGTATTCGGGGTTTTTTTAATCTTTAAATGCCAAATAGCTCCTTTGATCGGAATATTTTCACCGACTTCAAAAAAATTAAACTATAATTGACCCAGTTGATTCCTAAGCTCACTTTAAGCTAAAAAAAAAAAAAAAATCTATAATTCTATGTATTGGTTAGGTTGATTAGTTCATTGTTTTGGAACAATCTAGAAATGGCTTTCGGGTCACATAGCTAGGTAAACTACATGATACTGTGTAAATGGTCTGACACTTACCAGGTTTTTTTCAGACGATGGCTTCCCTACAAGACCAGTCTAAGATATACTCCTTCAGGGGATGTTTTTATTTAATATCACTTTGTAAAAGAAACGAAGAGAGAATTCAACTCTATATTTGGGTGAAAATATATCACACCATTTTTTGTATGACTAGTTAATAATATTAAATTTTTCCTTGAAATTTATAATCACATTCTCACCATAACTCTAAATATATGAAGTAGAAATTCATGAAGGAATTTTACAGGTAAAATAAAAAGTATTCCCTAGAAATATGTAATAAAATGGCTGATTAATTTTTAATTATAAACTTTTAAAAAGCCAAATAATAAAGTCCAAATGTGAGACTAGAAATTCTACCAATTTGATCTGATTTATTAATATGAGCCTAAGTTCTACCTGTCTGGAAATAAAACACAATTTTTTTTTGTTTGTTTATTTCTCTCTTTTTAACACTGGTGTGTTTTACTCAAACAAAACCTCTCACAAAGTTATTTATTATTCTATTCTGTTTTTTCCATCATGCACACATGTCCTTTCATTTCCATCTCCTCCATGTGGAACATTGATTACAATAAAAGGCCAACATCTCTTTCACAAATTGACAGGAGCAGTGATTCTTCTTTTCTAAAAATCATAATAGATACACATTTATCAGCTTTAGGGTTATTTCATAGACCTTTTTTTTTTCTTTTAACTAAGTACTGCCAATCTACAAAACACTCTTTACCTCATTTCTGAAATAAAATTTGCATAGAATTCAGCAGCACATCAAGAATGTGACAACATTCACTTTGGAGTTAGCATTGTTCATGCTCTCATTGTGCACCTGAACTCTTGTGAAGCTACCTTTTCATCCACCAAGGCCTCCCAAAGGTACTTGTTTTAGCGATGTGTTTCACCAGTTTTTCCTCATTCCAGAAAAGACAGTAGCCGACTGTCTCTCTCTCTAGTGGAGTCGGTGATCTTACCTTGAGGTGTTAAGAATTGCTAGGGGCCATAAGGACTTGTGTAAATTACAGCCATGCAGAGAGGCATTGAAAAATCAATAAGTAATGAAATAGTACTGGAGTGAAGGAGCCAAGAGAGCGATGGGTGGGAAACTCCCAAGGACACAGTTTCATTTTGTCAAAAGGTAAAAGAAGATGTTCTGATGTGTATCTATAAAACAGGCTTCCTTGGAAACAAGAGGCTATTGGCATAGATGGCAAGAGGGTCACTCCAACACGCCACTAAACGCAGTGGACTGTGGACTTCTTGTTGGTACAACGGTTTTATTTTAGATAGCCATGCATTTTACTATTGCAGTTAAGCAATAAATACGGCGTTTTCTTCCTCATTTTGTGTGTCTGCCCCACCACAATTTTTCTGTCCCCTGGATACCCAAGTGTACCCCATTTCCTGCATTCTATAACGGACCATCCATATTGCCTCCACAAAACATCCTCATCCTTTCTGACTGTACGTTAGCAGTGTTTCCCAAGAATGTGATGGTGTGGTTGAATCTGAACATCGGTTCCCAAGGATTCCCACCCACTCACAGATGACTGGATACATACAGCCTGGAGGCTGGAGCTCTGTAGTCTAAGGAACATTCATATGGTTAAGAGTCCCTGAGCTGATAATTAAATCTGCTGCTTCTTTTTCCTTCTTTCTTTTTAAATTTGAAATGAAATCATGTTGATATTTTTGATATTGATGATTTGTTTTGAGATGGCAGAACTGATTTTTATAAAGAAGATATTGTGGCATATTTGAGTATCACAAAGAAGTAGGTAGTGGGAGGGATCTGATGCAGTCAACTTTGCTTGGGAGAACGTGTTTCCCTCCTGCTGACAGATGAAGGTCCCCTTTTATCTCTGCCCTTTCCAAGGTGATAATGCCCCTTGCTCCTTACATATCCACCTGGCATATAAATGAAGCTATCTGTAGAGAAAGATGAGCCAGGCACCAACTGAATCCCAAGGTCTAGATCAAGAAAAAGGGAACCATGAAGATGTTACCCAAGAACTGATTGAAATGACAGGATTACATTTGCTGTGTGTGTGTGTGTGTGTGTGTGTGTGTGTGTGTGTGCGCGTGTATGTTTATGTAGCTTCTGTCCTTTGTTTATCAATGGAACAATGAACACTGGTCCTCAAGCTCTATTTTGGGTCAGCTGGTGTCACTCTAGCTATGGGAGTTGAAAAGATACCCGCCTGGAAGAGAAAAAAATAGCCATGAGTGTTTGTACAATTAAAAGACTTGTAGTCTTGGTGAATTGTGACTCGAGTCTTAAAACACCAAATAAAATATTCTACTTATCTCCTTTCCCTTTACCGACACCCAAGTACACTTGGAACACTGACAAGCAGAATCTTTTATATCTGATGAAACAGGGCAGTAACCATCGAGTGAAAAGGATTGAGATGTGAACCAACCGCCAGCCTATTCCCAGACCATTTATGATATGTCGGGTATGTTTCCTGATAACTAATGAGCTAATTTTTTAATATAAATGTCAGTTATACAGCATTATAATTCAACATGTGTATATACCCCAAAGTGGTGATCACCGTAAGTCTAGTTACCATCCATCATGATCGATCCCCTTCACCCTTTACCCACCCGTCCCCTGAACTAGTTTTAATTATTATTTTTTATTCTCAGGCTGTGTCTACCTATTATTATGTAGCATGGGAAATGAAGACATATATCACATTTAATAGAAATCTGTACAAATCAGGTCCAGAGAAACACTTTCTGATAAATAATAAGGAAGCAATGTAGGTAGCTTGGGTTGTTTGACTTTCCTCTTCCCCTTACATGAACATACAGAATCAGATTGCTTTCTTTGTACCCATAATATTCTGCCATGTCTGGATGAGAGTGCCAAGGTGAAAAATCCAACAGACAACAGACAAGTACTTGTGCCACTCACCACACCCAGCTTGCTCGTCTGCCCACTGCGTGCTGTACTCCTAGTAAATCCCTGCTGGCCATGTTCCACACCATGAGCAGAGCAATACCCACCTCCTCCAACAATCCATCCGTTGATGCCATTTTCCACTGTTTATGACACTGCAACCACAGTAATGAATTGATATGTCTTGATCTTTGAAATGCTTAGACAGGAGGCCACACATTCTAAGAAAAAACAATGTCAAGACAACTCTATTCGGCAGGGATTGGAAATGGATACTGTGCAGGAAAATGCATTAAAGTTGAAGACGGTTTTGTTTAACATGGTGGTTTTAAAGACGTAAACAATTATGATGGGCAATAACTCCCTCAATCGGAAGATTATGGAGAAGCCCCACATAGGCCAGGGTGCTGGTATGATTCCAAGTGGTGCTACCACGATGAAACACTAGGGGTCACCATATTAATACCAGTGTCCAGGCTCCATTGCTCTCCAGAGAGCCTACCATCCAGGAGCTCTTGGCTCCCTGTTTATTCAAGGAATGTTGCTCAGTGCCTACCGTTCATGACGTGTGACCCTTTGCAGTTATTTCAAGCACCACTGAAACAATGGGGTAGAGTCCTCTCTAAGCCTCTTTCTGGTGAATGACATTTTTTAAGGGCCACCTAAGTGTATCAATCCATTATTTGGGGCTAGAGATAATTATAAGGGGTGTGTAGGCCAATTAACCAAATATAGAACATTTTCACTCAATAGCTACACAGTATGACGTTTCAAATGTTCTGCTTAATCCTGAGTCTCTCAAACCATGTCAATACTTTTTTACTTGGCAGGATTGATATTCTGTTGAGTGTTGACTAAAACATTAATCTCTCTCTTCCTTTGTTTCTCATGTCTTTATGTTTTCAATCCCCAATTCAGAAACTGTTCTCCAAAGAAGAAATTTAAGCAGTTGTCTATAATCTACAGATACGTTATCACCAGGCTGTACCACAGTCCCTAGAATCAGAATGGGAGACTGCTGACCCAGATCCATAGGAGGCCCCAACCTCACAGTGATATGATTCTACTTACTCCTATTTTAGTCCTAAGGATAGTGCTACCCGCCCCACCATCATAAGTAGGAAACTCTAGTTATCTCATTTGGCGTAGAGCTTCTGAAGGCTAGGATGCAAGCAGTTGATGATCTGTGAACAGCATTTAAACCACATACACGCAAACATACACACACACACACACACACACACACACACACACACACAAAATCAGTATTGCAAGGGAAGCAGATGGCAATTGATAATAATGGTAAATTCATAGCCTGGATAAAGTGCACATCTAAGTCAAAATTAATTTCAAAGCCTCTGGGTTTTTTACGTGTTCTCTTTGTTTCTCTTTATTTATTGAGTATCTAATATGCAGAGGCATGTGTCTGGCAATGAGAGAGATAGAAGGATATACATGTGCAAAGAAGATAACTAGTGGTTACTGTGTCTTTCTCTTCCCTGCCCCCACCGTCTGTGCAACTGTCTTACCCAAATACATCCCTTCCTCATCCACCATTTCCCTCCCACCCTGTTCAGTCATGGTCTCGTATTTTCTTCTGCATTTCATGTTATTCTGGACTGTTACTTTCACCCATGCTTTTTCTGTCTCTAGCCCATTTCACTGTACATATCTGTGGAGAAACTGAAATATATTTTGCAGTTTGCATTTCTCTTCCTTATCAGGCCTTTCTTTCTCTAAGAAAGAAAAATAGTGATATTACTTTTATTTTTGTGTGTAGCTTTCAGTCAGTTTTTTTCTGTGGGTTATCATGCCTTGATAGTGAAAACAGAGGATCCCCCCTTTTCTTCCCCTAGAGCAGCCATGGTTTAGTGGGAAAGTGATTTAAGATATTTCTATGCAGCAAATTAATTTTGCAAAGCCCATGGTACAGAAGTAGAGAAATAAATCAAAACCATGCCAAGGGTGGTGTTTTTTAAGAAGGTATTTGGGGAGACTTGAAATATGCTTCTGTTGAATCTGAAAATTAAACTCTTGTGGGTCCAACCCTCAATTCCTACCAAATTACAATGGAGCCGTCCAGGGTATAATCATATCGAAGGACGTATTTGCTATTATTTGTTTTTTAATTTAAGTTCTTCCAAACTCTAGCCTATAAACACCATACATAAGAGAGTTCTTTATCTCACTTGAAATAAGGAAACTTTCATTGTTAACTAAGAGGTTCACAACTTTGACGTTCCATTTCTCCAGAACTGGAAATTCTTAACACAGTGACCCTTGGCTCTTTGCAGCTGCCAAAGGGTGGGAAAGAAGGAGAGAGAGAATTTTCTCCAAGGCCCTCTCAGAGCAGTGCGGGCTTGGACAAAAATTGCAACGGCATACGTCAAAAGCATACTGCTCAAGAAAGAGATTGTATAAAGTCTAGTTCCAGTTCAGTTATATCATACATTTTATTTTCTTTTTGGTTCTCCAGTTGATGTTACCCATAATTTAATTTTTGAATCAGATAAACATCCTCACTGCATACAAAGCTATACCTGGACAATCCTGATAAGCTCATAAACAAGAAGGCGATAAAACAGAAGTTTCTAACCAAGGGTCTGTGGACCCCAGTAATTCCGTGGTTTGGTTGGGTTGAAATCCTCTGAAAAACATATGTGAAATTTGGGACTCACATTAACTTTTCTGCGGAGGGAGTCCACAACATTTA
This sequence comes from Lipotes vexillifer, assembly GCF_000442215.2. Lineage (NCBI taxonomy): Eukaryota > Metazoa > Chordata > Mammalia > Artiodactyla > Lipotidae > Lipotes > Lipotes vexillifer. Next base: position 4,364,330 of record NW_006789896.1, on the reverse strand, counting down.
TCATTTCCTCAAACAAGTCGTGTGCCCCCCTACCCCAGCAGCTTAAGGACCCACTGGACTTGAGTGTCTTCTCTGAGTGAGGTCTTCCATGACTGAGTCAGGAATCTCCCGGTCAGGCTTCATCACTGCATGGACTAGAAAATTTCAATTAACGATATTACCGTTAATATTTACTGAGCGTTTTCCACGTCCCAGAGCACTGTTGTGAGCACATTCTGTGTAGTCATTTCACCTGATCAGGTGGAAACTACTCTTATCCCCATTTTATAGCTGAGAATGCTGAAACACAGACAGGTAGGCAGCTTGCCCAGGGACACGAGTTGGGAAAGTGGCAGAGTTAAGACAGAGCCCGGGTCTGGCCCTGTAGTCCCTGGGCTTAGCCGATGCTTAGCCACTCTGCCTGCTGCCTCCTGACTGAGGGGTCCTCCCAGACAGGGGCTGTCCCTTTCAAAGCAAAACAGGACTGAGAGTCTAAGGAAATGTGAGCACTAGGAAGTGAGGAAATAAACTTCAACTTCCCTCATCCTCCTCCAGGTTCCCAGGATACTAGCAATTGAGGGCAAGGCTAGCAAAATGCCTGGGCACTGCTTGGCGCTAGAGAGGCCTCCGAGGGCAGCAGGCAGGTCTACGGGCCCAAGGAGTCAATTAGTCATCCACCTTCAGGGCCCTTAGCGCCTCACATTGGAAGACCACTATGCAGTTGACAATCCATAGCCACATCTCACCCCTCCCCACTCCCCTGCCAGGAAGACAGGTGGAGATCATTTCACAGACTAGAAAACTGAGGCCCAGAGTGGTCACGGCCTAAGCTACAGCAGAGCTGTGTCTAGGGCCCAGGTCTCCAGACCCTCAGTCCAGTTCTCTTTCCATTGCTCTTTGTTGCCTGGCCCATAGGTCTCCCTTGGCATCTTCAACAGAACAGCCAGACAGGTAAGAATCCACATGCACTCAACTCTGCTCCAGTGGGAGCGTTTTTATTTGTGGCCGCAGAGTAAGCCCTACCCTGACCCAAGGCAACCACGTTACTTTCACTATCTCATTTAATCCTGAAAACAACCCAGTGAGGAGGCTCTTATTTCCTCAGTTTCACAGACAGGGAAACTGAGACGTAGTAGCACAGCTTGTCAATTATAAAACCCAGACATCACACCCAGGCATGACCGATTCCCCCGTGTGTGCTCTTCACTGCCGGGCCACGCCACCATCCAGGGAGCCAGAAAAGAGCAGGGGAGTAGGAAATGAACGGCCCCATTTGCGTGATGAGCAAGGCTTTTTACCTTTTCCGAGGACTGCACAAATGGAAATCTGTTTCAAACACTAGCGCATGAGGTTAAAATTTAAGAGGACAATTACGAGTGATTAGTCACTGGAGTGGGGCTCCATTTGCATCTTCAAAAATAGGATCAGCTCTCACCCACTTGGACCTGGCACAGAGGAGCCGTCGGAGAAGTCCTTTCTAGGCCTGTGATTCTGTGATTAACTCTTTTAAAGGAGTCAGACTGCTGAAGCTCATTAGAAACAATGGCCCCATTTCTCAGGGGCTGTCGAGTCAAGCGGGTCCTGAGGAAATTTCTTTGGCACCCAGGGATCATGAAATTAACACCAGAGCCGCTGGCACCAGATCACTCTCCTCTGTTGAGACCTCAGGAAGGGAACAGTCACTCAACCTTTTTGTCCTGAAAACCCAGGAAGCCCAGACGGCGGGTGGTTTGGGTTTCAGCACCTCTGAATGCATCATTTCAAACAGCCGCTCT
>NW_006789896.1:4360530-4361222 GCF_000442215.2 Lipotes vexillifer | reverse complement strand
GCTCTTCCTAAATTTTCATTCATTCCGAGTTCCCAGGAGAAGCATCCTGAATGAACAGAGGGGCCGGGAGGGCTTTGAAAGGCTGGTGGGAGAAGGTGATTGGGAAGGACTCTGAGCCGGATAGAAGGCAACAAGTGAGGCTCACGTGCCGGTGCCGGGGCGGAAGGGGCCCTTCTGTCTCTGATCCCTAAAACAGGCCACCTGAACAGGGGCCTTCAGGAGTTTTGCACAGACCCCCGGCATGGACAGCCGGCCAGCGCCACCGAGCTGCCGCCAGCAGCGCTTCCAAAGGGGGAGGGTAGAAAGCCGTGTCTTTAACGTGCTCAGTGGGTAAAATTCCTCTTTGTGGAACCTTCCCTCAGTTTCCAGCATTATGTCTACTGAAGACTGTTTTCACAGCCCAGAGGAGACCTGGTCCCCCTGCAAGCCAGAGAGGCTGTAAGCCTCCCCTCCAAAGGTGGCTGGGATCCCTGGGGCAGCCCAGAGAGAGAACCAGCCCCAGGCCCCAGAGAATTGGGGTTTCTCCTCCATCAGCAAGAGAAATGTGTATCTCAGGGGTTCTCGCTGAAAGAACTATGGGTTGGAGGGAGCCAGAGAAAGGTCTGACTTATGGCCACTGTAAAAGAAAAGACAAGAAACTGAAAAGAAAAAGAGAAAAGAAAAGAAACAAGTAGGGTGGAGGAGTGTAGGGA
>NW_006789896.1:4360234-4360520 GCF_000442215.2 Lipotes vexillifer | reverse complement strand
AGGGAAGGGTTGGGGGTTTCTTCTGCCACCGTTTCTCTTTCAGAGATCTGAAATCGGCAAGCGTTACGTCAAAGCTTTCTCCAAATGACTTGATGAGGGTTTTTTGTTGGGTTGCTGCACTCCCGGGACTCATCGGGATGGCAGGATAAAAATTAATTAGAGGCTGTTTGGAGGGGGCTTTGCAAGACAGCCTGAGGCTACGCTTCAGTCTGGTCGTTAGAAGCAATATCATCACCACCTCCTCGCCCAGAGAATAGACCTGCGCTGGGGCGGCCGGCGGGGGGGG
>NW_006789896.1:4356882-4360219 GCF_000442215.2 Lipotes vexillifer | reverse complement strand
GGGGGGGAGCCACGGAACACTCAACGCACACATCAGAGCCAAGACTTCCTCCCAGAGAGATTACTTACCACGAGCCGGTGGATCTACCTGCTGACAACCTCAGAAATGTGTCTCGTTTCATTTTCAGATTTTTAAGAGGGGAAACATCTGAAGCTTACAGAATCCTGATGAAACGCTTGGTGGAAGAAGAGGTACTTGCCTCTTGCATGCCTCTGAGTGTGACCTCTAGGCTGGGTGGAGCCACCGGGCAGGCACAAGGCGGGTGAGATCCTTTCCAGGATTTGCTTCCTTCCTGTAGGGCGTGGCACACCAAAGAGGAGGACTCTAGGAGTTGGCACGTTTCTGCATGACCAGGGCTGACCCATGATTATTTCAAATTCAGATAGTTTACAAGAAGAGTAATGCAAGCCCTCTTCAGTCTTCTGCTCTTTCTCTTTCTCCCTCCCCTTCCTCTGCCCTGTGGTCCTCACGCCTCCTCTCTTCTCTCACCCACACGTAATCCTCCTCCACCTGAAGGACTGCTTCAGTGAGTGACCTTGAGGTTGGAACAGTTGGGAACTGGCTCCTTAATTCTGGATGAAATAGTTCAAAGCATGATATTAGTCCCAGCATTTTGTCAGTCACAAGTAGCTTTTCCAGCTGTATGTTTCACCCTGAAATGGAAAATGCAAAGGGAGTGAATGCCTGGGTTTCCTTCCTAAGAGCACTTTTAGCCATCATGAAAGATCCTGTGCACTTCATATATATTTATCTCCATATCACTGTAAAAATGTTAGCTAGTTGGTCCTTATAACGTTTGCTGTGATGCAAGCAATAATTAAGATCCCTGTCTTAGGGATGGAAAAGCTGAGATTGTTCCTATTTCCCATGTCCACCAAAAGGCAATCTGTGTGTGAGCTCAAAGAAAATTGGGAACTTCCGAGGGCCCTCCCCTCTCCCTAGACTTAGCTGTGTCTGTTTTATTGCCTATAATTGCTTCCTTGCGTCATGGTGAGGATGGGGGTAGGGTAAACCAATGGGAACAATTACCAAAAGAAAAATAGCAAGTTTCCCTCCAAACCGGCCACTTCCAAAATGAATTCACCAGCTGCGTCGTAATATGAAGTCACACTACCGCTCAACATTTCAGCATCTTCCCGCTTTGAAAGATATCAATACATTCTGTAAGGTGAGACCTGTTCCCTTGACCTTAGACAAGGAGTCATCATGGCACTCACCACGTCTTCAGAAGACACAAGAAGACTCCTTCCAAGGAAGGCTGACCATCAAACCTCAACACTCGGCTTATTTCAGAGGGGTGTGAGGCAGTGGTGAGCCAAGCTAACACCGCTTCCGTGCTCTGATCTGCTTACACATAACCAGAGAGACAAGACATAGTCCCCAGTGAACAGAGATGATAGCGGCTGGTTAATGAGCTCAGGGGGGAGCCTAGGACCACCCCTTGCCCACTTGCTGTCTGCCAAAGGGAGGTGAAAGCAGCTACTTGAAGGCTGCTCTCAGAATCCAGGTCCAAACTAAAGTCAAGGTCAAGGGGTATGGCTACATAAAGCCAAACCCTCTGCACTAAGGGCCTTCAAAACTAACCAGTCTGCCCGAAAATCAATCTACTGCTTTATAAGCAGCCAGCATATTTAGAACTGTGGAAATTAAAGATGGAAAAGACCTATTAAGCCTTCTAGATCATTCCCTAGGGCCCAGTGCAGGCTCATTCCCTGTAGTACATTTGTTAGCGCTGTGTCAGGCCTAATTTCAAGTGTCTCAAGCAATGAACATAAAGGTGACAGAGACAGTGGTGTCTGCCCATGCCCGTGAACAATGATCATGTGATTAGAGTTCTCCGTGCTGCTCGCTGGCCTTTGGCATGCCTGGAAAGGGTTTGGATTCCCCAGGGCTTGGCCCAGAAGACACCAGCAGCTTCTAGAAAGTGGAGACATTTAGAGAACTCCTCACTTCTTTCTGTGTGAGCAGAGTAACACCCTGCCTTTCGGAAGTATCAAGGCACCAGGCTCTCTGTAAATAAATTGCCATAAGGTGAGAAGAGAGAATCCAGGTGTACCAGGACTCATTTTAAAATGAAATAAACCCTACCCCCAAGGAATCCGAGCTTCTCTCTCACAAATTTTATTCTGGGTCGGTCATGGGTTCACCGAACCGCATTTCTAACCAGTGGTGAAATGGAGGAAACATTTTCAGAGATGCCAGGGCTTCATTCTAGAACATTCAGGACCCAGTGATAGGAAAATAAGAACAGATGGCTCACAATGCACAGTCAAGTTTTTTCTGAGAAATCATTTCTCTTTTTATCTCTGTTCCCAGCTAGGGAGGAAGCAGGTCACATTCACAATTTCAGGTGGAAGACTCTTTAAATGAGGGTAAACAGAAGCCAAAGCTAATAGAATCCAGAGAACAAGGGGATCAGAATCGAATGCAAGCCGTGTTCTTTCTGCTTCTCCGTTTTGAAACGATGGAGAAAGTCCCTTTAGATATTCACATCAAAAATTCCAAATAGGGCTTCCCTGGTGGCGCAGTGGTTGAGAGTCCGCCTGCCGATGCAGGGGACACGGGTTCGTGCCCCGGTCCGGGAGGATCCCACGTGCCGCGGAGCGGCTGGGCCCATGAGCCATGGCCTCTGGGCCTGCGCGTCCGGAGCCTGTGCTCCGCAACGGGAGAGGCCACAACAGTGAGAGGCCCGCATACAGCAAAAAAAAAAAAAAAAAAATTCCAAATGCGTGCATTGTAAAGCCCAACTCTGTTACAGGACACGAACAAAGGGAGTCATTCACGGGTCCAGTGCAAAATCGGTGTGACAAGGACTTCCCTGGTGACGCAGTGGTTAAGAATCCGCCTGCCAATGCAGGGGACACGGGTTCGAGCCCTGGTCCGGGAAGATCCCACATGCCGTGGAGCAACTAAGCCCGTGCGCCACAACTACTGAGCCCTCGTGCCACAACAACTACTGAAGCCCTCACGCCTAGAGCCCGTGCTCCGCAACAAGAGAAGCCACCGCAATGAGAAGCCCACGTACCACAATGAAGAGCCCCACTCACCGCAACTAGAGAAAGCCCGCGTGCAACAACGAAGACCCAACGCAGCCAAAAATAAATAAATGAAATAAATAAAAATTTTTTAAAAAAACCAAGATCTTGAAAACGGGACCACATTACATTTCCTGGAATAGGAGTTTCCTCCAAAGAGACTCTCTAACCCCATACCTGTTCTCAAGGATGAGGCCCATTTTCTTTCCCGGATACTTGAAGCAAAACTGAACTTTTCAAAGCCTGAAGTTTGACGCTCGGCCCAGCAGCAAATTCACTTGCCAAACCCCCCCCCCCGCCCC
>NW_006789896.1:4344290-4356872 GCF_000442215.2 Lipotes vexillifer | reverse complement strand
CGCCCGCCCCACTTCCTCCCTGTAACCCTGTTCTCTTCCACTTTAAAGCATTATCTCATCTCAGCATTGCCGCTTTTTTTAAGTTCAATGTCAATAGCTAGTTAGGAGAGGGCAGGAGGGTCAGGGTTTAGGACTCCAAACCGTCCTTGACGTTTCTCTGTAGACGGATCTGCTGTTTGCATCAGCCCCATAAAAAAATTAAAAAAATAAAAAATCCCTCTTTACTATCTGAGAAAAGATCAGAACAGGAAAATGTCAGTTTGAGAGCTGACAGAATTCTGATAAGAATGAACTGGAAATGAGAGAAAGAAAGGAAGAAATGCTGTCACTCAGAGTTTTTAATTTAATGTTTTTAGACAAATATGTTTCCCACTGAGTGTGTATGTTTCTTTCACACACGAGTCTTTCCGTCCCTCCACCTCTTTTCCAAACGCTCTTCTTGAGAGAAAGGCTATCTATTTTGACTTGATTTGATTTGATTTTTACGGTCTTTCCACAACCTTTCAAAGATCTGGAAGGGTCAACCCTCCTGGCCTGAGAGCTGTGAGCACATTCACTCCACAGCATTTCTTCTAAGCCCTGGAATCGTTTCCACTTTCAGAAGTATCTATACATATTTTTAGAGTTAGGGAGATAATTTAAATTCTCAGGCTTAATTGAACCGACAGAATGGAGAATGGAGTGCTCCAGATGGAAACACTTTCAGAGTGTGACGACCTCTGAGTTCAAATTTAATACCTACATAATAAAGGCTTGAAGATAACATAATGGGCATTGTTTCTGTTGCCTTTTTTTTTTTTTTTTTCACTTGTGTAGCAACTTTCCTATTAGAGGAAATGGCTGGTGTTTTTAAATACAGGCTACACGAAACATCAAGAAATGACCCCCACTAAAAGATATATTTTTCATTAAGAAAAGACCAAGTCTTTGATGAATAAAATACTCAGTAAGAGTTAAGTGTTCTTCTGAATGAAAAAAAAAAAAAAAAAAAAAAACTTTCTCTGGAAACTAGGCAGTTGCCCAGTTCACCAACAAAGCATTTATTGAGCACCTACTCTATGCCTGGCACTCTACCAGACATTTTATATCATCTCACTTAGATATTATTATCCACATTTTTCAGCTGAGAAGAATGAGGTGAAGAGAGGTGGGTTTGCCCAAGATGGCAGAGAAATGGCGTGACAGACCCAAGGTGCACACCTGGTGGGGCTGCTAAGCATCCTCTGTGTATAGGCCGTGTCCAGCATTTAGTGACTTTTGTCCTGCATCTTCATGCAGGGCGCCTTACATGTCCTGTATTCAGCCACTTTTAATAAGTTACAAAAGCTTGTTACAGCTACTCTTCAAATTTAACTAAGCGTTCTGTATCTTTATTTGCTAAATCTGGCACCCCTGATATCTGTATCTCAAAATCCCAAATCTAGAGGTTTGCCCCTTCTTCTACACGAATGAAACAAGTTTTTCTGGACACTTGTTGCAATGAGCAATGTACACACTAGGCCTGACCTATAGTAGTTAGGAGTGTGCGCTCTGCAGTTGTTGAGACTTGGGTCTCATCCTTGCTCCACCACTTGCAAGCTGTGTGACCTTGGACCGCCCCGAGCTTCAGGCTGCCTAGCTGTAAAATGAGGACAAGAGTAGTACCTACTTCATAGGGTTGTATGGAGATTTAAGAAGAGAATTCATGTAATAAAATAACCCGGTTTCTGGCACAAAGTAAGTGTTCAAGAAATATTAGCTATTACCTGTATCTTCAAAATTATTCTAGTATGGCTTTTCTAAAGCACAGCTCTGCTCAAGCATCCCTTTGCCTTAAAACATCAATTCTCGTGCTCGCTTCGGCAGCACGTATACTAAAATTGGAACGATACAGAGAAGATTAGCATGGCCCCTGCTACTTGAAGCAAGGATGACACGCAAATTCGTGAAGCGTTCCATATTTTTGCAGCCGCGTAGCACAGGGAGATCAGCTCGGTGCTTTGTGGCCACCTAGAGGGGTGGGATAGGGAAGGTGGGAGGGAGACACAAGAGGGAGGAGATATGAGGATAGATGTATACGTATAGCTGATTCACTTTGTTATACAGCAGAAACTAACACACCATTGTAAAGCAAAAGATGTTAAAAAAAAAAAAAGAAAAGAAAAGAAAATCAATTCTCTACAAGAAACAATGCAGATCCCTTATCTTTGTATGTAATGTCTGACCCCACTAAACTATTCCCTGCTACCGCACATATGAGACAGTCAGTCAGTGACTGTCAGCATGACCTGCTGAATGCAACTCTGAATGTGTCTAAGGAAACAATTATGTTTTCAGATTTAAGTGTGAATTCTTTTTCTGCCAAATAGGATTAACTGATATCGCATCCTTGGGCTTCTTTGTCCTTATAGGTGGATTTCACTTTTTAATTAAAGATGACATATAACTTAGGATGTTCTGGGATCCTCTGCACAAGAACACCACACTGGAGTAGGCAGAATGCTAGAGAAAGTGTCAGTGGGAAGATTTTTGTGGGGAAAAGAGTTAAGGTTTTGTCTGTCCACCACCCTCGAGGCTCACACCCCTTCCTCTGACCAAGCTCACCTCCTGGCTTCAAAGCAGCCAGGCCATAAACACTAAGGAGGGATTTTACTGGCCCATCCTCAACTTGCTATTTTATTGTCTGGCATTTCCGCTACCTTCTCTGGGAGTTAACAAAAATATCTTCCATGAAACGGTGTTTGGTTTTGTAGGCTTGGATTCACGTTGTCCGCGGGGGCTTCCTCTGTAGCTACATCGTCTTCTCTAGCCCTTGCCATGCTGTCTCCTGGTCACCCTGTGTTCTTGGGAGGCGTCAACCACTGTGTGGACGCTTCTGTCCCTGACCTGGGAGACATTGAGAAACGCCAGGCCCTGACGGCACCCCCACGCACGGGGCAAACCCTAGAACCCCAGGACGGGGACCAGGCGGGAGGTTAAGTCAGAAGCAAGGGTGGGCAACAACCCCGAAGAGCCAGCATGCCCCCTGTGAGAGAAAAGAAGTGGTAGGCCAAAGGCTTGCCTTAGTAACAACCAAGGATACAAAGCAGGCCTCTTTATAGACACATGACCTGCATCCCTGAGGCCCTGCTCTTTACGGATTCATGCACTGGCATAAGTTCTAAATTGCTGCCAGTTTCACAACTGTTTTTAATTTAAAGGCCTCCAGGCCATGATATTCCAGGGCAAAGAGAGATTTTTCTTCAAGCCGAGCAGAAGAACGAGATCAGAGCGCCCCCATGGCTTGCGACAGCCGACTTCACCTCCTCAGCTTGGGAAATCGTTATTAATTTCTCCCCATCTCCAAAACGTACTTCCATTTGGAGATAAGCGAACACACTGGAAACCATTCAGAGGAGCCTCCAAGGGCCAGAGCAGTCAAGCGCAGCGGCTATAAACATAACTTCCTTTTCAAAGAAAATAAAAGGACGTCTCAGAGTTTTCCAGAAGTTAAGACGGTGTGTGATGTCTGAGCTGTAACACCAACCATCTCTGGAGGCCGGTAGAAACAGCAGGGCTCAGTGACACCCCAGGAATAGAGTTCACGCGGACAAGGAATGCTTGACAGATCCCTTCAGGGAGGAAAAAAACGAAGGGGCGCTCACCTCACTTTACAGTAACCCAGTTGGGAAAGAACAAGAGAGTGAGCCAGGGTAATTATACAGGCGTTTTATTAGCCACCACTGCCTTTTAAAAGGCAAAGTATGAACTCCTAAATGCTGTAGTTAGGAAAAGGTGGCCACACTGGGTAGACAAAAGCCCATGGACTGCATGCCTGAAGGACCAACTTTTCCCGTGTATGAAGATAAATTTACCTGCCCTTCCATCTGGACACCGCCCTGTGTCCGGGCACTCTGCGAGACAGCTTGGCAGATAGAACGTCAGCTGGTTTCAGCCCCCAATTGTCCCCTCAGCCAGGCACGTTCACAAAACCCACAAAACACCCAACCGTGCATGGTGGCCCTAACAGGAATTATGCCTCCAACACACTTCTGTGACATATTGACCTCGTGTAGATGATCACCTCCCTCCTCCCCAGTCATCAAAGCCTACTTATCCCAGAGCAGTTTTGCCCAATTCCCTTTGAGTGATAATTGCATATTCACAGCCAAGGGCAACAAAAGGAAAGAAATGGAACTTGGGTTAGAAGGGCAGAATTTCACCCCGACACTGCTCGTAGATAACGGAGCCAGTGGTGATTTCAGCAGCCCCCTGAGGGCTTCCCCATCCGTCAGGTGGAGACCTGTGCTGCTCCCGTCAGAACAGAGGGGTTTGGGGTGACGGTCTCACTCCCACAGGAAGAGCTGGCGTAAAGAGATGGCTCTGAAAACGAAACTGCAACCTCGCTTTAGGCCCTCCTTACACAAATTGCTCCAGACATTCCCACAGGCACTTCTCTCACTAAAGAAGATCCCCATATAAAGAAGCAGGATGACACTGACCATGCAGTGCACCTGGGGAGAACAGGATGGCAGACCAGAGCTCTTGTTGCCCTGGCAACACCAATATGAATATGCCCAAAAGGGTGGATGAGGTGGGTTGGCAGAAAAATTTTATTGGCTGGGACTTCCCTGGTGGTCCAGTGGTTAAGACTCCATGCTCCCAATGCAGGGGGCCCAGGTTCCATCCCTGGTCAGGGAACTAGAACCCATATGCCACAACTAAGACCTGGTGCAGCCAAATAAATAAATAAATGTTAAAAAAAAAAAAAAAAGCTTATTAGCAACAGTTGCCACCCCCAATCTCCCTGTGGGAGTGGGCTTCATGCCCACTCATGTCTCCTATGTCCTCCCTTCAGCATCTGTGGCCTCATGACCTCCGCTGGCAGGCAGAGCACAGAGACCAGGTGATCTGGATCCCTCTAGTGAGTCTAGACCAGACTTGAGAGTAAAAGCAAAAAAAAAAGAGAATGAAATAAGAGGATCCCTTGTGAATGGATCTGAGTCCTGAATCTCTTCCCAACGTGGCTTTAAATTTTCCCTACAAATATTTGGATCTGTACATAGCAAGTCTGACTTCATGGAGCAACTTGCTCTCTCCATGACCCCTGGGTCCAAGAATTGGCTAGAGCCAGAAACGACTGGCCAAAGCCTGGATGGATTCAGCTAGCTCAGTCCCTGAAGGCTTTGTTCTTCAATCTGTTTATACAGTTTCCCGTAGGAGTATGTAATTTTAATCAGTAAATATCTCCCTTGATTTATCACCTTCTATTGACACAGTGCTAATTCAAGCAGTGGAACTAAAGCTGGGCCTGCTGTGTGTTTTTTCCCCTCATTGTGCCCGGCCTCTGTTTGATTTTTCTCCATCCTCTTAGGTAATTGGTCCGCCTCTGACACTCTCTGTATGACCGGCTGCAGTCAGGGGTCAGTGGGTTCCCCCTTCCAAAGAGCAGAATATTGTAACCAATCACAATGCAACCCCATCTCAAGTCTGCAAAAACCAGAGCAGACAAACCACAGACTAATAGGACCCAGTGGATTTCATTTTTAAAGTAGAAATTCAAGATGCTTATAAAGAACACTGTTATCCTCTCTAGGCCCAGAGACAGTTTGGAGACTTAATCCGCTGATTTAGTATCTCTGAGTTGAACAGGGAGATCCTCTATCCCAAACCTTCTGGAGCTGCCAATTTCCACATTAGTGGATTGATCGCTCTGTAAACACGGGGTTGGAAAAGGCCTGGTATTCAGTTCTACTTTTTATTAATGCATTTCTTTATTTAGTATTTATACTAGTAAATTGGTAAAAAAAAAAAAAATTCCTTGGGCCAACTGTATTTTGATTTCAATATCACATTTGACCAAAAATGATCTCCTGGATAGCCAAGATAAAGAAATGAGGCCTTGTTAAGTCATAGAGCTGGATGGATTCAAAGCTGGCTTGATATGCTGCAGGGTTCCAGACTAAGCTACTGGTGTTTGTAGGTGGACTAGAACTAAAAGGAAAGGCTTGATGTTTGGAGGACAGGGTCTAGATTCCCAAAAGATCTCAATAAACTGAAATAATGGGCTGAAAGTTCAAAGGCCAGAATCAATGGAACGTTCTGAACTTTGGTTCCCAAAATCAAATGCCAATGCACTGAACAAGGGCAATCTGTTTAAGTGTAAGTTTTGCGAGACTTTGTTAGAAGTTTAGGGGTCCACAAACTCAGTAGATGCTAACTGTGTGATCCATGGCTGCCAAAGTACTAATGAAAGCTTAGGTCGTGTTGGTAGGAATATGGTTTCCTCCAATCGTCATCTCACTAGACTTGACTTTCATTGAAGTTTTTCATCTTCTTATCCCCTGTAGTAACTAGAACAGTGTCTCCTATCACAGAAGCTTATTTAAGTGGCATTTGGATAGATGGATGGATGGATGGATGGATAACAAGGGAAGAAAGTGACCCACTGGTCAACACATATCTAAAGTATTATGTTCAGTTTTCAATGCCAATTTTAAGGATGGACATGAATGAAGTAGAAAGTGTCAAGAGAAGAATGCCCAGATAGTGAAAGATTTGGGAATCATGCCCTAGGTGAAAGAGTTGAAGAAATTGGTACATTTAATCAGAAATAGAAGGCAAAGGAGTCTTTGGGAAGGAACGCACACTGGGAAAGGGGAGAGAAATGTCATCCAGATTTAGAATTGTGAGGGCAGGTACATATGAGAGGGATTACAATAATTTACATTGCTTTAGAGGATACAGCTAGAAGCACATGGTGGATACCTACAGATATCTACCTACAGACAGGTAGGTTTCAGCTCAGAACAAAGCGGAAATCTCCACCAGTCAGAAGGGTTCCCCAGTGCTTACTAGGGAAGTGGCCTGATTCTACCAATGGGTCTTTCTCTTTCTGATAGTTATAAGCAGCCCCCAGCCGGAGCAGCTCCATCCCTACGATGTCTCCACAACTAGCTGCCAGTACTCCTTTCTCAGTGCTTTAATTTAATAGTGCTTTACATTACATTTAGTTTATACGTCTGTCTCCTTCACTAAGTTACAAATTCCTTGAGAACAAGGCCTGTGCCTTTCATATTCTTTATACATAGTAGACACTTAATCAACATTTATTTGTTGAGTTAACTACAACCTGGCTGCCTCTTTGATTCAAGTCTAATACCAAAAAGAAAAATTGTTTGGTCTAGCCTGAGATCTGTGAAAACACAGAGGGCTCTGGAATGGCAATATAGCCGTGTTGGCTTTCCTCCAAAGTTCTGTATCTGGGGGAAGACTCATCTATGAATCCATTCTTCCCATCTTTAAAGTAAGGATACTTGTATTCTCGAGGTTTACAATACTGTGTACATAATGTTTCATATTCTTTCAAATAGAGGTAATCTCTGAATTTAAGGTGCCGTTATAATGATATATATCACACTAAAGAAACATTTCCTTTTTCCTCTTTACCATCAGCATTCTTTTTTGTTCCCAAAGTTCCCACTATGAAATTCTAGAAAATTCATTTCAATAACATCATTTTATCTGCTACCCATCCAAGCATATGTTGGGGTGCCCAAAAAGTTCATTCGGGTTTTTCTGTAAGGTGTTACGGAAAAACTCGAATGAACTTTTCGGCCAACCCAATATAAACCAGTGGACTCTCTTTTGCGTATAATGGACGAGATCTTTATTTTCTTCTTCTTAAGGGAATTAATAACTATTTGGGCTTTTCTCAACAACTCAAATCACTGAATAGTTTAGTCTGGGGGATATACAGATTTCACCTTCAGATCACATTAATGGAACAGAGTCTCCCAAATGTGGTGGTAGACGTGTTTCCACGACTGAGTCACTCCAGTGGTGCGAATGCAGGTGGGGCCAGGAACGAAATGATGAAGACAGTTGTCCTCAGGCTTATTCTGTTGGAGGAGAATGACTGATGGAAGCCTTGTGCTATTTCTCATGATTACATCATTGCCTTCATAGCGCATTAGGTTCCAGGGTGGGGCTGCACCAGCACTTCAATATGAAGACTATTCTGGAAGCTCAGTTTGTATCAAGCCTACATTCCATCACACTGCCACCTTCTTTCCCAACGGGGGCAGCTACCTGGTGAATGGTAAAGTAAAAAGATTTCCAGAGAAGTAATCAGTAAAGTGCGCGGAGGCTTAAGAACAACAGCAAAAAAAGACAAGACTGTCAATAAACAATAAAAACTTCAGGCGAGGACATTTTCCTTCTTAGTGTTCTTGGCTATGAGAGAGAAAGCGAGATTCATGAGGACAGGTCAGGTTACTGCGTCTTAGCTCACGTTACACAGTTTCTATGTAATACAGTGAACACCCATAACGAGTGGTGAGAAGGATCAAAAATGGGGACTGTCGTTTCCTACTATCACTTTAGGCTTTCAGGTGGGGCGGTAAGATACCTGATCTTGGGTGTTCGTGGAGTAATTGCATAGACATTGATCTCTTAATGGTAGACGATGAGTTAATTCATCCCCAAACCCTTCTAACTTGGCAGATGAGGAGTTATTGGTCATAAAACTCACTCTGGGCATTGCATATTCTATTATTTATTATTTACATATAAATGAAAGTGTGAGCCTTTCATAGGAGAAACTGGCCCACAGGCAAGAGAAAAGAATGGAGTGGTGGTTGGAGGGATGTGGCAGCCCCTGGAGGATTCAGAGAATTTCCATCGCCAAGAGCCCAGGGTCAATACTGGCAAAAGGATGAGAGAATAAATAAATAAATATAGGAATTGCAGAGGAGAGTGTGGCCCAGGAGACAAGGTGGCTTGAGGGTGGCTCTGGTATTAGAAGAGGAAAGGTTAGGAGTTTGATTCATTCCTGTACTCATTGATTCAGCAAATGTTTCTTGTGCTAGATCAGGATATACAGACCTAACCCTGCCCACAGGTAAACAAATAATATGTAATGACAAGTGGGAAAAAGGGGTATAAGGGAAACAAATAGGCTATTACAGGAGAAAATAATAGGGTGAGGGGTTAAAAGGATGGGAACCTATTTGAATAGACTGGTTTAGAGAAGATCTCTAGGGGAGTTGACATTTAAACTTAAACTTGAAGGCTAAGAAAGAAACAGCCTTACAGAGATAAAAAGATGAATGGCGGGTGTTTGTGAAGGCCTCAAAGCAGGGACGTTCTTGGCAAATTCAAAGAGGTAAATGGAGTGGCACTTCCATTTATTGAGCCCCTATCACAGTCAGACCCTGGTTTAGGTGCTTTATGTGTTAAAGCATTCACTCCTCCCAACCCTTTGAGTAGACATTGTTGTTGTTCCTACTTTATTGGTGAGGAAAATGAGGCTAGCGTGTCTGGAACATGAAGGACCAAAGAGAGATGGCTCAGTATCAAGTTGGAGAAGTAGGCAGGGCCCACCCAGCAGGGTTCTCAGCAGGGCAATGGGATTCATCTGATTTGGGTTGTCCGATGATCCCTCTGGCTGTTCATTGCTGAGTGGACTGAAACAGGGCAAAAGAGGAAACGGAGGGACCACTTCTAAATGGGCTTCAGGTTCCAGGCAAGCATGGCTGTGGTTGGGCCAGGCAGGTGGTAGAGGAGATGGTGGGAAGTCGTAGCTTCGAGGCATGTTCTTGCCGTGTTGACATTTGAGAGAGGTAGAGAGAGAGCTGAGAAAGAGACACTTGGAAATTGGGAGATTTTCAGGCACCTAACCAGGATCCTGACTCACTGTCAATCTGACTTAAATACCCATTGCCTGCATGCTGTGGTTTGGCTGCCCTAATTCCTCTCTTGTTTTTTTGTCAAGTGGACACACACATACACACACCACTGATCCACTGAGCACTTAGGAACAGTCAGCAAGTAAGGCTCGTCTCCATGCAGAGGAGAGAGACCTGCTACCCAGAAAAGGAGAGAGAGAGGAAAAAAGAAAAAAAGAAGAGGAGGAAGACTAAGATGTGAAGACAGCTCACCTGGGGAAAGCAGGTCCAGCTAACCTCAAGCCAATCATTAGCTCCGCCCAAGGCCTTCAGGACACTCACACACTTGGGAATTTTAGGAGCCCGGAAATTCAGAGCAAAGTTTATTTTCAGAACAAGGCCTGAAGAAGGAAGCAAAGGATAAACAGGGACCAAAT
Organism: Lipotes vexillifer; assembly: GCF_000442215.2. Taxonomy (NCBI): domain Eukaryota; kingdom Metazoa; phylum Chordata; class Mammalia; order Artiodactyla; family Lipotidae; genus Lipotes; species Lipotes vexillifer. The sequence goes on along the minus strand of NW_006789896.1, from coordinate 4,346,809 downwards.
GTTTTAATTACTTGAAATGGTTTCCACCGCAACACCATTCCCCAAGTGTTAGAAAGAATGGCCGGGAGGGTTTACGGGGGACCCTTTCCCCCCAGCTCACTGCCCCAGCCCCACGCACCCACTTGCATGACAGTTCCTTAGCGGGATGGGTGGGGCGTACCCCTGGCTGTCTTGTGACTGTAGCCAAAACTGGGCGTCAGAGCCTGGTGAGTTTTCCATGCGGCCGCCTGGAACCGTCCTTGGCTTCAGAACAGTAGCCACAGTTGGTTCTCCAGAGACCGCCTCTGAGTTTCATGTGATACAGTTCTTCATCTGGGTTTTATAGAGAACAGGGGTCTTGACCCTGGGATGGAAGAGAGCACAGCCTTGTTAGCAAACTGTCCGGGGAAAACTTTAAGGAAAACGAATGCAGTGGAGGCCAGGGAAGCCAGGAAGGGCTGAAGGAATACAGGCCTGTCACCCAGCACGGGGGCCCCATCAGACTCCCCGGGCGTGGCCTCCAGACCAGCAAATCAAGTCCAGATAGCTCAGGGAGAGCCAGAGGAGAGGACAGACGTGCCGGGGAGTGGGGGGAAATAACTGCTAAGATGATAAAATGACAGAGGATACGACAAGCCGCGGCCCATCGAAGATCTCAGGAAACGCAGCTCGGAAAAAGTACAAAAGTCCTTCAGTGTGAGGTAATGAGGCGCGTCTAATTATATTTAAGAAAGAAACTGCAAGAAATGCTTTCAGAGCCCTCCCCTCTTTCTTCCCTCACGAACCGAGTCCAAATCCCAAACCGAGAGACACCGTAATTTCAGAGAAAGTGAGGAATTTCCGAGAGCATCACGGGAAACAAGGTTGTGATTTTCCCAGAACTGAGAAAAACTACCACACCAGCCCTTCCCCGCCTGCTGCCTTTTTCCCTCCCCAAAAGAACTCCCATCAGGAAACGGCAGGGGGAGGAAGAAAAAAAAAAACAAACCAAACCAAACCAAACTCAGGCAGCCCCACCATGAGAAATCAAGGCAGTCGAAATGACATTTGACACCGCCAGGCCACAGCTGAAGAACAAGGGGAAAGTTTTAGGGTGACTGTCACTGACCCATAGTCTCTCACTCCTAACCTTGCTCTCCAACATATGTTTCTCATTTCCTTGCTTATAGCTGGTCCAAGCTAATGATATGTGTTTTGGCCGGGATCCCGTGCTTGGCATACAGCCGGGCTTGTTCTCATTGTCCGGGCTACTTACAGAAACCTCTTTCTCTGTCTCTTTCTCTCTCTCCAAAAACCGGCTTGAAAGAACAGCAAATATGCAAAACAGCCCCCGTGCTCTATACAGCTACCATCTTGAACATGGCCCCCTCTACCCTAACACACCCCATCAATAAAAGCCTAAAGAGACCGTCCACGGGTGAGGGGTATGTTCAACACAAAAGCAGTGGAAATTCAAACAAATTGGCCCATTAGAGTCTCACACGGCTATAAATACAGCTCAGCTTGGGCTATTTTGAGGGACGGTGGCATGGGAAAGTTCGGCCTGGAATCTTGAGTTTGTCAGAGGAGACGGATCTCTCCCAAGACATGGGAAGAAGACGAAGCCCTCGGCAGGCCTTGAGGAAGGAGGGCATCGATTCTGGTCAGTTCCAGGACAAGGCTGAAAGCGGACCAGCAGGCACGTCCATTCCTCGGCCCTGTTCTCCAGGGCTGCTGGCCTTGCCATTGGAAGCATGGGCTCTGCTGTCATTCAGAGTGTCCATAACCTTTAAAAAAGCTGAACATGCCCTTTTGCTCCCCAGAGGTCAGTGGACCATTGCACTCTTCCTGAAGAACCGGGCAGGCTGGTGGAGGAGGGGTGGGAACAAGAGCGGCCAAGCAAGTCTGGGCAGGCCCCAGGCTGCGACCAGCATCTCTGGCTGATGCAGAAGGGAATCCTGAGAAGCCCATTTTTGCGGAGCAGACCCCAAAGTATGATGCCCGTTACGTGTATATTATAAAATCAGGGCACAGTCGCATGGATTTTAGGAAATGGGCACCCATGCATACGTGTTAGCAAAATAAGTAGGCAGACAATGCACATGCAGATGTCGAGCACTGCTTCCCATTTCCCCTCAGGGTGTGTCAACAGAAGGCCATTAACTGCTAACAGTTAGGGATGAGTAAACGCAGAACACACATCTACTTATGCATTGCTACCTGCCTACTTCGGGGAGAACACAGACCATGCCTTGTAGTGTCGCTCCTGGGTCTATTTGACCGAGGTTCGTGGACCCCATATCAATTTCTGTTCAGAAAGCACACCGAGGACAACTTTGGATCTACTCATTCGGTTAATAAGTTTGAGCACCTACTGTATACCAGACACTCTCCGAGGCAGGGGGTCACACAGACATAGCCCTGACTGCCAGGATTTTCAACCCCGGGAATGCATTTAATCTGTTCTGGACCCTAGAGTTTTCTTGACCGCACATCCCATTTTGCCCAGGACAGCCCAGCTGATAGCTGTTGTCCCAGTGTGATTTTTTTTTTTTTTTTTT
>NW_006789896.1:4334940-4344139 GCF_000442215.2 Lipotes vexillifer | reverse complement strand
CGAACCCGCGTCCCCTGCATCGGCAGGCGGACTCTCAACCACTGCGCCACCAGGGAAGCCCCCAGTGCGATTATTAATAGTGCTTTTTCACTCTCCAAGTTGTCCCAGTTTGGATAATAAATTCTACGATTACTTTATGTAGAGTCCCTCTTTCCGAATTGCTCTTTTGGATCTGAAATCTAATACACAGAGAGAAAGGTGCAAAAAATATAGCCTCCTCTATTTTAGAGGCTCTTTGGAACTTGCAAAAGTCAAGAGAGGGTTCCCAAATTGTCAAGAAAATAGCTTTAGTGGATTAAATTTTAATTAGTTCAAGAACCGGCTCTACTGCATCCTGGGCTTGAATCCTTGCCACATGCTGCAGTTGGGTCTGTCGTGGCAGAGCTTGTCTGCTCTGGATTTTCCATGATGCATCTGAAACCTCAAAGTGACTGCCTTCTTCTGCCCAGCATGGGGGCAGCCGGGGCACACGAGGGCACTTGTCCCCATACAGCCAGGAGGGGAAGAGCCAATTCAGGTTACCATGACAACACCCTTTCCTGAAAATCTCTGACTGACGCTTCCTGGGGAGACGGGAAGTAAGGACAGGAAGACACCAAGGTCACTCTCTTCCCATGTCCAGCTTTCCCCACCTCCCGGACTTGTCTGATATTTGACCTTTGCTAGCTCAGCCTTTCTTCTCCCATTGCCATCAGCTTTTGTCCTGCTTCTGTCCCCTTCTCCACAGCCAGCCATTGGAGCCCCCAAATGGTTCAATAATGTGCCATATAGAAGTCACGAGCAAGGGAAAGATGGCTCAAAAAGTTAGGCGGCTGATTCCAAAGTGAAAACTAAACAATGCGTGGACTTGTCTGCACTTTTGTAATCAATGTTATTATGACATTAATAATCATTCACCAAATGTTATTGAACACTTACTACATGCCAGGCACCGTGCTAGAGATTGTGTATAGAGTATTGAACAAAATGGATAAGGTCCCTGCCTTTGTGGAGCTTACTTACAGTGTCCCGAGGGAGACAGACACGAAAGGGATAATCCTGCAATAAATCCATAACTACAGATTGTAGTGAGTACTACAAAGGGAAAGTACACAGAGTAGGAGAAAGTACAAGGAGGACTAATTTCTATTTGGGTGAGTCAGGGAAAGCCCCCCTAATAAAGCAACGTTAATCTAGGACCTGAATGATGAATAGGAAGTAGGCAAAGAAGTCCATTTGTATAGAGTCCATGAGTCTCCACCATATTGGGCATCACTTTTATGCATTACTCAAATACTTCGCTTCGAGACTAGAAGACTTCTGGAGGTATGACCTTCAAACCTACATATTGATAACCTGCATCAAAAATAATGCAAGGGGTAATAATCCCTCACTTCTAGGTTGTTAGTTGTGTGTGAAGTTCCTAGTGCAGGGCTTGAAATGTAGAAAGTAATCAGAGCGTGGCATTCACCTCTCTGGAACTATTTTAGCAAATGTAGGGTCTCTCATATCTGAATCCCCGGCAACTAGCATGATTCAAAGTATTATTACCATGTAGTATTTTATGCATTAAGTGCTCAGTATACAATGAACGAATAAAGGAATCAATGAACCCATGAATTATCTTTTATAGGATGTCTTCTATGGATCAGGCACTGTGCCAGGTACTTTCACAAATATCCTCTAATTTCAACACCATAACATTGTTGTACCCATCTCAAGGCTGGGATTCTAATGTGCCAAACCAAACAAGAGCTCTGAAAATAAGTATAAAATATAACCCAAATGAAGTTTGGAGAAGCAGATAAAGCAGCAGATGCACTTCCAGGGGCATTTTGAAATAGCAAGCAAAGATGCAAGCCAATGAAATGAAAAGGTACAAATGCTCCAAAGAGTCATAAAAGTGGGATGAGAAAGAGGCTTTAGAGGGAGAGGGGGTGTGAGGCAAAATGGTGGGCAGCATTGCTAAAACCTGGAGCTCCTTTAACAGCCCACAGAATGTTTTGTAGACAAAGATGATGCAGTTGCATCCTGTCATCATTGGGACATGTGTTGGATACGCCCCTAAAAGTCTAGGGATGTGAGGCTTCCCTGGTGGTTCAGTGGTTAATAACGAATGCACCTGCCAATGCAGGGGACACGGGTTCGAGCCCGGGAAGATCCCACATGCTGCGGAGCAACAAAGCCCATGCGCCACAGCTACTGAGCCCGCGCTCTAGAGCCCGCGAGCCACAACTACTGAAGCCCACGTGCCTAGAGCCCGTGCTCCGCAACAAAAGAAGCCACGACAATGAGAAGCCCGCGCACCGCAATGAAGAGTAGCCCCCGTTCACCGCAACTAGAGAAAGCCTGCGCACAGCAACGAAGACCCAACACAGACAAAAACAAACTAATTAATTAATTAATTTTTTTTTTAAAGTTTAGGGGTGGGGGAATTGGGTTTGGAGAGAATGGAGATAAGAGAATTCAGGCTCCGTGGAACATTTAAGTGCAGAGAGGCTTCAGAAAAGAGAATGTTAAAAGGCTGGCATTTACTGTGCAGGTGGTAGGTAATAGGGCGGTGTTCTGAAACAAAGGTAATGAGAAGAATTATAGAGTCAGAAGTATCTCCAAATCTCACTGGCTTAAGAAAGGACATTGCATAAAGAAGAAAACTAAGCAGATGATTTTATTTTAAGAGGTTTCTCTAGTCTAAAAGAGGCAAGTCTTACCGTGAACGATTTAGACAAAAGAAAGTTTAAACAGAGGTAGTGTATTTCATCAACGACGGCAGTGGGAAACAGAAAGTCGTTTTAGGGTCGGAAAATCTCTACATTTTAAAACCATTCACATTAAACAGGGGATGAATGCAAAAGGGAAATGTCTGAAAAGGTTCAAGGGGGTCGGAAAAAACCTGAAGGCAAAAATAATTGCCTCTTGTAGGGAGCTGTGATGTTCTAGAGGATTTTCTGCAGAAATGGACATGGGTTTAAACTTGGTGCTCTTCTGCTGAATTCCTGCAGTTACCTGAGATGAGGACAAGTTCCATAATTGTTCTAGCTTTATTGTTTTTCTTCCACAAACCTATTTGTGAAAGTGCCATAAAATTGTCTTACCTAACGCTCTCAGTTTCAGGAAACATGATATACAGCAGATCAGGAGAAATTATTTTTTTTTGTCCTATTCCACAGCCTCTTGGCACAAGTTCAGCATTGAAAGGGTTAAAATATCAGCACATTTCACTGGTCTTGGGTTACTCATAAACATTCAGCAAAGCAATTTCACTCAATCGCACATATTAACTGCTTAAGTTCTTCTCTCTGAGGATGTGGACTGTTATTTTATGCCAAAAGTCCTGTAATTAAGTTTGACATAAGCGCATGGATTAAATATGTGGTTGGGGGGGGGGGTGGCGGGTGGAGACGTGGAATGGAAGGTTTTCTCTCCTCGCCTTTTTTGCCATATGGAGACTGTAACCAAATAATGTGCAAAAATTTTTAAGAGAATTTCCAATCTTGCTACTCAGAGTTGTTTATCAGGTAATTCATAAGGCCAGTACAGTTACAAAACCAGTTTTTCTTTTCCCCAATTTAGCAATAAGAATAACAACAAAACATTCCCCTTACAGCAGTCCTGGACCCTCATAGTAGAGTCTTTATAAGGCAGAGAACAGAACAGCTACTAGAAATTCTTCCAATGGGCAAGCGACTGTGGCTATAGTTTGGAGCTAATTTATCAAACTGATCTAATTCAGTGTTATATTTTAAATGCTAAAACTGTGATGGGAGTGCTGTGCATTGCATTGCTTCATCAGTTACATTAAGGTAGGCAACATTCGGAGGTATTTCATTCTAAGGGGACTTGTATTGTGTCCAGATTTTCCCTGTCTGAAGGGTCATCAGGTGACTCTGAAAAGGCCTGAATCACGTAAGCGGCATAATAACAAATTTACTTTCGATTTCTGGCCATATTCATGAAGGTTTCTTGTGGTTTCAGAGAGGAATTCTCTTGTTCCTCCCTTCCTAAAAACAGCTGAAAATAGCTTTTTCAAATGTTTGAAAGAGAAAACATCCTCCTTGAGTTTCCCCCAAATCAGAGGGAGCATGCAGGAGATTAACCCTAAAAGTTGGGCAACAGGCCACCTTCCAGCTTCCCTCCTGGTGAATTTGCTCCAAAGCTCTTACCCAGTTCCAGATCTTTCTATTCATTGGTTTCACTGAGTTGATTGCCTTCTTGGTGGCTCTGTCCTTATATAACTTCTTTAAAGTATCAAAAAATGTTCTCCAAATCATTGCCAGGGTCAAGTTCTTTATACTTTATACTGTCACTGAGAAAAATGTCGTTACAGTCATTCCCAGCTACCTTCTGATTTGTCTCCGACTCTGAACCTTTTCCTTTTGGAGGGCTACAGTCAAGGCTGTTCATAACTTTGGAAGCCCTGTAAATCTGCATGTTGCGCTGACTTCTAGAGTGGGCTTCTGACGATTTTAGTATGTCCATTTTTATTTTATAATAAGTAGCTCAAACGGAGTGCAGTGTTGAGATAAAGCCTTGATATTTGCTGCACAGGAGTGAGAATAACTTACTAGGCTCCATACAGCCCTCTATTTGGGGCAATATCTACCTCATCGTTCAAAAGCCCATCCCAAGCCCTTCAGGAATATTCCTGTTTCTTAGTTTATCTTCCTTGTTTTATAACTTATATTTCTGCTCATTAAATTACATAAGCCTGTTACTAGGCCCACAGCCTTAATGTCTTCCAGGCATTCTGATTTGTACTATACTCTTCTTTATTATCCCCAGTCTGGTGCAAAATATAATTACCTTCGACTCTACTGTCCATATCATTATTGAGAAATGTCCTGTTCTCTTAAATGGCTTTCACTTTTTCCTTGATATCTTAGGCAGTTCTTTCTATTCTCAAACCTCTAGGGGGGCTTACTCTCTAGGGGGCTCAGTTCATAAGATTTGCCCAAGAGAGGTAATGAAATGCAAAACCCTGCCCCAGAGCTGAGCTCTTACTTTGGTCGTGAGGATTGGAGAGAAAAGACTCTAGTGGGTTGCCACTCACTGAGTCCAGTCCAGTGACTTGAAATTAACGGGACTGACCCAGACTGCTCTGAGAGAGGTGGGCGCGTTCTGCTTTCTAACCAAGTCTGATTGCATTTTCTGGACCCAAGTCTGCCATTTTATTTTGTCAATATCCGATTCTTCCGTGACAACTCCAGAAAGAAGCAAAAGCCAGGCCAGGACACATGTGAGTTTAGACGAGGCGCCAGGCTGAGTTGAACGTAGCTGATGTCAGTGGGGCTGAGTGTGGCAAGTGAAGAGTGCAGGGGCTGTGGCGTAGTTGTGCAGTCGTTCTTGGAAGCCTATTGAAACCTTTCTGCACTTGCGCCTTTTCTCACCTTGGTTCCCAAATAAGAACTTATCCCCATTTTTCCTCTGAGATGCTGTCACACTTTGCCTCCAGGCTGAGGTAATTCCATCATGGACCGTACATTTCTCCTGTGCTTCCTGTCTTCCCTCAGACATACCTGTAGGCCTGAGAACCTATTAGGAACTTTTGAGGCCTGTGCTCACAGCTTTCTAAATCTGACCATAGCCCTGTGTAAGAGAATCGTCATTTTCCCTGAAGTTTATGCAGAGCAGTTTTTGGTTTGTCTTCTGGAGCATGATTCAAAATTACACACCCCCATGCTTGTGGGTGAGTGGTGGTATGTAATAGTACAGTGAATAAGAATGTAGTAAGCTCTGAAGCCTGACCACCTGGGTTCAAATCCCAGCTCTGACATTTATTAGCTATCTGACCTCAAGCATGTTCACTTAACCCTCGTGACTCATTTGCCTTCTCTGTATAATAGGGAATACTAGTATTGGGGTCACTGTGAGGATTAAACACATAAAGGGTTAATGAGAGCGCTTGGTGCATGGCAAGCCCTCAGTAAGTGTTGGCTCTACTCCAGATTTTCTAAGGAGTATCAACTACTCCTTAGCTGTTTTTGGTTTGAGACGAACTGGGCCTTCAAAGACCTAAGATGTTCAAGCTCTCAAGGGGATGAGGGATGAGCACATTTATGTCTCCAGGCTGTGTACTGCACTTGGCAGCATTTAAGTACAAGCTTACATCAAAACTGTTAGTCAACCCATGACTCAGCCTCTCACAGCCAGGTGTTAGTTAAGGACATGGAGACTCAGAAAATGGAAAGGTTGGTGTAAAAATTAATCAAAGGATAACCAACAAGGACCTACTGTATAGCACAGGAAACCCTGTTCAATATTATATAACAACCTAAATGGAAAAAGAATTTGAAAAAGAATAAATACTGTATATGTATAGTTGAATCACTCAAGGACAAGAGTCTTTGCTAGGTGTTTGTAATGCCCTATTGCCCGCTTCCCTGAGCCCAGCACCTGGTTTGGTACATACATGTTCGATTAAGCTATCACATGGGAAAATTATATATTTCTTGTGAATAGATGAACTTAGGTAACCAAGCCAGGCCAAATGCCCTGAAGAGTTACATCAGGAGAAAAGACACGCAGTCCTAACAGAATGAGAGATGGCCATCTGCACGTCAAATACATGAATGTAGGAGAAACGTTGCCCACTGATCACTGTCAAATCCTGAGGGAAAACCTATGGAAAATACCTGAAGACCACATGTTCCTGGAATCTGAGCTCTGTGCATAAGTAATGCCATAGAAGGCCAGGAACGTGGGTAGCCCGACTCTTTCCTAAGGACACAGTCATAAATGAACTCAAAGACATTCTTCAGAGGCAATTCTTATTATTATTCTTGAGTTTAGAATAACTTCACTGTTGTGTCCCACTTAGATTCATCTGAAAATAAATATTTTTATTTGTGGAAATATGACACTCCAGGGGCAAGTACAATAGTGGTTTTAGAGCAGCAGGGCTTAGAGTGATACCTAATTCAAATCTATGAGACTTTGAGTATGTTGCTTAACCTCTTTAAGCCTCAATGCTTCCTTCTGTGAAACAGGAATTTTGTGAGGATTAAATGAGTCCAGGTATATGAAGAACTTAGTATAGGGCTCAGGACACAATAAATGTCCAGTAATTATTCACATCCAGTAATAGCAGTAGTAGCAGCAGTCAAAGTCAAAGAAATAAAAGATAATTCTTTAAACATATGACCAAGGAATTCCACTATGAAGCACATACGCAAGAGAAATGAAAACCTATGTCCACATGGAAACTTGCACACAGATGTTCAGAGCAGCATTATTTATAATAGCCAAAGAGTGGAACTGACCCCAACGTCCATCCACTGTTGAATGGATACACACAACGTGGTCCATCCACTCAATGGAATATTATTCAGCCACAAAGAGCAGTGAAGTACTGACACAAGCTTCAACATGGATGAACCTTGACAACCTTACGCTAAATGAAAGAAGCAAGTCACAAAGACTGCATATTTTATGATTCCATTTATATGAAGGGTCTAGAACAGTCAAATACATAGAGACAGAAGGTAGATTGGTGGTTGCCAGGAGCTGGTGGGAGGGCGGTGTGCGGAGTAGAGAAGGGTGAGGGGTGACTGTTAATAGGAATGGAGCTTCTTTGGGGGATGAGGAAAATGTTCTAAAAATAGACAGTGTTTACTGTTGTACAACTCTGTGAAATACTAAGGACACTTTCAAAGGGTAAGTTTTATGGTATATAAATTATATCTCAGTAAAGCTGTTAATTTTTTAAAGGCATTTCCTTAAAAAAAGTAAATTAACTTATCCTTATCAAAAAAGAATCTGTAGTATATACCATCTTTTCCCTTGATATGAACTAGAAGTTTATAGTTTAAGCATTCGACACCAAAATATATTATATTTCAGCCACACCACGCGGCATGTGGGGTCTTAGTTCCCCGACCAGGGATTGAACCCACAGCCCCTGCATTGGAGGCGTGGAGTCTTAACCACTGGACCGCCAGGCAAGTTGTAGGGATACACTTTAAAAATAGATTAGTTATTAGTGAAGTTCGTACATTCATAGTGTGTTTTTTTTTTTCTTTTCTTTTTCTTTGGCCACACCACACGCGGCTTTTGGGAACTCAGTTCTCTGACCAGGGATTGAACCCGGGCCACAGCAGTGAAAGCACAGAATCCTAAACACTAAGCCACCAGGGAACTCCCGTCATCCACAGTGTTTAAGTGAACTTATCAAGGACATATATACATAACCTTCATTTATAAATGCCGGTTAGTTATAAGAATTACTCAACGTCAAGAACTATGTGTTGAGGGTCTGCTGTGTGCTGCACATTACCTTGGACATAGGGACATAGGAGAAATAAGGTCCTAGAGTCATAAAGCTTATAGCTCAGCAGTTTTTTGCACAGCACACCAACCAAGATGATTTGGTCATGCTCCAGTTTTCTGTAGTTTATGTCATAAGAGCAATGCGATTTTGCCCAATATAAATCATATTATCATCTTATCATCATGCCTTTTCAAACCCTTCTCTCCAAGGGCACACCACCGCCAGAAAATCTCAGTTCTGGATTCTAGAAGTTTAAATAAGCTCAGGATCCCTAAGTTTTGCATAAAGAAGTTTAGAGGTCCACCAGGCCGTACATATATGGATTGCATTTTCTCCCTTGAGGACCTGCAGTAGAAGAAGGAGTCTCAGGGACTTCCCTGGTGGTCCAGTGGTTGAGATCCGCACTTCCACTGCAGGGTCAGATCCCTGGTCGGGGAACTAAGATCCTGCATGCTGCAGAGCACGGCCAAAAAAAAAAAAAAAAAAAAAAAAAAAAAAAAAAATTTTTTTTTAAATAAAGAAAAAAGAGGAGTCTCAAATTTTTAGGAACATAAAAATCCCCTGGGGAAGTTTGTTGGCTATGCAGATTCCTGGGCCTTAGCCCAGAAAGGCAAATTCAATAGGTCTGAGGAGCCCAGGAGACGGAGTATTTAACAAACACCCAAAGTTACTCTGGGCAAGAATGCAGGAGCAACACTTTGTGAAATACTGCTCTCAAAGTTTGGAAGCCAATGCATTTCTGGCTGTATATTAAGCAGCAGCCTTAAACATAGCACTGTCTAGGCACTTCAGGGGATACGTAGACGTGTCGCATCTCCTGCAAGGAACACATAATCAAGTCTGGAAGGCTTAGAAGACACAGGCATGATAACTGACTGTACACACTGGGTGTCTTCAATAACCGATGAGTGACGGACACTCAGAGGGCTGGAAGAGCTCAGAAGAGCTGAACCG
>NW_006789896.1:4330828-4334930 GCF_000442215.2 Lipotes vexillifer | reverse complement strand
ACCGCTCAATAGGCCCCGGTGATGGAGAACGTCATGGAGGAGAGGGGTCCCTCAGGCCTAACCTTAAAAGGTAACAGTGACTGTAAAGAGGAAGACATGAGAATCTGGAACAGACAATGAGGGAGACTTGTCTCAGAGCAGTTGGCTATAGTGCGTTTATACGTGGAATGAAAAGAGGCTCAGTTGGCAAAGTAGAGTGAGGGCAAATTCTGGAAGGCCCTAAAGGTTTGGCCAAGGGACTGGGACTTTACCCACAGAGTGTGGGTACCCACTTAGAACTTTCTTTTTTTTTTTTTTCCTTGCGTTATGCGGGCCTCTCACTGTTGTGGCCTCTCCCATTTGCGGAGCACAGGCTCCGGACGCGCAGGCTCAGTGGCCATGGCTCACGGGCCCAGCCGCTCCGCGGCATGTGGGATCTTCCCGAAACGGGGCACGAACCCGCGTCTCCTGCATCGGCAGGCGGACTCTCAAGCACTGCGCCACCAGGGAAGCCCCCACTTAGAACTTTTGAACAGAGAGTGCCATTCTGAGGTCAGTGCTGTGAAAGGGTTAATCTGATAATAAGTCACTGGGAGCATTTTTGGAATGAAATGACACATAAATAATGGAGCAATAGCACGATGGAGGTAGAATCCAGAATGGATTGGAACAGGAGGGAGTCTAGGGATGAGAGAACCATTTGGAGGGGCTAGGATTGGCCCCCCACACCAGAATAAGCACGGTCCCCCCAAAAGAATAAGCATGCCATGACAGAATTCCCATTTTACTTAATACCTATTTTACTTAGAGGGGAAAAGCAATATTAATATCCTTTCTTTTGTACACTCATGGTAAGAGAGGTGCCAACTTGAAGGAGGCCATTAGGGAGTGAGGTGACCATAACAATAATAAGGGACATGAAGATAGAAGTAAGGGGGCTTCCCTGGTGGCACAGCGGTTGAGGGTCTGCCTGCCGATGCGGGTGACACGGGTTCGTGCCCCGGTCCGGGAAGATCCCATGTGCCGCGGAGCGGCTGGGCCTGTGAGCCACGGCCGCTGAGCCTGCGCGTCCGGAGCCTGTGCTCCGCAACGGGCGAGGCCACGACAGTGAGAGGCAAAGATAGAAGTAAGGATTTAACCAGCCTCAGAGAGTAGAAAAAATGCCTGTGGGCTAATGAAGAGGAGGGGTGGCAAACCACGTGCGCTGAGCCCTGTTGGAGTTCTCACCCTTAGGACCTTGCCCCTCATCACTAGGATGAGGGACAGTGCTTCCCGTGAAACGAGTCCGCAAGCGCTTTAGAAGCAACCTTTACAAATGACCACAATGACAACTCAGGAAAACTTAGTAAGATACGTAACCTGAAAGGGAGGGTTGGCATTGGGGAGCAGTTAACAATCGTATATCCAAAGAATGCCTTACATTTAAGGACAGATGTCTAATAATAGAGCTTTAAGGAGAAAACCAACGAGCTTGGTTTTCGTTTGTTACACGGCTTTTGCCATATAACAAACCACCCCAAAATTTAGTAGCTTAAAACAGTCAGTCATTTCCCACAATTCTGTGGGTTGTCCAGACAATGCAGCTGGTTGGAGCTGGTTTCACTGAAATGGACAAACGAGAACGGCCTCACTCTCATGGCTGGCAGTAGGCTCACTGTCAGCTGAAGTGGTGTTCTCACCCTTCGACAGGCTAGCCCGGGCTTCTTCACATGGTGGCCTCAGGGTTTCAAAGGGCCGCAAGAGAACCAGCCTTAACGCACAAGCATTTTTCAGGCCTCTGCTATGTCACATTTGCTATTGTTCCTTTGGTCAAAGAAAGCCACACAGCCAAACCACACCTGTGAGGCACTGCTCAAGAGCACAGGTAAAAGGAGGTGGGGCGGGGGTGGGTGGGTGACCATTTTTACTACCACAGCAACGTATGGCTGATATATCCTGCACCTCTAAAGGAAGTGGCAATTTTCTACTTAATTCTGCCGAAAGGATCTGGAAGGCTAAGGGTTGGTGTTGGGCTTACGCTATACTTGTCTGAACGTGAATGTTTGAACTGCTGTGAAAGAAATTCATAAATACACGTTACTGATGAAAAAAGTCTTCAAAAGGACGAGAGAGAGAGAAGAAAAGAATGAAGGAAGGAAGAAAGGAAGAAAAGAAGGGAGAAAGAGCGGGAGGAAGTGAGAAAGACAGGAGGAAGGAGAGAGAAAGTTATCTTTGTTGGCATATCCAATTTCATTACTTTGCATTGGCCGAACACTACGAGTCTTATAAAGACCCTAAGCTATTTGGCTGTCATCACTTGTCTTGTAAAATAGCCTCCTCTCCTGAACTCCTGCGTGGGACAGATTTCCGCCTCCGCGGAGGTGCTCAGCGGTGTACGACCAGGACCCTGGCAGAGAGGAGAAGCCCAAGTTTCCTTTCCAGTGGTAAATGCTTGGACTTCAGGCTCAGCCTTGGAAAGACCGAAGACCAGCCACGCCCCATTCTCAGGACATAATTAATGCACTATTTTTTTCATCAACAAAAGATTACTAAAATACTGCATGATTTCCTTAAAAAATGTGACCCTCCCTTTCCTGTCCCATTTTTCTTTTCCTGGATCTGAAAGTGGTTTCCATTGGCCTCACAAAAACAGTTATTTCTGTTCATTTTCCTCGACTCATCTCTCAGTTCCTTGATCTCAATGAGTCCAGAAATGCTAAAGCGAACTATTAGTAGAAACTTCGGGGCTGCTTCTGTCAGTCACTCGGGGCTGCTTCTGTCACTCGGGGCTGCTTCTGTCACTCGGGGCTGCTTCTGTCACTCGGGGCTGCTTCTGTCACTCGGGGTTCTGCTCTAAAATGCTTCTCCTCCTTGTGAGGCCAGTGGCTTCTTCATCCCACAGCAAACCTCATGGTGTTATAAAAAGCCAACTAACTAAATAATGCCATAGGAATCTTAATGACTAGGGTCATTTGGCCAACAACATTACACAGTTTTTCCTCTCAGAATTCAAGCATTTAAAATTACAAGTATCACATCCAATTCAAATTTAATTACCACTGTTCAAACTTTAAGAACTTTCTAATTTTCAATTATGTGAAATTGGAAATAATGAACTACTACTGCCAAAGAATGGTGAATTGACTCCTTTTTTAAGAGAGAGCAGGAAAGTGGTATAACTGTTACCTCTTCCTGATAAAATTTCTATTGCCAACTGGCCATTTCTTTACTAAACTTCCCTAAATCACCCAGGTCAATTTCTCCATATTTATCATCAAGCAAGAATGAAGTTAACCTGTGATGAGCCCTGATGTCTGATTTGGCCACAGAGACTGTCCTTTCCAGAACAAAAGTCCATGTCTGAGAGCTCAGCTGACGCAAGCTTTGACAATGGCAGAGGGCATTTTAAGTAAGAATTGGCACGGGAAGTCCAGGACTTAGCAGTTGCCATTAACCCAAACTTAGAGCTATTTCTGCACCATCTGTTGGGAGAGGAAAGGGAATGGGTGGTGCAGCACCTTAGGGGCTTCTAAAGGGTCCTATTCATGACTTGTCCTCCTGCCTGTGAAAGGCTAGACTTTAGAGTCAGGCACTCCTGGCCATGCTTTAGAAACAGAGCTGCTGGGAAGGCTGGGCCCTGAGCAAAGGCTTCCTTCAAGAGAGCCCTGCCAACTGGGGAGATATCAGCTTGAAATAATGATGGACTCATGGTAGCAGTTCTCTGAAAATCTGTTCCAGTATGCTTTGCAATCTAGTTCATTGTCTCTAATGATCATCTTTGAAAAAGAAAAAATGGTTTTCTTTTAGTGTCCCAAATCACTTTTTTTTCCATATATTTTTACTGATTTATTTTTTATTTTTTTTTTATTGACTTACAATATTGTGTTAGTTTCAGGTGTACAGAAAAGTAATTCTGATACATATGTATATATTCATGTATGTACGTATATTCAGATATAGGTATGTATGTATATATATATATTCAGATATAGGTATGTAATATATACAAATCTATTCCTTTCCATTGTAGGTTATTACGAGATACTGAATATAGTTCCCTGTTCTAACAGTAGGTCCTTGTTGTTTATCTATTTTATATACAGTAGTGTGTATCTGCTAATCCCAAACTCCTAATTTATCCCTC
>NW_006789896.1:4326467-4330818 GCF_000442215.2 Lipotes vexillifer | reverse complement strand
TTTCCCCTTTGGTAACCATGTTTGTTTTCTATGTCTGTGAGTCTATTTCTGTTTTGTAAATAAGTTCATTTGTATCATTTTTTTAGATTCCACATATAAGTGATATCATGATGTTTGTCTTTGTCTGACTTGCTTCACTTAGTATGATAATCTCTAGTTCCATTCATGTTGCTGTAAATGGCATTATTTCATTCTTTTTATGGCGGAGTAATATTCTGTCGTATATATTAATATGTACCGCATCTTTTTTTAATTAATTAATTAATTTTTGGCTCTGTTGGGTCTTTTTTTGCTGCGTGCAGGCTTTCTCTAGTTGTGGCGAGCGGGGGCTACCCTTTGTTGTGGTGCATGGGCTTTCTCATTGCAGCGGCTTCTCTTGTTGCAGAGCACAGGCTCTAGGCGCATGGGCTTCAGTAGTTGTGGCTCGGGTCATGGGCTCTAGAGCACAGGCTCAGTAGTTGTGGCGCACGGGCTTAGTTGCTCCGCAGCATGTGGGATCTTCCCAGACCAGGGCTCGAACCCGTGTCCCCTGCATTGGCAGTTGGATTCTTAACCACTGCGCCACCTGGGAAGCCCATACCACATCTTTACCCATTCATCTGTCAGTAGACATTTACGTTGCTTCCATGTCTTGGCAATTGTAAATAATGCTGCTATGAACATTGGGGTGCATGTATCTTTTTGAATTAGAGTTTTCATCTTTTCCTGATATATGCCCAGGAGTGGGATTGCTGGGTCACATGGTAATTCTATTTTTAGTTTTTTGAGGAACCCCCATACTCTTCTCCATGGTGACGGTCCCAGTTTATGTAATGTAAGTAGGTATAGCCAAATCACTTCTTTAAGTGGGATCTACTCACCTACGTATCAAGTAGTTCATAAAATGAACCTGACTTTTGCATTCCGGGAAAGAAAGGTACAAATAAATAAATAAACGTTTGTGTATGTATGTATACTCTGTATGATGGCATAACAACATGTATCTGAAATATGTGTGTGTATCATTATACCACTGGCATCCATTTGAAATGGGCCGCCTCTTGTCACCACTGGCAGTTCTGTTTACCTGGAAGGTTGAGAGATTGGGGTAAAAACTTTATTTTCACCCAGCTTCCTCTTTGGAAACCGGAGCCCTTGTGTCTGGGAGATGCTTCCAATTTCATGTAGGAATGACATCCTTTGTATTGACCACTAAAACCTAAAGCCCCAAGGATTATTTACCCTTAGATGTGTGCTGTTTTGGCTTTGGAGCAGGTGGGACGGTTTTGAGGGTATATAAGCCAACTGAAAAAAGAAGTCCTTCTTTACTTTCACGCTGGAATTCTATTCATGCTTCTTCATTTCCACAAGCTTTCCTTTTAGCTTTTCTTCGTTTTAAAGACTTTCACTAACCATATCGCTTCCATTCTTCACCTGTCTTTAGTATTACAAGGTTTTCTGAAGGTTGAACGTTTTGTATCTGACCTACAGCTTTTGCCCAGAACATATTCCTATTTACCAAAATCTCAAATTACCGTGGTAACTATCAAGAGGTCCGAAAAATGTATTTGCTTTTTCTGTACTCAACCTACGGCGAAGTCACCGCAAATGGCCGCAGAGATTACATAACAACTACATTCAGGGCTGAGAAAGGAGCTGCCCACCCCCAAGTCATTCATTTCTTTCCATTTTAGTGTGTCTTGGGGGAGATTGAATGGCAGACCTTGGAGGAGAATAAAATCATCTGTACAGACTCTTCTTGTTATTTCACAGACAGGGGGAGACTGTCCAGGGGCTGTGTGGGCCCGGTCAGTGGTGCAGGAGAGAGAAGAGGAAGTGGTGAAAAACGGAACAGGAAACAGATGGGAGACGTGATCTCTCAAAACTCCCCAAATTCTGAAAATCCTCAGACCAGCCTGGTTGCTTGAAGATTAGGACCAAAGTGAGGTCTGTGCATTTACCCAAGAGAGGCAGGCTGAAGCAGGCGCAGCAGGGAGTCGTGTCACGTGGGTACGAAATCCAACTGGTCACAGAGCAGCAGCAGCAGCAAAGGGAAGTGAGAAAGCTGGACCATTCTGAGTTAGTTTGGGCCAAAAGGTGCGGAGCAGGTTCCCGCTCTTGCAATGACTGCCTCAATTCTAACTCCTCATTGAAGGCTGAAATCTCTGCAACCGTGTGATTTGGGGTTAAGAATACTTCTTTCTTTTTCTTTCTTTCTTTCTTTCTTTGTTTTCTTTTCTTTTGGCGGTACGCGAGCCTCTCACTGTTGTGGCCTCTCCCGTTGCGGATGCGCAGGCTCAGCGGCCATGGCTCACGAGCCCAGCTGCTCCGCAGCATGTGGGATCTTCCCGGACCGGGGCACGAACCCGTGTCCCCTGCATCGGCCGGCGGACTCTCAACCACTGCGCCACCAGGGAAGCCCAAGAATACTTCTTTCTTTACTCAGAATTCAGAGGTATTTACTAGGAATGAAGCCTGTAACGATGGCCAGAGGAAAAGGACTCAGTCTTCTGCATCTACAGCCTTTAGGGCTCATGTAAGGGAAAGGAGGGAGCAGAGTCTAGAATCAATGGGTCGGGGTCATTTTGAGTGACCCCCCCCCCCAAGGCAGAAACGTCAAAGAATCTAAATGGTTTCATTAAAATTCATCCCAAGGTGCAGTTATTTGTCTAAAAATGATCCCTATGCCCAAGTTCAGAGCTCTGGGAGAAATGGTGGTGCTGATTGTTTTCCCAGGTTGGAACAAACATCCAGACTTGATTCGTTCATTTCTTTGCTGGTTTGGCAAGTGGGGTGTGGGAGAAGGGGGAACGATCACTCCCTAACAACCAGAAAGTTGAACCTGCTTCCTGAGGAGATGCTAAAATCTGATGGTCCAGCTGACCTCCTCTTAACAAAGCCTGATAGCAGCGCCATCGAAAACTCCCAGACACCCCTCCCCCTTCCAGGCAACTGCATTTCAGTTGTGATCTTGCACAGCCTGTGGTCAGGAAAGAGCCTTTGAACACATCTCCAGAGCTGTGGTGATTAGAGGGTCTTTGGTTACTCAGCTCAGCTGGTCCTCCCTTCTCTGTATTTCCCAGGTCCCCTCCCTCAGCCCCCTTCACCTCACCCAGTAGCCCAGACAGTTTTTTTTTAATGCAACCAATGTTTTTTCCTCTCTTTTCATTTTCCTATAACATCCTAAACCTCAAGATGTGGTTAACACTAATCCTGATTTATTTAGGGTTTATCTGCATTATTAATTCCAGTCATACAAAAAAAGTACTCTAGGCCCTAGTTTGTATACAAAGTTTCAGTGTTTATAAAAAAGACCAGCAATCCTTGGGAAACATATTTTCTTTAGATATCTTTTAAATCCAAACAACTTTCTTTTCTAGACTGGAAATATTCCTTGTGATGGGTCCCCTCCTTCGCAGTTTCATTTATTATTATTTTTCCCCCAGTCAATATCCTTGGAAGCTGCTTCCTGCATTAATCTGGACTTAATATGGATTTAAACATTTACAATGGAAAATAATTTAGGTTAAAAAGTAATCTCCCTTGATAAAGCTAGAAAACCCCTACAACTGTCACCGTCTCTGACAGCCAGGAATGAAATGAGATTCTTGACTATGCATATTGAAGAAAAGGAGAAGCAAGACCAACAGGGTGTGTGTTATATTTTATATTTGTCAGCTGTTATGACTGACTGGAGTTGAGTGATATCCAGGGTCTTGACTTGTTGTTTGAATGAATTCATCATCACTCGGAACATATGAACAGTTATTTCGTGCCCAGGATGTACTAAAAATATCTCCCACTGGAGTGAGAGAAGGCTGTCTCTCAGAGGTAGCAACCTGCATCCATCACTCACAGAAAGGGTACTCACTAACAGATTCCAGCCCCTTCCTACCCGTCCTTTCCATTTTTGCATTCTTCAGCCTATTAACTGGTATAGCGCTGGATATAGAAAGTTTACATTGCTTTGGGTACGCCCCAGGCAAGGCCAGTGTTATCAAGGGAATTCTTCCTGGATTTGATTCAAGGAGCACATGGGGATTAGAATATTTTCATGGGAATTCAAAGGAATTCAGTTTAGACCTCCAAGTCTATTTTGTCAGAGCTCGACACTTAAGACTTGTTTTGATTTCTTGGGGACTTACAAAATGAGGCTAGGCTGAATCCAAGAAGCACCCCTTTTCCAGGGATGGAAAATAACATGGCATGGATACTGTCACTTTCCACTCCTATACCCAAGGCAGACATCACTAATCAATCACAACATCCTTTTCCACTGAGCCAGGAGGCAGGCGCTGTATCCTTCTCATCACAAAGCTACCTGCTACGGATCCAATTTGGGACACTTGTTGAAAGCCATTTGCCATTCCTG
>NW_006789896.1:4295615-4326457 GCF_000442215.2 Lipotes vexillifer | reverse complement strand
CTGCTGGGCCCTGAGGCTCTTGGCTGATCTCCTGGCTTTTAGCTTTCCCCTTTAGCCTACCTTGTACATTGCTGCTGCCTCCTATTCCTGTTCTTGATTATATGGGGACACGGTGTGGGGAACAATTCCAGAAAGAGGGCCTGGTCCCTTTGATCACTGTAGCTTCCAAAATCACCAGTACTAACGAGACACATTGGAAACCTTTGCTCAGAAGGAGCTACCCCACTCCTGTTCCTGAGCCCCAGAAAGTCTGTCTCTTGTGGATTTCCTTCAGCATCCCTCAGTCACTTGGGCCAGGAGGTAGGGTGGCTGGGCTAATCTTCTAGGACTCAACTGACCACTCAGAACCAATTATACGAGACTCAGAGCCTTCACATAGTTCTTCAAGGCCTTCTTCCAACGAGCCTCTGACCATTTCACCAGGTTCATCCCTCTTAAGACCCCCTGCTACATCAGCCACTTGCCATATTCCACATGTGACATTTCTTTCCCATCCAGAAAACTTTCCAGTCCACACACCCTCCATTCCCCCCTAAGATGGCTGCCCCAGTTAACTGACTCTATGCCCTTCACCACTTTTTGCTGTATACTTTATTTGAATAATATTTACCTCTTTCCAAAGTAATATAAACTCATTATAGAAATTTTAGAAAATATAGATACACCAAAACTTAGAAAATTAAATTGATTTAATAATCCCATTAGGACGTACATATTACTGTATATGCTTCTCTTTTTATGAAATACTTCTTTTTATTGTAAAAAAATTCATACACTTAAAGTGGGTGAATTTCATGATTTCTTATATATTAATTATACCTTAATAAGCTGATCATATATCTATATATTATACATAGAAAAGAGTATTATAGTGTGTGTCTGAACTTTATATGCATTTTAAACAAAAATAAGAATTTTGTATTTTATGTTCTCTCTTGAAAAGTCTGTAAACTTCATTGTCTGTAAACTTTTAGATCCTAAGATGTATAATTGAATAACCTTAGGGGATATACCTACACTTCCAGTATTCCAAAGATATCTCAATATGTTTGCCCATTCTTTTTAAAATTTCTTAACAGCTTTACTGAGATACAATTTACCTACCAAGCAATTCACTCAAAGTGTACAATTTAATGGTTAGGGGTATATTCACAAGTTGTGCAACCATCGTCACATTCAATTTTAAAACATTCTCATCACCCCCACACCAAGGAGAGCCCCCCACACCCTCTGGCAGTCACTCATACTCCCATTTTTCTCCAAACCCCCTCAGCCCTTGTCAACCACTAATCTACTTCCTGTCTCTCTGAATTTTCATGTTGTGGACGTTTCATATAAATGGAATCGTTCAATATGTGGTCTTTTGTGAGTGGCTTCTTTCATTTAGCATGTTTTCAACGCATTGTAGCGTTCCCTCGTTCCTTTTTTTTTTTTTTTTTTTCTTGCGTTATGCGGGCCTCTCCCTGTTGTGGCCTCTCCCATTTGCGGAGCACAGGCTCCGGACGCGCAGGCCCAGCGGCCACGGCTCACGGGCCCAGCCGCTCCGCGGCATGTGGGATCCTCCCGAAACGGGGCACGAACCCGCGTCTCCTGCAACGGCAGGCGGACTCTCAAGCACTGCGCCACCAGGGAAGCCCCTCGTTCCTTTTTTTAAAAATTAATTTATGTATTTATTTATTTTTGGCTGTGTTGAGTCACTTGCTGCACGCGGGCTTTCTCTAGTTGAGGCGAGCGGGGGCTACTCTTCGTTGTGGTGCGCGGGCTTCTCATTGCGGTGGCTTCCCTTGCTGTGGAGCACGGGCTCTAGGCGTGCGGTCTTCAGTAGTTTTGGCACGCAGGCTCGGTAGTTGTGGCTCACGGGCTCTAGAGCGCAGGCTCAGTAGTTGTGGCACATGAGCTTAGTTGCTCCATGGCATGTGGGACCTTCCCAGACCAGGGCTTGAATCCCTGTCCCCTGCATTGGCAGGCGGATTCTTAACCACTGCGTGACCAGGGAGGTCCTCCCCTCCTTCATTTTTATTGCCAAATAATATTCCATTCTCTTTGCCCATTCTTTATAAGAGTTTGGGTTCTGTTTTTGTTTTAGTGATGTTGATTTTAGTACTTTACTGAATTAAGTGGCCCTCACATCTCCCATCTGTGCACCCTTTAATCATTCCAGTGATTATTTTTGGTAGGAGTCTACTGAACTTACAAAGAAATCCAGTTCAATTCAGTTCAACAGATACAAATTGCTGGGGATAGAGAGATAACTGGATGCAACCCTTGTCATTCAGGAGTTTACAATCGATGTACATCAAATCATGAGAGCAAACCATGTCCATGAGTCACCCTGATACCTTTAGCTTTCAACTAATATTTTAATTTACATTAATTAGATGTAAATATATTAATATTTTCCAAGTTGTGTTTTTATGTTTATACCCATGCTGTTCTGTAAGCTGCCCCAAAACTGTATCTATGGGTTCTATTTCTTTTCTATTATAATAATATTAATGATAACTACAGCAACTACCATTTACTGTATATTTATTTTATTAGATCTGCAGAACAATCCTGTGAGGTAGCTACTGTTATTTCCATTTGCTGATGGAGAAACTGAGGCTCAGGGTGATCAAGCAACTTGCTGAAGGTCACTCTTCTGGTAAGGGTGGTCTCTGGACCACACTAGCCCCCAGCTGCATGGAGGGCATTCTTAGCAGCCAGTAGATGATATTGTCCACCTGCCACCCCAGCAGGCAGCTCTGCATTTCGGTCTGGGCACCCTGACATAATCTCTGGGGATAAAGGATAAAGTTAGAGTCTCAAATCTTCATCCTATGGCATCCGTAGTTGTGTCCATTCCATTATTCTCTTGATAGTGATGGAAAACCTACCACCACAAAGAGCTCCCTCTGCTTGGTACAGAAATCGCTGGATGTCATCTCTGGAATTCACCATTTTGGAATCAAACTTTAGACGATGCGATGCACCTAGGGGTAACAAATTACGAAGCTCTCAACCCCCAAGATGTGCCATTTGATAGAGTAGCGTGACAAATGGCAGGATTTGAGAATTTTCAGCCCTCCTGTTTTGGGTCTCTAGAACTGTCCGACTACCTTGCTAAGACACACTTGACTGTACTGTGCTGTCATCTTCAACAATAAGGCAGGTTACCTCCGGGAATCTACATATCACACTGAAGACACTCGATAAATATTAAATAATAATTATTGTTTCTTTCACATTCGTTGACAAGATAAAATCCCAGTGAAGAGCCTTTAAGGTCTAATTACTTCGTAGGCATTGAAACCAAACTGCTCGTTGAAAAATTAATTGTGGAGCCATCGGAGGTGGAGGAGTAGGAAGTTGTTTTGAGCGGTGGTGTCACTATGAAACTCCGTTGAAGATGTGGAGCAATAAACACCAATGTGAGCTGCCAAAAGAGACCGAGCAAGGGGAGACTGGGAGTGCAGCTGGCATTGGACGGACTGGAGTTCATTTACTGATGATGACTTCAGCACACAAAATATGTGTTGAGCGAGTGAGCAACTGAATTAACTAACAGGCAGAATATGTCGCTAGGGTTATTTAGAGCAATATGCAGATAGACTCCATGGTGCAAATGAAGGCCCCCAGTATTAATAACGATTGCAATAGTAATTAACATTTGCTGACCACTAGCTGTGAGCCAGGCCCTATTTCAAGTGCTTTAAATATATCATCTCATTTAATCCTGACAACAAATTGTGAGGCAAATATCCTCATTGTTTTTTTAATTAATTAGTTAATTTATTTGGTTGCGTTGGGTTTTTGTTGCTGCGTGCGGACTTTCTTTAGTTGCGTCGAGCAAGGGCTACTCATCGTTGGGTACGCAGGCTTATAATTGTGGTGGCTTCTCTTGTCGCGGAGCATGGGCTCTAGGCATGCGGACTTCAGTAGTTGTGGCTCACGGGCTCTAGAGTGCAGGCTCAGTAGTTGTGGCACACGGACTTAGCTGCTCCATGGCATGTGGGATCTTCCTGGACCAGGCCTTGAACCCGTGTCCCCTGCATTGGCAGGTGGATTCTTAACCACTGCGCCACCAGGGACGCCCTCCTCATTTTTTAAATGAGGAAGTTGAGGCATAGACAAGTTAAGTAACCTGCCCAACGTCACATATTTAGTTTAAAAAAACTATGCCATTCTCTAACCTCTGAAGAGATCACTGAGTTTCCAAGACCTTAAAAAATATCCCGGGATTTTTCCAGTCTGTAGTTTTCAAACTGGTCCATGGAACCTCGGGACCTTCAGAAGCTCCACCAACAATAAAGTATTTGTGTCAAGCAGGGATGAGTTGAGCTCCCTTGGGAAATATCTGCTGCTTGAACCTGCTTGGCAAATTGGATTTCAACATGGCATTTTGTTTTCATACAAAAGGGAGAAAGGGTGTTCCACTGTCAGAGGTTTGGGGCCAGCAAACGTTTTCTGTAAAGAGCCAGATGGTAAATATTTTAGGCTTTGCAGGCTACACCATCTCTGTTACAACAACTCAGTTCTACTACTGTAGTACAAAAACAGCCATGGACAATATGTAAATGAATGAGCATGGCTGTGTTCCAATAAAACTTTATTTATAAAAGTAGGCAGTAGGCCGTAATTTGCTAACCTCTGATCTAGGTCATCCTCCCGTGGTCAAGTGAACCTAAACTTTCTAAATACCGGTTGTCTCGCTAACTCATAAGGGGAAGGTTTATTGTCCAAGTTCCCCATATTTATTAACACCCATTATCAGAAAGCCCATGCCACAGTTCAAGGGAAAGAAAACTAACATGTATTGAATGTGAACTTTGTGTCAGGTACTCTGCTAATGGTTCTACGCCTGAATGAATCCTCCTTGTAACTGTGGAGGGTGAAGAGAAGGATTCCCCTCAACAAAGAATAAAACTGAGACTTGAAGATGTGAAAATAGTAACGAGTGTCAAGCCAAAGTCTCACTCTATGAGATTATACCATGTTGACGTGGATTAAAGTCACATTGCTTGTCCTGTCATGTAATAGACGGGAAGGTTATTGATAAGTCACCCTCAGTTGATTCTTCTCTAGGAAAAACCCTTCAAGTTCACTTCATAACCTCACTTTGCTCCCCCCCAAATGCTTTGCCATCTCTGTTAGAGACTTAAAGACTAGTGCTACCATATCTATATGAGTTTTCCCAAGGTATCACGCAAGAGGAGAATGACCTTGCAATTTCAATAAGCTGTTCTCCCATTTATGCTTTCTAGTCTTTTACTGTCTATCTTAGCAGGCTGCAGTGGGGATTTGTATTAGCTGGTGATCCTCCATGATCCATATGTGTTTTATAAAGATCATTTTTTGTCTCTAAACTTTGTTCTCTGCCTCCTGTACTTGTCTCTCTTGAATTCATACTACACTTCAGGAGTCCTCAGTAACTCCTTTTCCTCAAATATTTAATGGCACTACTAGCTTGGTTATATGCCACCAGTAGGTAAATCTAATGTCTTCCTCTTGCATGGGATAGGTTGAAAATCTGAGGCTGAGATGTTGATGGTTGGAATACTAAATGTCTTCTAGAACACATGTTCGTTGTCTTCTTTCATGTTCACCAAAATGCCGTGGAACAGAAGGACCTCTTACACCTATTGTCAATTCATTCTGGATTGTTTTCCTCTCAAGCACCAATCAGACCCATTCAACCAGCAATAGGAGGTTGGTGCCGTCCCAGAAGTCAGTGACAGCATCGCCTCTCATGGCTCTCGATTCCGGAAAACCCCATGCCCGCGAGCCTCTGTAGCCCACCTCCACAACTGAACGGTAACACAGCTGCTTGTGAAACAGAAGAGAAATCCATCATATGTGGAAAACTCAGCCATCAATAAGCAGCTCTGCAAGCCTTTCAGTTGGGGACCAACCACAGAACTGGCTCTCCATCTACAATCAAACAGTCTTTAGCCGTGATCAGCCACTTCCATCACCTCTGAGACTGGCAGATTTCCAATAAAGCCAGTAGCCCCCTCCCCTGGGGTAAGGTCATCAGCAGGAGGCAGGCATTGTCGTTCAGCCCAGCAATTTGACAACAGTGTTAGCTCACACTCTATTAGCCAACAGCTACACCCTGACCCCTGACCCTGACATTGGCCTCAGACGTCCCTCTCCTGAGGTAGACTCTGATCATTTGAGGTGGCCCGCCCTGCTGGTTAGCATGAGAGAAGGCCCACCAGGGCCAGGCAGGGCTCCCTGGTCACCCCTGTTCCCAACAGGGGGCTTAAGGCTTGAAGTAGAGAAACAAGCCAGAGTTGAACCCAAGATGGCAAAGGTGAAAGTTCAGAAGCATATCCATCAGCAGCCTGTCACCAAAGGACGATGTAAGAACCACGGAAGCTTTCGGCGTAGGGATAGCTGCTGTCTCCAGACAGTTCTGCTCCTTAATGGAAAAGACATACCAAAATATGGCTTACAAAATACAAAATAATGGACTGAGATGTACATTATATGAGGGTGTTAGATTGCAATGTACTTTACAATAGGGGAATTAGATTGAAGTGATATGCCAGGGTAGTTAGGTTGAAATATGGATTATCCTAGGAAAGTTAGCTTGAGATGTGCTTTATAACAGTTGTTGAATTAAGACGTGCTCTTCAGTGCAAGCATTAGTCTGAGATGTACATTATAGCAAAATTGTTAGGGGAAGATGTGGATTCCACTTTGGGAGGGGATAAGAGCAAGAAAAACACCTTGTACTGAATAGTCTTCAAGGTTACAGAAAGTCTTGTGCATTACATGGATTTCAGGGGTTTAAATGCACGGGGAATGAGAGCATGGTGCATATATATAGATAATGTTCTTCCCTTCTCCGTTCTCCCCAGCCGAGCAATCTGCCACTTTCCCCACTTTTCCTGTTAGGGACTTAAAGGCCTCCCCCATCAATAAAAAACATTAACTCACTAAACAGCCTGATGGCTTTTCCTTCCCTGGCTTAACCCTTCGGGAGCTGGGGTTTCCTTCGGATTTGTAAAGATATTGATCCCAGATAATGTTTGCCTTTCTAACTCTCTCTTCCCTAGACTTGATGGATAGGTTCAGGGCTACATCTCGGCAGCCAACTCACCGCAGCTACCCAGGGAAAGGGGAACGGAAAGAGAGGCAAGTGTTCAGTAGTTAACACCATTGGAACACTTTCCCTGGGATAGACAGGTAGCAACGTGGTGGCTGGGGAGAGATGCGGGAGCTGCAGCCTCTTTCAATCAGCACGGGATTTCACTTTCGATTTTCCTCATTCTTGTCTGATCCTTGTACCAAAATTTCTTTAGTTCAACTTAGAGCGTTGTATAATTTCTAATTAATATCAGATGCTGTCTTGAGGTCGGCCACCCTGAGATGCATTTGTAAAGACTCCTTTTCCAGTTAAAGAATGTGCTTTTCTCCAGCTCTGTCAACATGGAATGAACACAGGTAGCTGGGTCATTTGCTGGTGATAGTGGCCTAGGTGGGGGCGACTTTAATAAACGCCCCCCCTTAAATGCAGATTTTACCCAAAAACTGTAAGTGAAGAAGGATGGGTTCATCCTGTCTCTCATTCACCAGTTGGCCTACAAACGTTCACCAATTGTCTCCCCAGCAGTGTTTTTGTTCTTTCTTCTCTTCCTTAGCGCGGAAGATATCGTTTACAGCCCCCAGAAGTCTAGCCGCGCATGATTGGATGATGTCCAGCTTTGCCCGAGTCAGAGAGGTGAGTTCCAGCCTTCTTGATTCTCAATGAAAGAAAATGTTATACCAGGTGAGTTAACGCAGTCAAAAAGACTAACCTGCCAGACAAGGGTACCAAACAAAACCGAACAGTTCAAAGGAAATTGCAGTGTTACTAGACACCTCTGCATTGTGCCTTGAGGTTCCAGGAAAGAGGCAAGCAGGCAATTCTGCATGTGTTTTTTCAGGCCCTGTTTTTCTAGATAGAAAAGTGGGTTTGTAGCAGAACCACGGCACTTACCTTCCCTGGCTGAGCTTCCTAAGGGCAGAACACAGGAATATGACAGAAATACACTGCCCAGGTAGGAAAGCACTTCCATCCCCCCAGTGCATCTTTGCCAATTTTCATCTTTTTGTCAGCCTTGCTACTCTTCCTGTCTCTGAGCATTTCCTGGTTCAGCACTCCTTAACTCCATTCTGGTGTATTCTTTTCTCTTCTTGGTGTCCCATTCCTGCCTCATTTTTTGACATCACATTTTCCTTAAAAATAGGCTTTGAGAGCTATTTCTAGCCCCTGTCAAGGGATCTGTCCAGCCAGACTCCCACGGGATGTAGGAATGAGTTTACAACCAATCCCAGAGAAGAGAGAAAAAAAAAGGGAGGTTGGCTTAGTCCCAGACTCCGTTTTAAAACAACTCTTCTGTTGGGTCAAGTGAGATATTTGGGGACCCTCCCTAAATAGAAAGGGGAATTTCATTACGGTTCTCTTGAAACACCACCTAAAATCCCACTCCAAAGAGACCACATACTATCATGGCAAAATCTTGGTGGCCACGTGGTTGGAAGCAGCTTTGGAATCTGCCCCCTACCCCCCATCACTTAATTGCTTTGTGAATTTGGGCAAAGCACTGGACTTTTCTGAACCTCAATTTCTTCATCCATAAAATAGGTTTAATGGTAGTATTGACCTCCAGGTTTCTGTGAGGAGCAAACAGGCTAACGCATATAAAATGCTTAATCCAATGCCTGCCACAAGGTAATCCCTCAACCGATGGTGGCTGCCAACTTTGCAGTTTTAGCGCCATACCAACAACTCACCCATTTACCTTGGGCTCCCGCGACACTGAGTTATCACATACCACACTGACCCTCGTGTGCTCACTAACACATCTGGCTTTAGAAACATGCTGTATCTCTTAGCCTTGCTCCTTTCCAGCACTGCTGTTTATGAGGATATTCTCTGTACAGGAAGAAGGGCAGCCCTGCCAATGAGGGGAGAGACAGATTAGAAGGGCCTCCCTGATGGAATATAATCCGTGCTCTGTACTCACTGCTAACCAGCCATGATTGTATTTCAAAGGTAACAGTTCATCTCCACCGTGGGGATTGGCGTACGATCCACAAATAGGGCCTAATGTGATCCGACAGGCCTGATTTCTCTAGATATATATTAAAACAACATGCCCAGTGCTGATGGCTCCAAGGTCCTGACCCTAAGCAAGGACTTATGACGTAAGGCAACCTACCCAGGAGAGCCAGCGGGGCAGGAGGCCAGAGGGACAAGGTCGTCGACTAATGAAGTGGTCAGCATTGAGTTTCTGTCACTCAGCTGGTTAAGAGGAAACTGAGAGGGAAGTAAAAGAAAATGGGAACGTTTAAGGAACAAAGGAAAGGACCACATTTGAGCTGAGGCTCTGAAGGTGGACTGTTGTTGTCAGAAGGCAAGGGGACGAAACACAGCCCACCTAAGCCTTCCCTGTGGCCTTGTTCAGTTTTACCTGCCTGCTGAACACAGACTGGTTGCAAGAGCACTTGAAAGAGGCTAACTCCACAGAAATCCCAAGTTAACATGAAAATGAGCAGGTACTAAACCAGCCTGATCTTTGGTTCAAATTGGTTTCAGACACAGTAAGGAGAGAGTCAAGAGCTCGGGCTTGAAAATGGATTCCAGGCTGATTCTCTCTGGGTTCCAAGCAAACTATCCTCTGAGCTTCAGCATCATTATCTGGAAAACTGATAACAGAACCCATCTCAAAGTGAGGGCGGTAGAAGGAGATGATGAAGTTTACCTCGTGGGCTTCGTGCGGTGCCTGACGCAAATCATCACTCACATGTCGGCAGTCGTTACTGTTATTCCACGTGCTCTAACAGTCTTAGAGAGAAGGTGTGGGGCTTTTAAAAAAATAGATAGTAAATTGTGTGTTGTTCAGTAAGAGGACAGTTGCACCTGTTTCACAGTGGCAATTCCTAATGCTTCCCACTGGAGGAGCGTTTCAAACTTTTGTACCACTCACCTGGTCAACAAACGTAAATTGAAAACTACCGCGTGCTAAGCGCTGTGCTAGGTCTTGGGATGGGGTTGTATTGAATCAGAATCATTCTTGACTTTGTCCTTCAGAGCCTTGCTGGGGAGGCAGAGATATCAAGACCTATAGAATAACTGGTAGTCTATTACAAGAATATGGCAAGGGGTGGGGGCAACCAACTCTTCTAGAGAAGGTCAGAGAGAAGTCAAAGAGATGAGGACGTTCATATCTGTTACATCACTTGATCCTTCAAAGAATGCCTTGGGGCAGGTATGACTGATACCGCTCTCCCCTTTCGTTTTATGTACAAAGGTTGAGACCCAGGCAAGTTAACCCTTGCCTTGTTTGCAGTAGTTCATAGTAGGATAAGACTGTTATCCCAGGCTCCAAACGTCCAGGAGGAAGCCTCCTCTGCAACATCAGAATGAATCGGGACCACTGATAGCCTTCCAAGGTCCAAAAACATTTCTCCTAACTGGCGCTCTCATCAGATGTAATCCAGTTCTTAAACATCTCAGTGCACAAAAGGGCAGAAGGTTTCCGTTCCGTCTCTTGAGTTACGGAAAGGATTCTTTCAGGGGCTTCCCTGGTGGCGCAGTGGTTGAGAGTCCGCCTGCCGATGCAGGGGACGCGGGTTCGTGCCCCGGTCCGGGAAGATCCCGCACGCGGCGGAGCGGCTGGGCCCGTGAGCCATGGCCGCTGAGCCTGCGTGTCCGGAGCCTGTGCTCCGCAACGGGAGAGGCCACAGCAGTGAGAGGCCCGTGTACCGCAAAAAAAAAAAAAAAAAAATCCTTTCAAACATTTTACCTTTCATTGCTAAAAGTGAGGCACTATGGGTTAGGCAAAGAAGCACTCAACGGAGAGATCAAGGACCAGAACGCTGTTCTCGACAGTGCCATGGTTTCCCTCAAGTCCCATAGGCACTAGTGTCTCAGGTCCCCAGATTAGGAAATTTCATGTTCCTTGCCCACTTCTGCCTTACAAAGGTCATCTGAGGATGAACTGAAAGCATTGATCTGAAGAAGCACTTTGAGTGTTTAGTGGGGAGCATAAAGTTCCAATGGAAGTGATGATCAGATCAGACTGTAGTAGCCTGGGAATGAAGAGTTAGAGCATCACTGTGGCAGCCAATTCTCTGTTCCCATCATGACCCAGCCAAACCTCTTTCTCCGGATTCAGTTCCTTGGGACCTTTTGGGACATTGGGAGACACTAGTGGAGCAGCACAGATACTCACATGCCATTAACCAAGGCTGCTCTCTTTTCTCTCTCAAATATACACCTAACATTAAGCTTTTTTTCTGATTATAAAAAACATATATATAATCTCTTTTTAAAGTGCAAGCAGTTGATCAAAGCAGAAAGAAAATTAAGATCACCCAAAATTCTACCACCCAGAAGCAAACACTGTTAACCTGAAAGGCATCCTATCAGATGCCTGGTCTTCAGACATATACATATATTGGTCTTATTTTATGTCAGTGGTATCATATTATACATGTTGTCCAAACAGGTAACACACCAGTGAATTACAGATTTGCATGTTCCATTTTGAAAGACTGTGTTGCATTCCGGTGTTGGAGGTACTGTCAGTTACTTAACTAATCCCCTACGGATGGATAGTAATGTTATCTTAAACAATACTCTAATGAACATCCTTGTGCTTGATGAATCTTTCCAGTTGTCTCCTTAGGATAAATTCCCACAGTTGTAATTTCTGGGAAAGCTGTCCCCTTCAACCCAATGTTAAGAAAGAATTCACGTGGAGCATGGAGGGAATAAAAGGGCAATGACCAGCCAGGCTGAAGAGTCCTGCCAATCCCAGTGGCCTGTGATGATTGCAGGAACTCTTATCCATTCATCTCTGGGGACATGGGGGTGAGAGAAGGTGAATTTTCATATCCCTGAGATTAAGCATCATGCCAGGAGGGTCTAGAACTAGATGCTTGCTTTCGTTTACTTCTTACCTCCTGTGCCTCTTGCCCTGGCCTTTGGATCCATTGCACATGATACAGCCCTGTCTGCCACACTCTTCATTTCCTGACACTCTGACCATCAGCCAGTGGATTCCATTTTCCCTTGACTTCCCCTTCTTCCCGCTTTCCTCCATATGGGGCCCAAAGGTTGATGAACTCCTTTGGGTAAGAAAAGGCACTGAGACCCACCAAGCAGTGAGCTGAGTTGGGTGATTACCTTGCAATGTTTTAATTTGCCTTTGCACAAATTCTCATAAGCTTTCCCGAGAAAATCTCCCTTTAGACGTAGTCATTTAATTTAAGAACAGTTGGGAGAGGAAGATGAACTAAGATGACAGATGGAGGAATGCAGACGTGTGTGTCTTAGAGGGACTCAGAAGCGCTCTGAGGATTTGGCATTCAGTGAAGCACAGTGCCAGCTTCTACTGCTTGTGCCTGTGGACTTGAGAAATTTTCCAGAAATCATTAGAATACAATGACTTTCTCAGATGACAAGCAGGTTTTATTATTTTCTCTTGTCTGTAAAATCATGACAAGGTCACCAAAAGAACTGGATACCCGCTACACGCACCCCCAAGTCCAGCAAACACAAAAAATGAAAATTTGAGTGGCCTTGTAGGAAGGCAAAACAAAGCAAAAAAATAATAACAAGGCTGTTGTTAGAAATTTCCTTTGGTCA
This sequence comes from Lipotes vexillifer, assembly GCF_000442215.2. Classification (NCBI taxonomy): domain Eukaryota; kingdom Metazoa; phylum Chordata; class Mammalia; order Artiodactyla; family Lipotidae; genus Lipotes; species Lipotes vexillifer. Next base: position 4,313,832 of record NW_006789896.1, on the reverse strand, counting down.
CATTGCCACAAAGATAACTTTTTAAAATTCCATGCCTACCCTTGTTTCCTTCAGACAGATTTTCTGAACATCCTAATTTGGTGTTCACATAATTCAATGTCTATTATTGTTTTAGGTCCACAGTTATTTTAATTATAATTTAAAGCTGCCTAATATACCCCGAAGCCACTGGGCACCTAAGAGAAATAAATAAAAACAACTTGCCATTTTTAAAAGCAGCATGTTTATTTGGAAGTCAGTCAACTAAGACATCATAAAACCTTCAAATAAACTAAAACGGAAACAAAATAAAATGTCCAGTCTTAATGTCCTTAGAAGGCATGCAGGAGAAGGTTACAGCTAGCTGAGTGCTGGTGTGAGAGCTCTCAGAATGACTTTATTACTGGGAACCCAGTGTACATCTTGATGCCCGCAGTCCATACCACAGTCTGCACAGTCCTAGTCCTAGGTGTATAATCCTTGAGCCTTGGTGTGAAGTTTTAGTCAATGAGAAGTTGGTCTAGCAACAAATTTGGTGCAGAAAAAGAAAAGGGCGTGCCAGAGGATTGGAAATGCCCACCCACTGACTATTTCATCCATACGGTGTTGAATGACTTTCTCCAGTGTAGGTGTCAATAAAGCAGATGCAGGTCTCATTAACTCTGATATTTTAAACGTGGAATTGCTAAAATAGCAAAGTCTAGTGATTTTACATTTGGAAGGCTAAAGAAATTTCAAAACAGTTCCGTAATGTTCCTACATGTGAGTTTTCCATAACAGAAAATAGTAAAATCATTTTCAAACCATTTACTGCTAGTATTCTGCATGTAATCAGAGCTGTTATGGTTTGTTAAGCAACAGAATTATCTAGTGGGCAGGAGGTTTATGCTTCTCCAAGACCTTCAAGCTACACAAGTATGCAAATCAGTAAATATTATAGAATCCATTGAATAAGCATGGTCAGGATTTCCAGAGGGAAGCATCTATTCCCTCCACCCCCAGAATGGTCTTGGATAGTTTAGGTGACTCTCTTTGGGACCCAAACAGCTGGACTGTCAAATCTGGGTCACTTCAGGTTCTAAGAACAAGGCAGAGAGTAGTGTCCTCAGGGCGGCAAAAAACGGGCTCCCAGAGATCTCTTTCCTTACTGTGGAAGAAGTAAGAACGAAAAGAAAAGAAAAAGAAAAGGAGAGGAGGGGAGGGAAGGGGAGGGAAGGGAAGAGAAGAAAAAGAAGGAAGTTGACCCCCAGAGAAGCAGACTCCTGTGGCTGCATGGATTAAGCAAAGAATACAAATAAGTGAAGTGGGAATAGTATAAGGCAATAAAGAGAGGTGGGGACTACGGAGAACACGCTCAGCCTTAAGGGCAGCTGCTGCTTAACTCTAGCCAATGGTTCCCAGGCCCACTGTAACCAGAATTTTTGATTTTTCAAGAGAAGCTGGAAGTATCAATTTTTTTTACTTGAAATGTCTCAAATTTTGAGTGTTGGCAAGCAATCTGATGTAAATACCCGCACAACATACAAACCAAATAAAAGATTCAACATGCCACATTCAGTTCATGGGCCGTAAGTTTGTAAGCTGTATGAGACAGAAGCAAGAAGTTGGGAATTAAAAGGAGCAACAGATTCTGAAGCATGGAACACAGAATTTATACTAAGGATTCTTTCATTCTCTGTCTCAGATAAGGGAGAGTTTCATCAAGTCTTGCCACTAATTTCCATCTATAAAGGAAAGTAGACACTTTTTCTCTCCCATGCTATCCAATGCCCTCAAACCTAAAATAACTCTTAATCTACTCCATCCTTTCTTTCTGATTCTCTTTGTAAGTATTGGGCTGGTGAATGAATTCTGGACGTACTGAGCTAGGCAAATGCTTCAGATCTCTTAGCATTCTGAGATGGGGATGGGTCAATGCATAAAAAGTATTCGTAGAAGGTGGAAATCTGTTTTGAGCCTATTTGCAATATTTCTTGGAAAAATTATAAGGTATTTTATTGGCTATTTAAGGATATTATCCTTATGGCATTTCTGGCACTTGAGCTTAAAAATATTGATATTCAGCAGGTGTATCAGTCAGTTTTTACTAGGTAATGCTGCATTAACAAACAACCCCCAAGCCTTAGTGGCTTAAAATGCAGACACATTTTTCGTGTACAAAGTTACGTGAAAGTAATCCCTCTGTTTCACCTTGCTCCATTTCATCTAAATTACATGGTTGCATCTTTGCTCCACTTTGTCTTTATGCTGAGTCCTGGGCTGAAGGAGCAGCTCCTCCCTTGCTTCAAAACAATATCCTGCTGGAAGGGAGAAAAGAAACAACATGATGACTTTTAAGGCTTCTGCTCAGAAGTAGCATACATCACTTCCTCTCACATTTTATTGGTGGCCAAGACAAGTCACCTGGCCAAGCCTGATGTTGACAAAGCAAGAGAAGTATTACCCTCTCACAGGGAAGGGCGACATTTAGGAACAATGAAAATCTCCCATAGAGGGTACTGCCTCAGGGACTTTGAAAGGGAAAAATAAGGGAAAGCTCCCCAGTATCTCCTGTTGGAGAAACAGAACTAGTCCTCAGGCTCCATTCTGCCCTTGGTCGGGACCACTGAGGTCATTTGAGCAGTGAGTGGTTAAAAGATTGTACCTGGAGTCAGACTTCCTGAGTTCAAATATTGGCTCTACCATTTCTTTGGCTGTAGGACCTTGTATATATTACTCAACCCTCTTGTGTCTCGTTTATCCAATGTAAGCCACCTGTCTCATAAGGCCATTGGGAGGATTCAGTGAGTGAAGATATGTATTTATATGTGGAGAGAGAATACTTAGAACAGTGTTTTGCTCATAATACATATTGACTATTACTACAGTGATGATGACTAGAAAGCTGTTGGCTCAAATGCATCTCAGCCACCTTCTCACCCCTCTATAGCTAGATTACTCCAGGTCATTTTGACTTTAAGTATCCCATATGAAAATTCATGTACTTCTGGAAGGTCTAAACCCTTAAGTTTTTATCGACTAATACCTTGTTGGGGAACACTTTGAAAGCAGGTTCCAGCAGGATGAGATATAGGAAAGGGTCCTGGAGACAGTGAGACAGAGAAAACAGAAGTTGGGGAACAAGGACCCGCAAAGTAAATTTGCCACACCTGATGGTTTTACCGAGCGCTATTCTGACCAGACCAGTAATTCTCATCCTTGGCTACGTATTAGAATCAAGGGGGTGCTCAGACCATACCCTAGACCAGGACATCCAGAATCTCTGTGGGTGGGATTCAGTACTCTGAACATCTTAAAGCGCCCCAGGTTCTTTTCATGTAAAACCAAGGTTGATTAGCCCAGGAGCAGTGTGCCTTCCACTCAGAGCACCTGACTGCCTCTTCCTTGGTTCAAACTTTGCTCCATCATGGATCTGCCTTAACCCCGGTTTCTCCAGCACAGTTCAGATGAACTGACTAGGAGAGGAACATTTGCTGACAAAGAAGAGGGAGAAGTACGGCCAAAGTCGAGTATTTGTCTTTCCTCTCCTCTTGATTGATCACTTTATACAATAATAAAACTTTTAAAAGGTTGAACCTGAACTGAGGCTGTGACTGTGACACAATTCATCCAGCTCTTGGAGAATCATGTTCTATTATGTGCCTCAAGCATTGACCTACTTCCCTAAAAGTTGGCCTGAAATACAACCTAGACCCAAGATACTGGATCCATAAGAGGTGGCTAGGATGCTGTCGATTGCTTTGCGTCTCCATGCGATATGTGGCCACGCAGCTGACCAGACCTTAAAGCAGGACAAGTTCTAACACATCACAGAGGATGTCACCAGTCCCCACCTTGCCCCAGATTGCTGGGAGTGGAAGTACAGAGAAGAGAAGGCTGAGTATGGTACGATCCTCGAGCCTGCTATCACTGCAGCTACATAATGATGATATTATTCGTCCAAAGGCTCCCAGGCTCCCTACCTGTTCTTGAATTGAACACAGACAGTACCAGCATCCCCGGTACCATAAACTCTTCCCCATGGAGGTACATTTTTGGGGTCCGCTCTAAATCTAAGTTTTATAGGACCAAATGCATCCCCCATTTTAACTCACCAGTAATCATCAAGTCAATGACAATATCTAGCATCTCTGGGCAGTGCTTTCCAGTTAGCCAAACACTTAAAAGTCCCCAGACTCACTTGAGCCTCGCAACAGCCCCAACAGCTGGGTAGGTGAGCCAGGATTCGTGATCCCCGTTTTACAGCAAAAGAAACTTTCTGGGGAAGTGAAGTGAATTGCCAAGGTCATGGAACTCGTGGTGGAAATGGAACACCTGAATTTAAGACTTGGATCCTTTGGCTTCCTGCAACTTCCAGGCACCATGGGAGACCACAAAGGAAATCAGACCTTGCACTGGCCCCAGGCAAAATCGCATGACAGACTCAGCTCCCTGGATGTCGACTCCATCCAGTTCACCAGCCTTCCCCCCTCTCTTGCAGGCGTCCCTCCCACTCTGTGCTGTCCCACTGCATCACCCACGCTTTCACTAGCGTCTCCAGAAGTCTCTCTCTGTGCTCCCCCCTTTGAAATGTCCCTGTGGTTTTAGCTATAGCTCAGTGAAAATACAGCTGTGCCCTCAAAGCCCAGCTCATCCTTGAGACCTAGCCGTGTGACCTTGGGCAAGTCACATCATGCTTTTGAGTTTCCTTCTCTGTAGAATGGGTGATTACTAGTACCTACTTCTTATGGCTGTATGGAGGACTGTATGAGTCATGTCCCTGAGGCACTATGGACAGTGTCTAGCATGTATTAGGCACTCAAAAAGGGCAGTTGTTTTAAAACCATTTATATTTAGTTATTAATTTTATATAATAGGAATAATAGCTAGCGTTTTTCAAGACCTACTGTGTAATGACATGTATTGCATTGTTCTCAGTACTCTACATGTATCCTTTCATTCATTTCTCATGGCAAACCTATGAAGCAAGTACTATTACTACCCCACCTTACTGATGAAGAAACTGAGACACAGAGAAGTTAAATAGAGCCAGCGAGGGCTAGACCCTGGATTTGATCTAAGTGGTGTAACTCTAGAACCAGCACTCTCCATTCAGACACAATCTCCACAAACCTTTAACATTGCTTCTTATCGCTTGAATTTTTAAATAACAATATCTTTGAATAAAAGAAGTACCTTAGGGCTTCCCTGGTGGCGCAGTGGTTGAGAGTCCGCCTGCCGATGCAGGGGACACGGGTTCGTGCCCCGGTCCGGGAAGATCCCACATGCCGCGGAGCGGCTGGGCCCGTGAGCCATGGCCGCTGAGCCTGCGCGTCCGGAGCCTGTGCTCCACAACGGGAGAGGCCACAGCAGTGAGAGGCCCGCGTACCGCAAAAAAATAAAATTAAAAAAGAAAGAAGTACCTTAAGCATACACATGGAAAGGAGTGAATCTATAACGGTGAAATATCAGCCATTATAGCAAAGAGGACAGACAATAGGTAGAAACGAGGGCTTTCTGGGTGCTGCTAAAATTATACGATGAATATATTTTTTAAATTGAAGGAAGGAATCACTAGAAAATGTTAACAGTGATAGTTATTGTAGAGCAGAACCAAACTCGGGTGAGGAGAGCGGGGATTTTCATGTTCATTTTGGTTTTTTCTGTATTATTTGAGTTTTCAAACCCAGCTCCACACATTGGTTTTGTTTTATACCAACAGGATTTATCGGAAAAAAATCCTGCTCTGTTTTGTTACTTGATCTTTTCTTCCTTGTATACTCCGCATTAAAAATTGAGTCATTTTTCAATATTATACCATAAAACCAACCACTCTCCCCACTCCAATGCCACGCGCTCAAGCTGCTGATCATCTCAACGCAGAGATAAGACGGAGCAGAGGGAAGAACTAGAGCGCCCAGCGAGATGGGTTATAATTAAGTGCCCGAGAATGCAGAGCCATCTCTTGAGACCATAGGAGTCCAGCTCTCTTTCCCAAACATGGTATTTTCCCTGATGGGTTTTTTTTTTTTTTTCTCCACCAGAAATTTTCCACTTTAATTACGTGGGGTAGGTTAGAGGAGTTCACCTTCGGAACTTTAAATGCGCAAACAGCTAATCCCTTCCATAAGACACATTTCTGGGAAAGCCCAAAGATAAATGTTTACAGCCCGTGCTGGAAGAATAGAACCCAGCGAAATTCAAAATGATTTAAGCATGATGTGCCCATGCCCGAAGAAACAATTTAGAGAGACTCTAGCCTCTCTGTTCTGGAATTCTGGCCTTCGTTCTCACGAAGAGTGAAATCACTGGCAATGCGCATAGGTTAGATTTTTCCCCCCACCTTTTCCCGGTTTTTCCTTCAACATGAGAAGGATGGTAATTAAAACCATACTTAAAATATTAAGTCTACTACCTAAAGGAATGAAGTTTATTAAAGTTGCTAGGAGTTAAGTACAGAAACTCAAAGTAGCTTGAGCACACGCCCCTCGGCATATACCCAAAATATTGGTTGAGAGGAACCCAAGCATAGAGGTGGCACGCATGCACACATAAACACACACACACACACACACACACACACACACCCCAATACATTGATATATCAATAAATGGAAGGCATTTCTCAAGTAACTAACTTTTGACAAGCAGAGAGCAAAGATGACCTCCCTAATTAAGGTACTTAGAAGAGCCAGTTACTCAGAAAAATTATTAAATGTTGTCATAAAGGCACGGAGAAAATAAGGACCAATCCTAGGCACCACTTAACCTCTTTGAGACAGTTTCTCATCAATCATGTGGGGTCAGTGATTGATGGGAGGATGTGGGGAAGGTATAAGGAGATAACCTGGCATGATCCCCGGCACAAAGGCAGGAGGTATGTAGTGTCAGGCCCCTTATTCCTGGGGATCTCATGGTGGTTCAGCTGATAAAATATGAGCACTCTTTCTCCTCCCCCTGGGGCTGGCTGGAATCTACATTTCAGTCCAGGTAAATTCTAACTATGATCAAGGAGAATTCCGTCACCATCCTTTTCTCCTCACCTGAGGTCATAAAGAAAGGGCAGTGTGAGGGCTTCCCTGGTGGCGCAGTGGTTGAGAGTCTGCCTGCCGACGCAGGGGACACGGGTTCGTGCCCCGGTCCGGGAAGATCCCACATGCCGCGGAGCAGCTGGGCCCTTGAGCCGTGGCCGCTGAGCCTGCACATCCAGAGCCTGTGCTCCGCAACAGCAGAGGCCACGACAGTGAGAGGCCCGTGTACCACAAAAAAAAAAAAAAAAAAAAGAAAGGGCAGGGTGGTGTCGTGGGTAAACTCGGTCCTGTTTTGGACATGAGGCAACTCTCATCACCATCCCAAAGGTTGTTGTGAGGCATGACTGTGATGCTGAATGGCAGGTGCCCAGCGGGCAGCAGGGTCTTAGCTGCTCTGCACTGCTCTGCTCTCCAGGGACTCCACGCACCCCTATACAGCTACCCGGATGGCCTGCAGGCTGGTTATGGACCCAGACCCACTGAGAAAGCACACCAGCGTGATGAGGGCTGCTGCCACTCCCTGTAACCCATCACTCGTTTGGCCTGGGATCCCCTCTGTTTGGTGCTTTCTAAGGAGTTGGTGCTGTGGGCAGCCCAAGAATGTCTTGAAAGGCAGTAGGGACAAGAAATGATTTCCTCATATGTCTGTTTTCAAATTCCTTGAAAAATTCCTCTAGGAATTTCTTGGAGCACCCTACCTAGTGCATAGAAGCTGCTCAATAAATGTTTATGTGGAGTTCCCTGGTGGTCCAGTGGTTGGTTAGGACTCATTGCTTTCACTGCCATGGCCCAGGTTCAATCCCTGGTCAGGGAACTAAGATTGCACAAGCCACACAGCAAAAAAATAAAGGAAAGTAAAATAACAAATAAATAAATAAATGTTTATGAATGAACCGTAATTCGTGCTGCCAATTCTTGAGCTGCTGTTATGTGCCAGGCCCTGTACTCCAAGAGAATCTTAACTGCCTTATTCTATTTTAACTACACAAGTGGGAGAAAGGTACTAGAGTTTAACAGAAAAAAGACCAGGCTTTGGGATTATAATTTGAACTAGCTCCCCATCCTTCATTCTAGCTGAGTGACTTCTGGGAAAGTAGGTAAATTCTCTGAGCCTCAGTTTTCTCATCTGTAAAATGGACATGTTATCTACCTCCTAGGATTGCTGTGAAGATTAAAAGATAGATCGTTAAGTAGGTAGGTAGGTAAGTAGATAGATAGATAGATAGATAGATAGATAGATAGGTAGATAGATAGATAGACAGATAGATCTTTTATATGTGTGTGTGTACAAACACACACATATAAAATCACATAACACAGTGTCTAGAACGTAGAATATGATGTTAAAAAACAGATGAAAAAATGGTATAACAACCCAGTGAGATGGGAGTTATTACCCCCATTTTATACATGAGAAACTCCTCAGAATGGCATCCTTTGACAGAAGTCCATTCAGTCTCTTCCACTGATAAGGAGTTTCTTTGTTTGTATCATGAATGAGTAGGGAATTGATCTGGAGCCTTAGAAAAACCCAAGATTGAGGGAACAAACGGAGAAGGTTATTCCAGACAGGCTCAGACCTTGCAGAGACTTGTGGGAAGGCGTGGTGTAGACAGACTAGTGAGAGAGCAAAAGAAATACTAGCCACATTTTTCTCTTCTCCTCCCATATAGAATGCTTGAGTGTGAGCCAACTGGTGAATTTATTCCCGAGCCTATACTGGGAGACCTGTTATTTATTAAACGACTAAGCTGAGGTCCAGGAAAATGGTAGGTAGGAAAATGGTTAAGAAAAAGTGTTCTGGAGTGATCTGCCTAGGCTTGAATTCCAGCCTGTCATTTACAAGCTGTGTGACCATGGGAAAGTCTTTTAACCTCTCTGAGCTTTGAGTTCCACATTTGTAAAATGAGGATAATAATAGATCCTACTGCAGGGCTGCTTTGAGAATTACACGAATTAATATAAGCAGAGCCTATGCCATGCTTATACCTCATAAGCATTCAGTACATCATAATTTTTATTGTTGTTGTTACTATTTTTATATGCTTTATATACATAGTCCAAGATATGGGTGGATTAAGCAATGGGCCAAATCACACAACTACTAGCAACTGGTAGACACAGGATTCTAAAAACCAAAATCCCCCTGTACCAGTCAGAAAGGGTTTGGTTATGCTGAGTAACAAACAGACCCAAAAGTTCAGCAGCATGACATAATCGAAGTTCATTCCTCACTCACACAAAATCCAGTGCAGTTTTGGACAACTATTCATGTGTTAGCTTAACATTCCAGGGGGTTTTGCTCTTATCCATATGAACACAATCACCTATGATCACAGTGGCAAGCGAAGAGCAGGAAAGTTGTTCACTAGCAATTAAATGTCCACCCAGAAGGGACACACATTTCATTGGCCCAAACAAGTTACATAGTCATACCTAATTCAAGAAAGAGAAGCGCAGTCCTGAGCACGTGCAAGTTCAGAAAACAAGTTATCAGTGAGCACCAAATCTCCCAAAGCCAGTCTCTTAGCAGCTCAACATTGCACCATTCTGCCTCTCTCTGTGACTGGACCAGCCTTTGGTCAACTTTCTCTTACTGCCGCAGTTAGTTTCAATACCCCTTAAGTGCAGAGAAAAGAATCAAGCTTTTAAATGAACTAATTAATCAGAGACTGTGCCACAAATCCCAGACTGGCTCTTGTCCCTTTCCTTCCCATCAGCAGCATTCCATGGTCCATGGCTGTCCTCCAGTGCACCCAGTCAGCTCAGTCAAGTCCAGGGCCACCCATCCCTCTATTCGGGGGCCTCTCTTCTTCCCCCATCCATCACCAGGGCCCTGTGAGCTCACCTGTCGATGCCCAGCTCTTGCTTGATATCTCAGTTCTGGAACAGAGATGCTCCAGCTGCTACCTGGGAAGGCTGTAGCCCAAAAAATATTTAGTTAGCAGCCATTCAGTTAAGTGGAATTGACTTTTTATCGGCTTTCCTCTGTACGGCTGCCACCAGCGAAGACTGCCTCCTCCTTCCCTCTTCTCTGCCTGTCAGTTCACTCCACATTCCTATCGGCAGCCTTTAGCTCTGATCAATACTAACCGCTGTGTAACAGCTCACGCACGGCTGCTCTGGTCTGCATCGATCAGAACCTTCTTCCAACAGGTAGTCAGCTATTCGAGGCAATGCCTTGAGATAAACACCTCCTTTTACTTTAGGCTAATTCATTTCAGGTGGATTTCAAGGAGGCTCTGCCCACCGTCTCTGTTAGACGAGCTGAAATCATAGAGTCAAGATCAACTCCTCATGTGCTCGAGACCCTAGGAGAACTTTCTTCCTCTCCCCTCTTTCCCCCTTCCCTTGTATGTTGTAAGTGCCACTTACAAACAAGATACCAAGACTTGGGACATTGAAAATGCCACTTTGGGAAATGTGTCAGCCAGCCATCCCTCTTTCCTTTTAATAAGATGCATCCAGGACTGCAGGAAACCCAGGACTGCCGTGGGGACAGCATCGTCGCCGGGCAACCAAGCATCCTCCCAGCTTCCCCAGAACTAATCTCACAATATCCTGCAACCCTGGTCTCTTACCACCACAGGGGGCAGTCCTCGAATTCCTCCCCATCCTTATTCCAGGCTCACCAGTGAATCTGCCAGGAGCTGATATTGCAAAACAAGTTGTTATTTTACAATTGATTAGGGGTTGGTACAACTTCATGGCATTTGTGTTATAACTAGAAAAAACGCAAGACTGGATGATGTACACTTTTTCCCCAACTTGTACACTAAGTGTGGCTGAATGGTCCATCTGATACCATCGTGACCCTTTCACCTGGGTCCCAAACCTCTTGTCCTGTTTCTCTTTCTCCAGCACCCCCCCACACTTGACACACCCAGCTCATCAGTCCCCTCGTTCTGTTGAGCCTTCCCTTGCGTGCAGTTCCAACATCCTGCCCTTCATCTCGGTGTTGTCATCTTATTCAAGCCCTCATCTCCTGGTGCTCGGACTACTGCAGTATCTTCTAGCTGGTTGCCTGGCTTCCCGTTGTTCCCTGCTTTGTTAATTTCATGCCGCACGAAGATTTCTCTTCCTTGCACTCTGCTGTGATTGCCTTTCTCTTCTCAGAAATCCTCAGTGGCTTCCCGTCGCTCATCATCAGAATAAAGGCAGATTCCTCAGCCTATCATTCTGGTCTTCAGTAGTCTGGTCCTTACCTCGCTCTCTCCAGACTGTCTCTTGCTATCCTCCGGCAGAAACCCCACACTCTACTCCATCTGGATAACTCCCTACTTCCTCTATAAGAGTTTTCTAGCTCTGTGCCTATAAAAAAAAAAAAAGTCACGCCCCACACTGCCTTTGAAATGCGTTCAAATCCTGGCTCCCTTACTTATTAACTGGGTGACCTCAGTTGGATTATCTAACTTCTCTCTGCCTCAATTTCTCACCTGTGAAATAGGGATAATAATAGTACTTACCCCCATAAGGTAGTTATGAAGATTAAATAAATTAACATACATAAGGTATAAAGAATGGTACCTGCACATAGTAAATTCCAAACAAATACTTGCTCTTATCATTTTGTTATTATTTTCCCAACCCCTCCAAAGCATATCTTGTCCATGAATATTCTCTAGGTCACCCTAGCAAAAAATACTCATTTCCTTTTCTGCCTCTTATAGACCTTGTTTACAGATGAATGATAATTCATCATAATTACTGGGTGTCAGGTACATGCTCAGTTCTTTTATGCACATTATTCGCCCCAGATCTACTCTCCCTCCTTTGTCACCTTACTTTTTGCCACAGGAGGCTGATCTGTATGTCCAGTGGCTCCTAGCTGGATTTGGCCAACAAGGAGCACTGGCAGGAAATAAGGAGGAAAAAGTGTGGGTCAGAGTTTTTATTCCTCCAGCTCCTTCTCAGACGTGTCACTGCGGAGCAGCTTCATCTCTCAACTCAAGGTCATGGCTCCTGCCAGGTGGCCCTCTTAACCCTGCCTGCTGTGTCTCCAGCTCTTGGTCACCTCCTTGTCTCTTCACACCTGTGGTGATAACATGGCCCCAGGGCGCTGCACTCTCCCTTGTGGGTCCCTGAACCCTGACCACACCTTTGTAAATACAGTTGGTCCTCTATAAACTGTCCCCAAATTATCCTAATTCCAATGTGCCTCGCTGGGTGACACAGTTATCATTACAACCCTACGAAGTAGGTACTGTCATTTTTACCGAAGATGCCCGAGAGCACATCATGCGAGTGATGGAACCACATCTGCCTGGCTCCAAAGCCCATACTCTGAATCACTCTGTTATAATAAGGTGTAAGTAAGGTGGCTATTTCCCTATGGATTTCCACACCTCTTTGTCAGAATATATTAGTTTGCTTTTGCCACATGAAAGAACACCCCAAAACTTAGAGGCCTCAAACAACAATCATTTATTAGCCCACCATTCTGGGGGTTGGCAGTTTGGGCTGGGCTCAGCTGGGAAGTTCTTCTGCTGGATTTGCCCAGTTTTGCTTGTATGGTGCAGTCAGCTGGAGGATTTTCTGAGGCCTGGTGGTCCCTGGTGGTGTCACATACATGTCTAGCATATAGGGGGTATCCACAGGGGTAACCAGTTACATGTCCCCAGTATCTAGCAGGTTAGTCTAGTCTTCTTCACATGGTGGCTGGGTTCCAAAAAGAGCAAAAGAGGGCAAGCCTCAGTGTTCAAGCACTTTTCAAGCCTCTGCTTGCCTCAGGCTGTCTAACGTCCCATGGGTATAACCCAGATTCAAGGCCTGGCAAAATCTACTCCACTTCTTTGGTGGGAACAGCTGCAAAATACTTCAGCCATTCTGTTTTCAATCTACCACAAGGGACACTCCTATCTGGAAAGATCTATGCCTTGACAACTTCATATCCTGTATCCTCATAACCCAAGTCAGAAAAGCAATATGGGCAGGTTCTGTGCTTAGGGGGTGGGGAGTATCCGCTTTATAGCTTGGTGAACATCTGACACTCTTCCTGCCTGTTACCACCAGACTGAAAATAATTCTGAAAGGGAAGTCTCTTAAAACTTAGCATGAGGGAATGGAATTTTTTTCTAATTAGGCTTCAGCAGAATTTTTAAAAGAATCTTTCTTTTCTTCAGTTGCCTCTCCCTTGTTATAAATTTTAACTCCACCCAGTGGCATACCACAGCCAGCCCTGCTTCTCCCCCCGGCCTTCGACACCACTGTTTGCTTGGCAGCAATGCTCAGCTCACTTTGCCACAGAAGGCAGAGGGAGAAGCCTTGCTTGCTGCATCCCTCACTTCCTCTTTCTTTCCCTCCATTCCTCTCGGAGCTCATCCTTGTCTGCCCATTCCTGCTCTGCACCCATCTGGTACCCTCTCAGTATCAGGGTTCTAGGAAAGGCTGAAAGGTTAGCCTATAGGGCTGCTCTGTACAGCCCCCCGCGTTCGGCACTGCACACAGTAACCAAGAGACTCAGCCAAAAGACTGGACCTGCAGGAAGCCCTAAGATAGCATATCAGTCTAGAAAGTAGTTGTACGTGAAAGTTCACTTTGAAATACCTGTGATATCATGAACTTGATGTGGTTAGCCATTCGTTAATTTATTTCACAAATATTTACTGAGTACCTGCTATGTGCCAGGCACTGTGCAGGCCCTGGAAAATAAAACATGGTCCCTGCCCTTGAGAAACTTATAGTCTGGGGATAGGTGGGAAGGAGACAGACACATGAAGAGACCGTATCGGTTAATGACGTAAGTACTATGTAAGAGGGTGTCATGAGAAGCCAGGAAGCCGCTGCATCTAGCCTGGGTGACCAGGGAAGGGTTTCTCAAGGAGATGAAACCTGGTAGCGTCTAGTCCAGTGCTGTCCCAGTAGAAGTATACTACCAGCCATGTATGTAATTTAAAATTTTCTAGTAACCACATTTAAAAAATGAAAATATACAAGAGAAAATCATCTTAACGTACATTATTCAAACCAATATATCCAAGATATCGCTATTTCACTACCTAATCAATATAAAAATTATTAACGAGATATTTTACATTCTTCTTTTTTTTTTTTTTTTTTTTATATATTTCTAAATCAAAACAGTGGTGAGATTCTCCCTCTCCCCTGCTCCCGCTCTTTCTCTCTCTTTTCTTATTTAATATATGGCTATAATAGCACTGAACCATTTGAAAATGGATCTGTGTCTTAAATCCCTTGATTTGGGGCTGATAAAAACAACTAACTGTTGAGGAATGGAGGACTTAGAAGAGACACAGGACCTCATTTACTTGCCAGAACACAATTTCCTATTACACAATCCCCTGCATCGGCAGGCGGACTCTCAACCACTGCGCCACCAGGGAAGCCCTACATTCTTTTTATTGTACAAAATCTTTGAAATCCAGTGTGTATTTTATAGCTACAGAGCATCTCAATTTGGACACCAACTTCTCAACAGTTAAAGTAAAATGTAGTCCTATCAAAGCAATAAAGGTGTGTTTAATAGAAACATATTTTATATTGTTCCATATATATTTTTTAATTTAAATTAATTGAAATGGCATAAAATTAAAAATTCAGTTTTTTACTTCCACTAGCCACATTTCAAGAACTCGGTAGCTATGTGTGACTTGCAGCTACCATATTGGAGAACACAGGTCTAAAAGGATAAATAGATGAGGAGCAAAGAAAGTGGAGAGGATTGGGCATTCTTGGCAGGAAAAAAAAAAAGCAGTGTCAGCAAAGGCATACAAAATTGTATGGGGTTTGGACGGAGCAGTTTAGTATTACTGTGGCCTAATGGGCAAGGCTAGTGGTGGGAAATGAGCTAAATGTGGAGGAGGAGGCAAGAGACAGTCAAATGAGCCTTGAGTGCTCCAGAAGAATCTAGGATCGTGTGTTTCATAAGAACGTACTTAATATATGAGGGAAGTGGGGCACAGAGAGAAGTCTCAGGTGTAGGCCCTGGCTGAGGCCACTAAACCCTAATGTGAAGGAAACCACCCTCCTGGCAGCCTAGGACAGAGGCTCAGCAAGTCCACATCTGAGAGGATGGAGCTTGGCAAAACAAAGTATGGAGTGGAGGAACTATGTACTTCCTACAACCAACAGAAGTCAACTCAAGCATACTTCAGTGAGGGGGCTTACTGGCTCACAGGGAACAATCCAGAGGTAAGGCAGGCCACGTGGCTGGTTGGTTCAAGTGCTCAAGAGTATAAAGAAGGGCCAGATCTCTTCTTCCCCTCCACTCTGTCAAGCACAATGTTGACCTTGTCCTAAAGCCTGTTCCCCTTGGAGTCTTAGGATGCCTGCCGGCCAAGTTTGGAGCCCCATGTTCCCTCATTTATGTCAGTGGTAGAGAGTGTTTCATACCATCATTCCAAGTAGGATTCCTGAAATATACCTGATGGGACCATCCCAGGACACTGTGCCCACCCCTGAAGGAACAACTGTCATCAGGGAAATGAAAGGTGCTGACTGACTCAAGTCTTTAGAGCTCACGGCTGGAACAGCCCACAAAGTCCATAGGCTGCATGGGGGTGCAGTTATCCAGAGGAAACTCTAGATGCTGTTAAGATGGGAGGGGAGGACACGGATGCCCGGTAGCAACTGACAAATGCCAACTACAGTCCACCCCTTTGGGTGCCCACTCAACA
This sequence comes from Lipotes vexillifer, assembly GCF_000442215.2. NCBI lineage: Eukaryota > Metazoa > Chordata > Mammalia > Artiodactyla > Lipotidae > Lipotes > Lipotes vexillifer. The sequence continues at coordinate 4,298,207 of NW_006789896.1, read as the reverse complement.
CCCATTCATGCCCATCTTCCACAGAAAGACTTTCCCAGATGCCCATAAAACACATAAAAGTTCATGCAACTCAAATGGAAAGAACCCAAAGGTTCATATAACTACAGCCTGTGAAATCTCTTTCCTTGAAATCCAGAGGTAGCTCCTGTGGTTCAGTGACCTGGGGTTAAATGATAAGTTATCTACTCCCAGTACACCCAAGACAGTGGATAAAGAACAGGATGTGTACAAGAAAAACTCTGTTTGGAAAAACATGGAAAAGAGCATAGCATATCCTACAGAACAGAAATAATTAAGACTCCTGGCAGTAGAAAGAATTATTGGTATCCAGCATAGACCAAGGAGGATCGCCTCTTTCTGTTTGTCCTCTATGAGCATATCTGAGAAAGGAGTTGGAAGGATGTGCTCTCTTGGAATGATACTGCTTTAGCAGTTCACAACCACTTGGTGCAAGTTTGGGCACTAGGGATTATCCTAAAGTTTTCCTAAGATTTGAGCAATTGCAAACTACTGTCCTCCATTCATGGAGTTTCCGTGGCGGACACACCTCAAGAAAAGTTAATGGGCTTTCCATCTTTTGCTTCTGGTCAACTCCATTGGACAGCAACCACAGCCAGAGGTTTTGTTTGATCATGCATTTCAAACCCGGAAATTTCTATTTTCTAGCCGAAAACCTCTGTGCTTCATTGATACGTCTAGACTACTGGCTTTCAAACTTTTAGGCCATAGGGAATTCCCTGGCAGTCCCGTGGTTAGGACTCCGCGCTTTCACTGCCAAGGGCACGGGTTCAGTCCCTGGTAGGGGAACTAAGATCCTACAAGCCGTGTGGCGCGGCCAAAACAAAACAAAAACTTTTAGGCCACAACTCATGATAAGAAATGAATACTTCACAACCCAGTATACAATTATGCATGTATGTGTATTAATATGTATGCATATATAGCCAGATCAAAAGTTTCATGCAACAGTATTTACCCTCACTACATGAGGCGCTTGCTGATATCTTCTATTCTATTAGGAAAAAAAGAATACAGAAAGGAAGAAAAGCATAGCTGGTCACAAAACACCAGATTGATTTTACAACCCGCTAATGGGTCACACCCAGAGTTTGAAAGCACTACCTTAGTTGAGGCCTAGTCTAATGGCCTCCCCCTTCATTTTAGCCTCTGCTTTGAAGCAAATAAAAATAATAGCCTTGGATGGAGAGATTCTTATCATTTCTTCTAGCCCTTTGACTGCTACCGCATACAATTTCACAAAGCATGTGAGTCCCCCCTTTCTTAGAGACTGTTTAACAGGATGTGCTAGGAGAGCCTAGGATGAGGTGGGTCAGGATTTTCGCCATGTGCCAGTCTCATCTCCTGGGGACCCTCTGGCCTCCCCGCTTCTGTGTATGGAGCCCATCTGTAGGAATCAAGACCTCCCATCCATGTTTGATTCCACTGACTGTTATCTCTTCTGGAACATTCCTTCCTGTGTATTTGTGGCACTTGCCTCCTTACCTCACCCCAGTAGTTCACGTAGTAGATGTATGTGATAATATCCCACGGGAGTTCTTGCTTAATTGTAATTACTCACATTAAAGCAACACCTTGGATGAAGCCTCATTCTCTACGCTGTAATGTAGACGTGAGCATGGATAGACACGGGCCATGTGCACAATGCCTGGCCCTGGGTTTTGAATTCCTGGGAGGCAGCTTTGTGGAAGCTGGCAGAAGCTCTCGTGCTTCCTCAGGGCTTTTGCTAACCCTCAGCTAGAACTTGTTCTTTATTTCCCAGCCAGATCCACTGACCTTCAGGATATGGGGAACAGTCTTATATTATTCTTATATTCTTGTATATTATTCTTATATATTATTATACATTCCTTCCTAGGACTATAAAGCACCTTCCTTCCCTCCCTTCCCTCCCCTTCCCTTCTTTCGGCCAGCTTCTCTCCCTCTCTCCTTGTTTCTTATCATCTCTTTTTCCTGTCATCTTTCCTCTTCTCTCCCGTTGTCTTCCTTCCAGTTTGTCACTTGTCCTAACTGCTTTTCTTTCTCTCTCTGTGTGTCTCTGTCTCTCTCTCTTCTCCCCTCACCCTTTCTCCCATGGTTTGCTGCTGCACTGTTTAATTTATCATTTTGCATGGATGCCCAGAGACTTTCAGGCCAAGGGCAAACTTTGAAAATCCCTAAGACAGTAACATACAAGGTGCAGGGCTTCTGCGGGTGTCTGGGCCTGAAGTGTGGAGCATGTTCCCAGGGTGTGGAGGGGACCTGCCACGCCCGAATCCAGAGGGGCTGCAGACTTCCCTCCTGGTCAGCCAGGCCCCAGGGCAGCGTCTGGGGACCCTCCACCAGCTCCCCTCGACGCAGAAGGAAAGTGGGTGGTGTCTGGGGCGCTTCTCTCCTCTCCACCCTTCACTAACCTCCCCCTTCCCATCCTATTAGGAAAAGTGTTTATTATTATTATTATTTTTTTTTTTTTTTTTGCGGTACGCGGGCCTCTCACTGCTGTGGCCTCTCCCGTTGCGGAGCACAGGCTCCGGACGCGCAGGCTCAGCGGCCATGGCTCACGGGCCCAGCCGCTCCGCGGCACGTGGGATCTTC
>NW_006789896.1:4291562-4295053 GCF_000442215.2 Lipotes vexillifer | reverse complement strand
GAATCCGCGTCCCCTGCATCGGCAGGCGGACTCTCAACCACTGCGCCACCAGGGAAGCCCCAAATAAAAGTGTTTATTATTTTTTAATCCTTCCTGCGTGGTTTTGTTGTCATCCTTGTAATTCATGAGACCAGGATTCCCATAGTTCATTGTATCACAGGTCCAACCCCTCCCCCCGCCCCCGGCTCATTTTCTCTGTCTTCTATTTATCGACTCCTCTGTGGTCTCCTGCCTCTCTTTCTCTGACTATCTCATCCTCTCTTCTTCATTGACACTGTGCCTTATTTCTCTCTCATGAGATGGGATACCATGGGCAGATGGGAACAGAGAAAAATGGGGGTACTCTGGAGAGAAGTGTGTCAAACATGCCCAGGGCATTACCCAAAGCTTGTTCTAGAGCATCCCTAAAAATGGAGGAAAAGGACAAGGAGACAGACACCCAGGACAGACACTGAGATCCTGAAGCTGCAAACCCGCTCTCCAGCCATCCGTAAGGGATTCTTGAAAGGCAGAGTCAGTGAGCTTCGGGGGTTGGGAAGGGCTGAATCTGAATTACCCTCCATCACCTGCTAGCTGGTGTATTCAAGACTTTGCACAAACATGTTAAACCTTCTGAGCCTTGGTTTTTCCATCTGTAAAATGGAGGGATAGTAACACTTTCTGAAGTTCCCGGCACAGAATGAAATAGTAAACAGGACAAGTGTTTGGAAGGTGTTAAGTATACAGTGAATATTAATTTCCTTCTTTCCTCCCAGAGAATATTGAAACTGCTAAGACTTAGGATAAATAATAAAGCTTGGTAGTTGAAGCTGGTGAGAGCACAGCATTTCATGTACTGGTTGGTGCTGTTTCCTATGAATGGCAAGAGTCTACAGGTCAATTTTTATTCTGGTTATGCTGTAGTAACTGCATTCGATTCTTTAATGCTTAGATAGTGGCTGTTTTCCCTTAGCTGGCATGATGATTAGACTTCCCATTAGTGTGCTTATTTATTTATTTTTAATTTCACTAGCAATGCATCAAAGCATTCTCATAGAAAAAACAAAATCAAGCAAGATAGGATAAAACAAAACTCAGTCCCAGAGGTAATAACAGCTTGACGTGTGTCCGTTCAGACCAAAAGGAAAAACTTTCATTCACATGCATATGTGTACATGCAGAAATGTCTAGATTCATTTTGTGATTTTAAACATAAAATATATCCTGACTGTTATTATTTTGCAACTTGCCTGTCTGTTTCTTTACTATTTAAAATGCTCTGGAGATCTTTTGTTGTCATTATGCAGAGCCCCGTCTCATTTTTTCTACCTGCTGCTGTGCGTTCCATAATCCTCCTACTAAAATAGAGGCTCCATAAGAGATGTTGTCTTCATTTCTTTGTCCCTGAAACCTCTAACATTACCTGTCACATAATAGGTGTTTTACTACTATGTTAACAGTTACAACTATTTCTTCAACGTTTAAATGAATTAACATGGATATAACCACATGCATTTTTTAACCATTCCCCTACTGATTGACTCTAGGCTATTTCTTTTTTTCCTATTACAAACAACACTGCAGTGAACATCCTTACGCTTGTTTTGTTGTGCACATACACGTGGATTTCTCTGGTCTAGGTCCTAAGAAGTGAAATTGCTAGGGCAAAGAAGACGTCTTCTAAATATTGATTGCCACAATGTCTTCCAAAGATGGTGGTGCCAGTCTACGGCCCTACGTTAACACCTTTTCTGAGGTGTCTTTTTGAAAATATGTTTCCGAAATAATCATATGTTGCCCTCCTCTGTTTTGATTTCAGGGAATGAGGAGGTATGATGATTAGAATGATTAGAATTAGAATGAAATAAGAGGTGGTACAGAAATTCACTCATTCGTTCATTTTTCCAATCATTGATTTCATTCTAGGCCCTGCTCTAAATGCTGGGCACGGAAAGATAAATGAGACCTGCTACATACCCCAGAGGATTTCATAGTGTGGACTGAATACTTAACTACTTAATTCTTAAAATGCAATGACATAAAGAGACATGTCAACTAAATGCAAAGTCTGATCCTGGATTTGATCCTGGACTAGGAGAAACAATGGCCATAAAGAAAAAAAATGGAGACATTTGATGAAGTTCAGATGGGGTCAGTGGATTAATGTCATATTGATGTTAAATTTTCCGATTTAGATCATTGTACTGTGGTTGTATAAAAGAATGTTTATGTTCTTAGGAAGTACACGTTGAAGTGTTTAGGGGTAAATATACATGATTTCTACAACTGACGCTTAAATGGCTCAAAAATATGCATTCATATAACTCAGAGCTTTCCAGTGAAGCTTTCCATGATGATGGAAATGTCCTATACCTGCTCTGACAATATGGAAGCCAAGAGCTTCACATGACCACCAAGCACTTGAAATATGGCTAATGCAACTGAAGAGCTGAATTGTTAATTTTATTCAGTTTAAATATAAATAGCTACGTGTGGCTAGTGGCTACCATGTTGGATAGCACAGATATAGAGAGGAAAAAAAATGCTAAAACAAATGGGACAAAATGTAAAGAATTGGTGAACTTGTATAAAGGGTACATGGAAATTCTTTGGATTATTCTTATAATTTTTCCTTAGGTTTGAATTACATATTTTTAATTCCATAATAAATGCAATATCAGGGAAAATCCAATTAAAATATCACTGAGATATATTTTATTACAATTAAATTGTCACAAATAAATAAAATTATACTAACCAGGAGCCACAGAAAGGACACACTTAGACATTACTGTTAGGTGGGCAAATGGGCACAACCATTCACAATATACACTTGCACAAGTACATGAGAAAATGTATAAGGATGTCATTGTAGCTTTATTTGTAATACCAAGAGATTGGAGATGGTTGAAGTGTTCAACAACAAGAGAACGGTTCAATGTATTTTGCTTTGTTCTTATTCTGGATTATTGTAATGGTCTTTATCACATTAAGGCAAAACTTTTTTAAAATTTATTTTATTGAAGTATACTTGAATTTACAATGTTGTGTTAATTTCTACTGTACAGCAAAGTGACTCAGTTATACATATATATATATGTTCTTTGTCATATTCTTTTTCATTATGGTTTATCATAGGATATTGAATATAGTTCCCTGTGCTATACAGTAGAACCTTGTTGTTTATCCATTTGATATATAATAGTTTGCATCTACTAATTCCAAACTCCCAATCCATCCGTCCCCCACCCCCCCTCCCCCTTGAAAACCACAAGTCTGTTCTCTATGTCTATGAGTCTGTTTCTGTTTTGTAGATAAGTTCATTTGTGTCATATTTTAGATTCTACACAAAGTGATATCATATGATATTTGTCTTTCTCTTCCTGACTTACTTCACTTAGTATGATAATCTATAGGTCCATCCATGTTGCTGCAAATGGCATTATTTCATTCCTTTTTCTGGCTGAGTAGTATTCCATTGTGTATATATTCCACATCTTCTTTTTTTTTTT
>NW_006789896.1:4285028-4291540 GCF_000442215.2 Lipotes vexillifer | reverse complement strand
CGTTGCGGAGCACAGGCTCCGGATGCGCAGGCTCAGCGGCCATGGCTCACGGGCCCAGCCGCTCCGCGGCATGTGGGATCTTCCTGGACCGGGGCACGAACCCGTGTCCCCTGCATCAGCAGGCGGACTCTCAACCACTGCGCCACCAGGGAAGCCCTCCACATCTTCTTTATCCATTCATCTGCTGATGGACATTTAGGTCGCTTCCATGTCTTGGCTATTGTAAACAATGTTGCAGTGAGCATTGGGGTGCTGTCTCTTTTCGAATTACAGTTTTCTCCAGATATATGCCCAGTTGTGGGATTGCAGGATCATATGACAACTCTATTTTTAGTTTTTTGAGGAACCTCCACAGTGGCGGCACCAATTTACATTCCCACCAACAGTGTAGGAGGGTTTCCTTTTCTCCACACCCTCTCCAGCATTTGTTATTTGTAGACCTTTATGATGGCCATTCTGACCGGTGTGAGGGGGTACCTCATTGTACTTTTGATTTGCATTTCTCTAATAATTAGCGATGTTCAGCATTTTTTCACATGCCTGTTGGCCATCTGTATGTCTTCTTTGGAGAAGTGTCTATTTAGGTCTTCTGCTCTTTTTTTTTTTTTTTTTTTTTTTGCGTTACGCAGGCCTCTCACTGTTGTGGCCTCTCCCGCTGTGGAGCACAGGCTCCGGACGCACAGGCTCAGTGGCCATGGGTCACGGGCTCAGCCGCTCTGCGGCACGTGGGATCCTCCAGGACCGGGGCACAAACCCATGTCCCCTGCATCGGCAGGCGGACTCTCAACCACTGCGCCACCAGGGAAGCCCTTCTGCTCATTTTTTGATTGCGTTTTTTGTTGTTGTTGTTATTGCATTGTACGAGCTGTTTGTGTGTTTTGGAAATTAAGCCCTTGTAGGTCACATTATCTGAGGCAAAACTTTAAGCACTAATAGGGAAAGGTGTCCAAGAGAGATGGTTGGGTGAACAATAAAGCAATTTGCCAAACAAAATGTTTAGTATGATTGCATTTTTATAATAAGAACACTAAAACTACACACACACACACACTCACTCACTCACTCATTCACATTTATATGCACATAGAAAAAAGTTTGGAGAAATACACGTGAAACAGTTACAGGGCCATTCTCTGGAAATTCCTCAAGTCCTGTGGAAAAACCACCCAGCTCCATCCGTCAAGTCCCTGGGCTGGCTGTGGAGGGTCCTCTGGGCACCTTGTGCTATAACAACAGAGGTACCTCCAGCCAGGCAAAAATCTCAAGCTGGTGCCCGTCGGCTTGTTAGCTGCACCTCTGCGCCTGCACCACCAAATCTCCAGGAAATGCCCCCTAGCATGGCCTGTCATTTCCAGGCCCACACAGTGCCCCTCCCCACAGCCACCAGGCCTGTGGGGCAGGCAGGGTCATTACTGAGTTCCAAGAAGGGAGTGTTTATTATTGTTGTCAGTTTGATGCTGATCCCAAAAGGACCTAATCAACAGGTAATAAGACCTCATGGGAGCGATTAGAAACCTCAACTTTAACCCTGTTATAACCACAGCAGAGATGACTAGACTCACTGCAGGACTGTGCCCCTCGCGAACAGGGCCTGATGGGGAAGAGATGGATGGGGAAGCAGGAGGGACAGCCAGAGAGGTACTGGTGGGTGTGCTCAGGGATGGGCTGAAAAGGGAATCTGGGAGGAGAGGGCACATCTAAAATCGAGTCTATCCAATAATATACATCATCATCATCATCATCATCTTGCTTAATTGAAGAGCTGTGCTAGGTACATGAGGTACAAAAGTAAATAAGCCAGGGTCCTGCCCCCAAGATGCTCACAGACATGGGAATAAAGACTTGCAATATGATAGGAGCTACACTACAGGATAGGTTTATTCAGGGCACAGGGCCGGTACAGAGGCGGGAATTATCACCCTTGTTGGGTGAGTCAGGAAAGACAAATGTGTCAGTAAAGTGATATCTCATAGTATGTAGTCGTGACAGCGTCTGTTGGTTGCCTAAAGGGCTTCCATTTAGACACCCGCTTGTAACATGGACCTCTCCGTGTCTTTGAAGCTTCCTTAAATCCTTTTTCTTTCTTTGTAAGCCTGGATATAAATAAATAAAACTAAGTAGTAATTAATTTAAAAATATATATTTAAACACTTGCTTTTTGGTGTTGCAAGTGACTCTACTGTCCAACCAGTGAGATAGAAAGTTAGATAGAACTAAAGTGAGATAGAAAGTCTCATCCATTAGCAAAACTTAATAATGCCTGATAAGATAACAGTGTCATGACCATTTCTCATTACCCACATAGTGACAAAGTGTGTTGTTACATAATTATCACATGAGAACACCCTTGGAACGGAACCGACCGACTACGCACAGGCACACCGCCATCGCTGTCGATGGATAGTTGATAGATGTTTTAATTGCTTAAAGTTTCCAAAGCAGGGCCTCTGTGATGAATGATGGAGACAAAGAAATGAAGTCACATCTACAAAGGCCAGATCAGCCCCCAGTTTTTTCCAATTTGCATAGAATTGCAACAGCTTTTCTGGTTATTGTTGCACAAGATTTTGCATCTTGCATAAAACTAGTTGCAAATGTCACATCGGCCATCTTGATTAGGCCCAAGACTACAATAAACAGGGTGAAACTGGACAGCAGGATGGCAGCTGTCTCAGTGCTCAACCTTTTATGGCCCTTAGAGAAGGAGAGTTTGTACATTTGCAACTTGCTTATTCCTGGGTTCTCATTCTCCTTTTGTTAGAACAGAAGTCCTGGAAACCAAAAGCTGACACCATACAAAAACCTGCGTACATTTAAAGTCTTCTCAGAGCTGGTAAAGAACTTCAACTTCATTAAACGGAAAAGTATACAGATTTTTCTTTCACAGACATTCATCCAGGGCTTCCCTGGTTCCTCAGAGGTTAAGAACCCGCCTGCCAATGCAGGGGACACGGGTTCGAGCCCTGGTCTGGGAAGATCTCACGTGCCGCGGAGCAACTAAGCCTGTGCGCCACAACTACTGAGCCTGCGCTCTAGAGCCTGCGAGCCACAACTACTGAAGCCCGCGTGCCACAACTACTGAAGCCTGCACGCCTAGAGCCCGTGCTCTGCAACAAGAAAAGCCACCGCAGTGAGAAGCCCGCGCACCGCAACGAAGAGTAGCCCCCGCTCACCGCAACTAGAGAAAGCCTGTGCACAGCAAGGAAGACCCGACGCAGCCAAAAATAAATAATAAATAAATAAATAAACATTTAAGAATAATAAATTAATTAATTAAAGAAAAAATTCATCCAGCCACCTAGCCCCTAGCACTGGGCGCGGGAAAAGAAACAAGATCCTTGCCCTTAGAGAGCTTGCACTCTAATTAAAGGAAACAAATAATCAGAGCATGATGAGAAAGGTCAGGCAGTAGCAGAAGCCCAGGGAACCAAGAGGAGAAAAGCCTAACATGACCTGGGGAAAGGGGTCTGGGGAGACTTCAGAGGGTCATGTGATCTGGGTTTTGGATGATGGAGGGGATTCTCCTGGTTCTGGGCGGAGGGGACTGTGTGTGCAAAAGCACAGAGGTTGGAGATGGTAGGTCAGCATGTACATGGTGAAGTAAGAGAGATGAGGAGTCAGCGGGTAGACCGAATCCAAAGAAATCGCGGGCCTCTCACTGTTGTGGCCTCTCCCGTTGCGGAGCACAGGCTCGGACGCGCAGGCTCAGCGGCCATGGCTCACGGGCCCAGCCGCTCCACGGCATGTGGGATCTTCCCGGACCGGGGCACGAACCCGTGTCCCCTGCATCGGCAGGCGGACTCTCAACCACTGCGCCGCCAGGGAAGCCCCAGAAATCTCAGTCTTAAAGATCTTGAAGGCCACGAGAACAAATATTGACCTAGAAGACCAGGGAGGTGTTTTTGTTTGGTTTTCTCTTGTTTGTTTTGTAGAATTAGAAAACAGAAATTGTTAACAAAAAAAAAAACAGTGGCCGACGATATATTTATGGAAGAATTTGTGTCACCAAGCACAATGAATGCTGGGTATTGTAAGCTGGTATCTGGTGGTCACGGTCCCTCTGCAGGACACTTACATCATCTCATGTGCTCTCAGAATGGCCCAGTGACAGACATATTGGACAGGCCCCTGCCTTCAGGGAGCACACAGTCAAGTGAGGGACAAACTCCACAGTGTAATGATGGAAATGAACGTGAAACACTGTGGGAGCACATTGAGGGGCAGAGGGCAGGGTTGAAAGGATGGCCAAGGGAGGCTTCCTAAAGTCAGTGAGACTTGAGCTATGTGTTGAAAGTTGACTGGGACTTAGCCAGGTGGAGAGAGTGCAGAGCAGGTCAACACCTCAAGTCAGCTGCAGCCCAGAAGCAGTTGTTCTCTGGATGCTCTGTTTGTTCCCATTATTTTTTTTTTTTAAACTGGAGTATAATTGCTTTACAGTGTTGTGTTAGTTTCTGCTGTACATGCAGTGAATCAGCTATATGTATACCTATATTCCCTACCTCTTGGACCTCCCTCCCCCTGCCCCAATCCCACCCATCTAGGTCGTCACAGAGCACCGAGCTGAGCTTCCTGTGCTTTATAGCACGTTCCCACTAGCTATCTATTTTACACATGGTAGTGTATATACCTCCATTCTAATCTTCCAGTTTGTCCCACCCTCCCTTTCCCCCTCCTGTGTCCACATGTCCGTTCTCTATGTCTACATCTCTATTTCTGCCCTGAAGATAGGTTCATCTGTACCATTTTTCTAGATTCTACATATATGCATTAATATATGATATTTGTTTTTCTCTTTCTGACTTACTTCACTCTGTATGACAGACTCTAGGTCTATCCACATCTCTACAAATGACCCAATTTTGTTCCTTTTTATGGCTGAGTAATATTACATTGTCTATATAGCTAAGTCTATGAACTGTAAGTCAGCCTGCCTTAATTGGTGAGCATTTTTCCAGAGTCCCTCAAAAAGAAAATGTCCTCAGCACTTCACTGAGAGATTTGCCCAAATGGTCACATTTAAATCCATAGGTAGTACCTAATTCCAAGGTGTGGAAACTAAACACATCATTTTGCCCCATTATTTTGGAAATAGTTTCAGTGGCTGTCCTCTGGAGACCCACCTAATGCTCCAGGTGGAGACAGATGTCTTTCATAATCTCCCCTATCAATTGACTTTGTCTCAAAGAGACTTGGCCAGTTCTTCCTTTGAGTCCACATCACCAAATATTCCATGAGAAGCCATGAGACAAGGGGTTAGACAAGAGGCATCAGGAGACACCCCCCCCCCCCCCAGTTACCTTGGGACTTTAGCCAAATCACTAAACTCCTGGTCTTGGTTTCTATGTCTTTCTCACAGCATCCACCAGAACAACCCTAGTTTGGTCCTCAGATCCAGGAAGATGATCTTATGTAAAGAAAAAACAAAATAAAACTCTGTAAACAAAAGTTGTTATTTCATCAAACCCAGAAAATGTTCATCAAGCTCTTAGAATTTTCCAAGTACTGTGATTGGGACAGAAAGAGTTATGAGACATAATCCCCACCCTGAGGAGTTCATACACAAAAACAAATGAACTGTCATGCAACAGGAGAAGTGCTATCATAGAGGGAAGTTCAAAGTGCTGGGGAAACATGGATGAGTAAGTGTCTGCAAACTGGTCGGGGAGGGAGAACAGGGGAGGGGGGAGGGAACTTCTGTAGGACATGAGTGGGGGGTGGGGGTGAGGGCCATCCATCTGCTGACCATTTTTTAATTTTTTTTTCCTGCTCACCAGCCCAACTCGCAGAAATTAGGAAAAGGAGAGGGAAAGAAACTAAATGAAGCTCACAGTTTGGTTACTCGCTGAGGGTTTTAGTGAGCAGTTTGATGGTGAAATTCTGGAAATTACCAACAGTGAAACCGAAGGCTTCTCTCCAAGTGTCCTTTGTCCGAATTCTCCTTGCCCCCATCCTCAGGTGTAATGGGCTGATTATTATAGTGAGATGGTGAACATGTAGCTAACATCTCAAGTCCTCAAGACAATGTTCCCAGGAAAAGGTATTCCACTGAAGGGACCCCAGATAGTAGAAGGAAAAGGTCCATTGCTATAATACCAAGGCATGGCAGATGCTAACGGCAGACTGAGGGACCCAGATCAAGTTGAGCATGTGACCTGTTCCCACTCCCTGCCTACCCCCAACCCCACTTCTGTTTCTGCTGGGAACAGGATGCACAAAGTTCACCTCTTAATATTTCCAAATAATGCTGTTTTAAGAACCTGGTTGGCTGGTGTGTGACAAAAGTTAAAAAAAAAACCGACAACAAAAATTACTATTCAAAGTAAAGTATTATTTTAGGGTGACATTATTTTTTAAATTTACATTTTTCGTTTGTTATAACATGTAGCAGTTCTGTGAACACATAGATAAGAGGATACAATAGATATTTGACAGTGTAGTTCTCAGAATATTTGCATATCCAAGAGATTATTTCAGCAAGTATACTTAGACTGACCCTATTAACCATTCACAAT